>NC_054374.1:123140700-123740700 GCF_017654675.1 Xenopus laevis | reverse complement strand
TACTGATCACCAGCTCATGGTCTACTGGTAGATTCCGATCTTCCTTTTGGGCACCCCTGCTTTACATTGTTGTTTTGTGGTCCCATTTATATATTCTGCATAATACATTTCCCTGATTTTACGTACATTTCCCTAGATTTTACACCATTTTTTTCTGGTCCCCTGAAAATTTTAAAATGGGGGTTCTTCTGTATATTTCTTTAGAAAGGCCAGAACTAGGGGTAGGCAGAAGAGGCACATGCTAGGGTGCAATGGTTGGAGGGCAGGGGGCACTAGGAATGTACCATAAATGCAAACATTTCAGCATGGATCCCATTATGCTTGAGTTTTTTTGTTTTAAACAAACGCCTTCTAAGGGCTCTTACTCACTGGCGTTCTGACCTGCGCTCCCCTGCGTTCCGTTTTTTGGTGTTCAGCTGCAGGGGAGCGCAGGAATAGACGCATGTCATTATTTCAAATGGGGCTGTACTCACTCAGGCGCGTGTAGGCGCCGAACGCAGGAAAAATGCAGCATGTTGCGTCTCAACCTGCGTTCGGCGCCTACATGCGCCTGTGTGAGTACGGCCCCATTTGAAATAATGACATGCGTGTATTCCTGCGCTCCCCTGCGGCTGAACGCCAAAAAACGGAACGCAGGGGAGCACAGGTCAGAACACCAGTGAGTAAGAGCCATAAAACTGCACCTTTTATTTTCTTGTCTGCTTCTTTTAATTATATACGTTAGACTCAATATACTAATATATTAAGTTTTTTAACAGCTGTTCTTTTATATGAGAAACTCCTAGCCACTACGCTTCTGTCGGCATAGGTTTAGATGGAGCAGAGTACTCACACTTGAGAGCAATGAATACTCATTTCAATCTGCAGCCTATCAAACGTGTCATTTTCTTCAGAATAATTGTTATTCTTGCAGTAATTAAGCAGCTGTTTTCATTTTGTTTACATGGAAAGTGAGCAAACTGCTTTTGTGCAGCTCCGTACTAACAATGCCATGAACTTGGGGAACTGCATCAGTGCGATTGCGCTGCAATAAAATCTTTCCATTCAAATAAGGATTCATGGTAAAGTTGAATAGAAGCACCTGCACATAGACTGTAAGTGCTTCACACATTCCACTGACCTTTTTATTTTATATACGGACCTGGCATCCCTTTAAAGTGTCTTTTTTTTTTTCCTCTCAAAAGAATGTTTAGAGACAAATAAAGGTTTGTTCTCAGAAATGCCAAAACGTTCTTTTCTAAACATTATATCTACAGCCTATTCCAATCACATTTATTTTGAAATTGCAGGCATTTAATACCTTATTCTTATTCTGTTTACCCCTACAGTTAACTGTTAATATGAATCTACCTTCAGAAGAAAACTACAGTTTAAAGCTGCATCTCCGTCATGTCATTATACCTGAGCAGAGTATATTCAAAGTTCTTTCAACGAAGGTAAGCATTGTACCTGAATCGCCTCGTTTGCATTTAGGGGTGCACCGAATCCAGTATTCAGTTTTGGATTTGGCCAGGATTTGACTTTTTTTCAGCAGGATTCGTATTCGGCCAATCCTTCTGCCCGTCTGGACCGAATCAGAATTTTAATTTGCATATGCAAATTAGGGGCGGGAGGGAAATTGCGTGACTTTTTGTCACAAAACAAGGAAGTCAAAAATGTTTTCCCCTTCCCACCCCTAATTTGCATATGCAAATTAGGATTTGGGTCTGGTTCAGTATTCGGCCAAAACTTTTGCTAAGGATTTGGGCGTTCGGCCTGATCCAAAATAGTGGATTCGGTGCATCCATAATTGCTGTTCTAGCCCTAAAACACAGTATTTGGTGTATTTTTCCTTAATTACTTGCCAGATTACCGAAGGTTACAAAAAACAGGATTGTTTTGCCATTAATATTGTTTTTAGCTGCTCAGTGAAGTACAAGGTACAGGTATGGGATCTGTTATCCAGAATGCTCAGGGCCTGTGGGTTTCCAGGTAATGGATCTTTGTCATTTGGATCTTCATACCTTAAATCTACATGAAAATCATGTAAACATTAAATAAACCCAATAGGTTGGTTTTGCTTCCAATAAGGATTAATTGTATCTTCATTTGGATCAAGTACAAGCTACTGTTTTATTTTTGCAGAGAAAAAGGAAATGAGTTTTAAAAAATCTGGATTATTTGATTATAATGCAGTCTATGGAAGACAGCCTTTCCGTAATTCAGAACTTTCTGGATAATGGATCCCATACCTGTACTAGATCCCATACCTGTACTTTGATCTTGAGTATATACCTCAAATCCTTGTCCTAAAGCAAGACGAGACTGCTTGCCAGGAGGGAAATGAAAATAGTCAGGAGTACCTGCTTTTTACCGTGTTAAAGAAAAAACATCACAATACTTCTTGTCATTGCTCTTTATATGATATTATAAATTAAATAAGCATTTTAAATTCTAATGGTAGTCTCCATTTAAGCGCTCTGTATTTAGATATCCCTAGGCATCTTTCCCATAGGAATGCTTATTTAAGTCTGGCCAAGAAAGCTGCACTGCTCTAGGTTAAAAAACACCGTTCTTAGGAAGTGACACAATAAACAGAAAATAGATGGGATTTTGTATTCAACGAAAGGCTGTTTTATGAAGAATATTTTGTTGAAGATCTTATGCCCTTAAGGCGTTGACATTCTCAGCATAACCGAGATAGAAACAGAATGTTATTGAAAATCTGTTCGATGAAAGAAATAGTCTGTGTGAGAATATCTATTCTTATGGATGGCAGTAAATAAAGCTCTGATGTTCAGGGAACACAAGCCGTAATTGCTTGCACTGTTTGACAGAAGCACAGGCTTAGTAGCATAACTAATTAGTTTTAGGGCACAATAGTTTCTAATTAGTCAGAATACAAGGTGGCCTGCACGCAACTTGATGTTTAGGCAGGCATTTTTTTCATAACCGACATCTGAAAATGTGGATATATTTAAATTAAATATTTTATTAGTTTGAGGGCTAAAAACAAAGACTTGAATACCAATTATCTGCAGTGACCTTAAGTGATGGGCAACAGTCTGTTTAAAGAAATGTTCTGTTAACCTAATACTCCTTTAAATAGGCACTTAAAGGAGAACTAAACCACCCCCTACCAAAAGACCCCCCCCAATCTTGCAGGCATCCCCCCCTCCCCTGCAATGTGCGTTAGTGTTAAAAAAAATTTTAAATAAATTCTGACCCTTAAATGCAGAGAAGCGCAGTGAAGCTCCCGTTCACCATATTCTAGATTTTCATGTAGTCTTTGGGTCATGAAGTCAAGGCATGCACAGAAATTTGAACCTAGATAAAGGATTTCTGGATAATAGATACCAATGTACCTGTATATGGTTACATTCTCTGCACTACTGGCTCTGACTCCTAAAGCAATGATGCTAATCGGCAAAAAGCCCACAAATGCTGCTTTCAGCAAATAACTTTAAAGCTACTAAATATCAAAATGTTGCTTAAAATTCTATTTTCTTTCAAAAGGCAAAAAAAATAATAATTCATTCAGGTGGAGGATCCCTTGGAAAACAACCCCTGCTTTTTATTTTTTTTAAGCTCCCCATAGATCCAATCTGGTCCCTTTATGTGTACTAATGGTCCTCCCATAGAAGCACAGCAGTAGGGACAGATGAACTGTAGTTCCCTGTCTGGTCCAGCTAGCTGCTGATTGGCTCACATCCTACAGTGCAGAGCTCTGAGAGCATTTCCAGGGAAAGCAGTCAGCAGGAGGTGTAATGGAAGGCTGGTGCAAGCATGCACATACACACAGTGATATTGGGGCAAACAGTTTGAGCTTCACTTTTCTCTAATTCTCTCCTGCTTCCTGTCTTTGGGCAATGGGGCAGTGTGCAGTTTTTCTCTTTCTCAAATGTTGGGGTTCACACTAGCCTTGCAACTGCTCCATATGCTTTAACTTCCATCTTTCTATATTGCTTTGTTTTATTTTTTACGTTATCTGGAAAACCGTTATCCAGAAAGTTACGAATTATGGACCATAGACTCCATTATACTCAAATAATCCATTTAAAAAATAATTTCCTTTTTCTCTGTAATTATAAAACAGTACCCTGTACATGATCCCAAACTAAGATATAATTAATCCTTATTGGAAGCACAACCAGCCTATTTGGTTTATTTAATGATTACTTGATTTTGTAGGAGTCTTAGGGCAGACACGCTCAGCGACAAATCTCATCTTCGGGGTGACTAATCTCCCTGAACTGCCTCCCATGGGATGGCAATTGGTGCGTTTCGTTTTTCGAAGTCGCCCTTAGTTGCCTCACGAGGAAACTTCAGGCGACTTTGGAAAAGAAAGCGCTCCGAGTGCCATCCCGCCGGCGATTTAGATTCTAGCCGGCGGGAGACAGTTTGGGGAGGTTTGTCCCCCCGAAGAAGAGGCGATTTATCGCCGGGCGACTAAATCTCCCCGAATCTGAGTGTGTGTCTCTGCCTTTAAGGTGTGGAGATCCAAATTGCAAAAATACCCATTATACAGAAGCCCCAGGTCCCAAGCATTCTGGATAATAGGTCCCATAACTGTAATAGCATTGTGGTGTTAAGTGACTCTGGGAGTTCAACATTTGGGAGCGGTACAATGATGCTCTTCAGATATTGAATGCAAGAAGTTCCTATGTACAGGTATGGGACCTGTTATCCAGACTGCTTGGGTTTTTCCGGATAATGAATTATTTCCATAATTTGGATCTTCATACTTTGTCTACTAGACAAACATTTAAACATTAAATGAACCCAATAGGCCGGTTGTGCTTCCAATAAGGATTAATTATATCTTAGTTGGGATCAAGTACAAGGTACTGTTTTATTATTACAGATAAAAAGGAAATCATTTTCAAAAATTTGTATTATTTGATTGGAATGGAGTCTATGGGAGACACTCTTAGAAAAGACCGGCACTCAGGGCTCCATGCAAGCAGGCCAAGCTCTGCGTGTTTAATGCAACGTAACGTTTCGGGGGGGTGCCCCTTCAGACGCCCCCGAAACGTTATGTTGCATTAAACACTCGGGGCTTGGCCCGCTTGCATGGAGTCCTGAGTCCTGGCCTTTTCTTTTCTAAGAGTGTTAATCAAGGGCTGCCGACCCCTTTCAGCTGAGCACCGGACCAACTGTGTTTCGAGAGGCCAGGGTGTGCTGGTGGGTCTTTGGAAATTGGACTGTCTATGGGAGACATTCCACAATTTACATCTTTCTTGATAACGGGTGTCTTGATAACGGATCCCATACCTTTAACTTTTTGATACTGTCTAAAAATATTAATGCTCTCTTCCTGGGCAGCACAGTAATAACGATTAATGTTTCCAGACTGCTCCTTGCTGATTTGGAATTAGTGTCGTGAGATACTGTGTAATGTTCATACTGAAACTTGTATGAACTTTGAAAGTGCATAAGCAAGCCTTGTAGCAAGTATGTTCTTTCCCACCCTTTATTTGTTATAGATTATTACCTGCAGCCAGCATGCATTGAATGGCACAAATATGCTCTGTGTTGAAATTTTAGGAAGGTTCTTAGGTCCCTGCTGTGGGCTCGTATGAAGAGTGCAGTCAAAGGCCTTTTTGTTGCAAGGTTTATTTGGCTCCCCAGGATATGGTGGTCATTTTTGTGTGTATGGGCTGCACAGTATATAGAAAAATATATAGTATAAAGAAAAGACTGAGGGAAGTTGTACTGCAAAGGGATTAAAAACAGAATTTCTTGTAGCTTGGCATTTTATAAGCTGACTGATTTGACAAATAAATAGCTTTGTGAGGAACAGCGACTGAAATGTGGGCGGCAGCCAGTCTTGCAGGGGTTGACAGGTTTTAATAGGGAGTTGTTCAGTAACTTGTGCTCCCCACAGTACTGGAGGGACAAGAAGAAATAAAAACTGCACAGGAACAGCTTTTCCAAAAACATGTATTTTTCACAGTAATCATTGGGACTGCAGTTAAAGTACAATTCCTTCTTGTTGAATTTTCTCAACATAAAACTGTGTGTGTCAATGTGCTGCTGTGGTGTGCCTTTACTGCAACTATTTACACTAATCAACTGAGCATCAACTGAGCCAAGGTTTCAATGCCATTAATATTTCAGTTTGTAAAGTTGAATGCAGACACCGCTATTTTTGGAACAGCCTAATATTCCCTTTTCTTCAGTTTCTGTAATGAATAACTTATTATTCATGGCCTGCAGCTGGGCCCCCCATGCTGTTTCCAAGCCAATTTTCGTGTCAGTTTCACGTGCGCAAGAACCGTCGGCGGGCCACAAGAGGGGGTGTGGCCCCTGGTGCAATCACACCCCTGGTTCCGCCACTGGTGCAGTGACTTCTGTAGACTTATGTAGACATTTATATAATCAGAGAACCAGCATTCTACAGTATGTGCCAGGGCAGGTATAGGAAGCACAGAGTGTAACTTGGATAAGTCATTCATAACTACCTGATTCCACAACTTCACATGTGTGATTTTATTTGGGACTGTGGTCTTTGTGATGATGAGTTCTTTTATAATATATTTAGTAACACATCCCAGATAGAGTTTGTCATGAGCTAATGCTCAGTCTGTATCTCTACACAGTACAATGTTTTGTTCTACTATTGTGTTACATATTCAAATGCTCAAACCTTTGTAGCTTTCTGGGCACCCAGCCTTAGTAACCTTTTTGTTCTGTCTCATTTAATTTTACAAGACAGTCCCTCTTACATTCCATGGTTTGCATTCTCTTGACTTATATTGGTAGCTCGTGGGTCGCCCTGCACAGTACACTGCTGAGTAACTGCCTTAGTTCAGCCTGTGCTCTTGATGTCAGTGTTTAGTAGTCAATGGCAGATAAAGACATTCTATTTCCACTACAAGTTGCAGCAACCTAAACAGCACACGAGTCAGTAGTAAGTGGACCATACTGGAGCAAATAATGGCACATCTGTATTGTGCACTGGAGCAACCTAGGGTCACATGCAATCTGACTTAAGACTGTCGAAGAAAAAGTTGCAGCATTCAACAGCTATTGTTCTGTAGTGAAAGCTGAATTTCATGGTGCAAAATCAGGATCTTTAACCAGTACTATCCATTTTCTTTAAATTGTTGTTTATCTTACTCCTGTGCTTTTCCTTTTCTAGGTAGAGATCAAATTTAAGAAATCCGAGGCAATAAGGTGGGAAACCTTAGAGGGCAAGGCAGATAATCAAGTGAAGCATTTTAATCCAGGTATGCTTATTCATCCAAATATTAGAGCAAATGTCCAGCTTGGTTGGTTATTCTTTTATCACTACCAGTGTTCGAGTCCTGCAGCAGGTCGGTTACCTGTGGAATACCCACTACCTGGTCGGGACTCTGACTTAATATTTTTTATGTCCCTACTGTGGGGGCACTCCACTGGCACCCTTTTGCTGCATCTTGGGATGAGTAGGTGGCCATCTAGGAGGTTAAAAATGAAAATATAACACTTCCTCCACAAAACTGTATATTGTGTGCCATCACTTCTGGTTTCTGTGACGTCACGTCTGTGTTCACGTGACACGTATGCGAGAGGCAGGCCGGGTGTTCAAGCACAGTCAAAAAATGCGGGCAAGCGGGTTCAGGTTAGGTGCCTCAACATCCAAACTATCAGTCTATGACAGTTTTCATTTTTCATGACTGTTTTCATTGCAGCCTCAGATAATATTCTTTTGTGTATATTTAATGAAAAGTGAAAAATCAAATATTGATTATACATTTTTATTAAACTAAAAAATATGCTTTTAAGAAATGATGCAATAAAAACAAAAGGTATTCATATTCCTCATGCTATAAGTACACAGCACTCAAGCTGAGTAAGAGGTGTGATAAAATACCTTTTATTGCATGTATATTAGGAAGGAAGGGATCACTGTATTAAAATAGGCCATTCCCTTGTAAAACAGGGTGTTTGGTATCATTTTTTTAAGGGATGCTCCAAATCAGAGCCTTTTTCAGTAGGATTCAAATTTGCCTGGATTTAAGTGCCTGGCTGAACTGAACCTGAACCTTTAAAATCAAGTTACTTTAGGTCACACAATTAATGAAATCATTTTTCTGTGCCAGTTTCCCCAAATTACATATACAAATTACGTTTTGGATTCACCCAAATCCTGTCTGAATGATTGGGCACAGGTTAAGCAGATGGGTTTTATCAGCCTATGTATAGCCACCTTAAAGGGATTCTGTCATGATTTTTATGATGTCGTTTTTATTTCTTAATTACACTGTTAACACTGCAAATAATTAACTCTACAATATAAAATGTCATTCCTGAACCAGAAAGTGTATTTTTTTATTTCTTATATTGATGTGTAGGCAGCCATCTTAGATAATTTTGCCTGGTCATGTGCTTTCAGAAAGAGCCAGCACTTTAGGATGGAACTGCTTTCTGGCCAGCTGTTGTTGCTCCTACTTAATGTAACTGAATGTGTCACAGTGGGACCTAGATTTTACTATTGAGTGTTGTTCTTAGATCTACCAGGCAGCTGTTATCTTGTGTTAGGGAGCTGCTATCTGCTTACCGTCCCATTTTTCTGTTGTTAGGCTGATGTGGGAGGGGTGATATCACTCTAAGGTTGGCCATACACGTGCAGATAAAGCTGCCGATATCGGTCGTTAGGACCAATTAGACAGCTTATCTGCCATCTGTATGGGGGCTTCTGACGGGTCATCCCGATCGATATCTGGCCACGATATCGATCGGGAAGGTTTGATTTTTACCCGACCGACCCGTCAGAGCTCCTTGGCGTATCGTAATACGGCCAAAAGTTTGAATTACCCGCGATATAGCCATGCTGTTAGTGGCATATTGGGGAAAGATCCGCTCGTTTGGCGATGTCGCCAAACGAGCGGATCTTTGAGTCTATGGCCAGCTTATCTTGCAGTAAAAGGTGACTGAAGTTTATCAGAGCACAAGTCACATGACAGCTGGGAAAACTGACAATATGTCTAGCTCCATGTTAGAGTTCAAAATTAAATAGAAAAGAAATCTGTTTGCTCTTTTCAGAAATGGATTTCAGTGCAGAATTCTGCTGGAGCAGCACTAACTGATGTGTTTTTAAAAAAACAATTAATTAATATCTTAGTTGGGATCAAGAACAACCTACTGTTTTATTATAACAGAGAAAAAGGAAATAATTTTAAAAAATTTGGATTATTTGGATAAAATGGAGTCTATGGGAGACGGCCATTTCATAATTCGGAGCTTTCTGGATATCGGGTTTCCGGATAAGGGATCCTATAACTGTATTAGCTTTTGAAAGGGTTTAGAATTGCAGTTTTGGTTGACCTGTACAGCTGTTCTGCAGAGCCCCATGTGCAGCAGCTCAATGCATGCAGCAGAAGGACGCTATGTACAGGTATGGAACCGGTTATCCAGAATGCTCAGGACCTGGCGTTTCCGGATAACGGATATTTCTGTAATTTGGATCTTCATACCTTAAAGGAGAAGGAAAGCTACCTATACAGTATATTGACAATAGTGCAAGCTATAAGACTATATTAATTCTGCAGAATTTACCATACCTGAGTAAAAAGTTCTACATACGCTTTCTGTTTGTTTAGGATAGCAACTGCAGTATTAGCTTGGTGTGACATCACTTCCTGCCTGAGTCTCTTCCTGCTTACTCATAGTTTGAGGCTCAGATTACAGCAGAGAAGGGGGGGGACAGAAGCAAACTGAGCATGCTCCCGCCCAAGGCAAGGAGGTTTAAGCTGAAAACAGGAAGTCTGATACAGAAGCCCATGTGTACACAATAGAAGGACAGAAATGTGACGTTTCTTTTGACAAAGGACTCAGAGCAGCATTACTTTGAGGGTTTACTGGTGTATTTATATAGACCTTTCTGATAAAGTTTTCTTAGTTTTAAACTTTCCTTTTCCTTTAAGTCTAGAAAATCATGTAAACATTAAATAAACCCAACAGGCTGGTTTTGCTTCCAATAAGGATTAATTATATCTTAGTTTGGGTCAAATACAAGGAACTGTTTTTACAGAGAAAAAGGGAATAATTTTTAAAAATTTGGATTACTGAAGTCTATGGGAGATGCTCATTCCTTTATTCAGAACTTTCTGGATAAGGCGTTTCTGGATAAAAGATCCCATACCTGTACCACATTGTCTGTCCATGCCTCTACTGCAAACAAACCTATACTATGTCCAATGGGAAAGATGCCCAGTAAACAAGTGGAACAACACTGGAGTGACAGCAACACTTTGGGAATATATCAAGATGGCTGTAGAAGAAAAACAGAACAGAAGCTTTTGTAATTGGCAATTGCTTGATGGCAGTGTTGTTTGATCCATGTACCCTGAGTTTATCTAGGCAAAATAAATGTTTGGTGTAGCTAAAAAACCTATTATTTTGGATACAGCAATACTTCCTTTCTGGTTAAAATAAAGTAGTCCAGTAATGATTTTTGCCGGCGAATACAGATACTGAATCCGTAACAAAACCGATTTAAAAGAATCCTGGAAAGATCAATATTTGCAATCTGAAAGTTTCACGTTACTACAATGTAGGAAAGAGAAACTGATTTAAAGAGACTTCTACTAACTAATTATTGATTTTCGAAAGCTAAACATGTTTTGCATAGCTTCTCTTAAATAAGGGGAATCTCTTGGTTGAGATGGAAGAGCAGGCACCCATGGATATCAGTGGGGTATCTGAATTGAATAAACACATATTCATATAAATAAAGCGGTGCCATCAGTAGGCTTCAGTATACATTAATAGGAACAGGTACCCCCTTCTCAGATATGGTATATGTCTCCTTTCAATGGGAGAACAAAAGAAAGACCAAAAACATGTAAATTCATGAAGCTGGATTATATGATTATATGGAGGGTCATGTGGGAAGAGAAGATGATAGATATTGTGGTAGTGGGACAACTGTGCCTCCTGCATGCTTTATTTATTTATTATTTATTTGCTGGTAGGGCTTCTTTATGCTCTATTTTAGAGATTTTTATTGGACTTGTGTTCATAACAGTGAGTTGTGTATTTAGGGGAACTATCGTGAAACTGACAATTTAATAAAAGCTTTCTCATACTGAAGTAAGAAACTTTCTAAATACAATCAATAAAAATGCTGCATTGTTTCTGAAATAATCAAGTTTATCTTTACTATCCCTCTCTCAGCATCTGTTTCTCTTCATTCTGTCTCCATGCAGCAGTTGGGTGTCAGATATTCATTGACAGATCCAATATATCTTATAATATAATCTTACAGGGGCTCCCTTTGCCTAGAATAGATGAATTTGATTAATGAATTAGAGCTCACTCAAATAACTGATTCTAGTACAAAAAAATCTAACAAAATAACTGCCATTTGCACAAATTCTGCATGTAGAGAGACAGGATTTCTGGTGATTTTATTAGAGTGAGCTCTTATACATCTTCTAGGCAAAAGGAGCCCCCCCTATAAGAAAAGGGAGTTTAAAAAAAATTTGCATGAATTCGAAATTCGACCCTTAATAAATATGCCTCTACATGTTGACAGTTTATCTTATACTACTCATAGCATTTGAGGACTGTTCCCTCATGCTCAACATGCTCATCAGTATCTGGTGTACCTGCCTAGCCCTGCCTGGTGTAGTCAATAGAATAAATGTCACCTGAACACAAGCTGATAATAAATATAGTAAAGTTCTCTAGTCTCAAAAAACGGGAAACTCTCGCCAAATAAAGGAAGAGGTCCTGGTGCACTGCCCTGAACCTTCAGTTGAGGGAGTGGATAACCGTATTGTAGTAGACCAGGCAGTTTAAAAAACAATCTTTCAGACAGACTTTTAAAAAAGCATAGTAGCAATTTATTGGGTACATAAGTATGCAGCCTAACGCGTTTCGTATCTTAAGGACACTTAATCATAAAGCCTATGAATAACTGTCCTTAAGATACGAAACGCGTTAGGCTGTCTGGAAGATTGGTTTTTGAAGTGCCTGCTCTACTACAATACAGATACCCTAGAAAAAGAGACATTCTGGAGAACAACCAGAACATCGCATGCTCACACACCCCGATAAAAATTGCATCATACACTTGAATCCTACACGGAACCAATTTCTAAGACCCCGAACCCGCAACCCAACCCACATATTTACCCACTTTGACACGCTGCCCGACCCGGAACCACTACTGCCTTATCCACAACCTGACCCGCAACCACCATCAAACAGGAAGTGATGGTGCTGCAAACCGGAAGTGACATCATCAAAATGGGTGGGGCAGAAACAAGTTTTGTAAAAGTTTACAAGGAGTAAAATATAGACAATATTACATAAGATAAGAAATTTAGATCCCGACCCACGACCTGCAGCTATACCCGCACCTGAAAATCCTCCCCTCGTTCCGCAGGGTGCCTGCCTTTTTTTGTGGGTAACCTGCGGGTACCCGACCCGCGGCAGGACTCTATCACACACATGCACAATTGCACTCCAAAAGCAGCTGATTGCTAAACACGCATGCACACACCCTCCATATAACACCATGGAATACTTACTGTGCATGCGCGCAGAATTTAATGAGAACAAGCAAGTTTTCTTTTTGATGATTCACAAGCATATGCAAAGTTGTAAACTTGCCGTATATTGCCCCCCTCCCCTTGGTCTCCCATCATCATCCCCCAGTAGCTCCCAACCTTCTGAATGTGGTATACCTTCAGAGGAACAAATCTTTCTTGCTAATGTACTTTAGTTGTTTTGGACTGATAGGAACCCCAAAACATAATGTGCAGCATTTCTCCCCTATCTTTTTTATACTTTCGTTTCCCTTTAAACACCAAGTTCTCCTATCTGATCATTCCCAACACATAGATATATTATTAAATAATAATACTTCTAGAGGCACATTTATTCAAATTTTGAATTCATATAAGTTCTTTTAAACTCCTTTAAATTCAAATATACTCGAAATTTGATTGAGGGGTTATTTAAGAAAAAAATCGAAAATCCAAAACTCAACAAATTTTACAGGCAAACTCGAATCAAACTCGAATCAAACTCAAATCAAATTCACCTAAATTCGATTAGAAAAAAACTCAAATATCAGGAAGGCTACTACTGTCCAAATTGGCCCCTAGACCTCTTCCATTGACTTATACAATAACTCAGCAGGTTTTAGGTGGTGAATAGTCGGTCTTAAACGGCCAGAGTATGATAAATCTTGAAGTTCAGATTAAAACTTGAATCGAGTCTGGATAATTCACAATTCAAATTTAGAGTTTTGACCATAAAAACGAAATATCGAAAATTCCAATTTTCAATTTGACCCTTAATAAATCTGCTCCCTAATGTTGCTGTCTGTTTTGTTCCATGGGTAAAGGCATTCACATCACTCAGTCATGCAATTGGTTCTAGATATTTTCCCTCTATATCCTCAATCTTGTGCTCTTTCTCCTATAATAGAATAGAGTTGAAGATAATTAGAATAGTTTTGGATTTTATAAAGGTTGCTATAAAATACAATTTACATTTTACATTTATTAATGTTCTCCCTTCCATGTTTTACAATCTTGATTTCATTCTGTACTGACGAATCCTATGGAAGCCATCGGCTTCTTAAAAACATACTGACATCAGAAAATAACCTTTTTTAATATCATAATGTTATCTTTGAATGCTATTTATAATTTTGCCATAAAAGTATTTACCTGATGCTTTTACATTACCTATCTTACTACCTTGTTCTTCTATGAGGGGGGCTGCCATATTAGTAGTAGTCTGTTAGCATTAGAAACTCTGACAGATTAAGAAGGCAGTCAGGTTGGCAAAACAGTCAGGTTTAGGAATTTCAAGTGACAAATACTTACAAAAGCAGACCTATCAGCAAAAAACAATCAACATGACCTATAAGTAACTTTTATTTTATAAATTAATATTTTGAAAAGAAAATTCTTCGTGCCAGTATCACTTTAAGAGGAAAGAAGGTAAAATGATGCGTATGGCTCATAGAAACTGAAGGAAATGAATTTCGTAATTGAAATAGTGTTTTTCCCTGGACTGCAATTCTAGCAGCTTCAGAATTGAAAAATGACTGATGCAGAAAAGAAATTTAACATAATCTTTCTGTGCAATGAAATCCTGCTAGCTCTTTAATGAAAATTTAATGTGACTAATAACCATTAAATAGCGCTTCATTTTTCCCATCAAGCCTGTATATCTATTAAATATAGAACACCGTCCTATCAGGTATACAAATAGTTTCCAATAGGATATATATATATATATATATATATATATATACACATATATATATATATATATGTATATGTGTGTGTCGAATTTATGTGAATTTTTTTCACTCTAATAAATTTGAATAAACATGAACAAGTGGTTATTTAAGAAAAAAATTGGAATCTCAGGAATCCTATTAAAGGGGTAGTTCACCTTTAAGTTAGTATGTTATAGAATGACCCATTCTAAGCAATTTTTTAATTGGTGTTCATTATTTTTTTTTTTTTTTTTAGTTTTAGAATCTGCCTTTTTCTTCTGACTTTCCAGCTTAAAAACTGCCCCCATTTAAAAAACAAATGCTCTGTAAGGCTACACAGTTATTGATATTACTACTTTTTAATACACAACTTTCTATTTAAGCCCTCTCCTATCATATTCCAGTCTCTCATTCAAATCAATGTATGGATAGCCACTGAATAAAAATCGAAATAACTCAAAAACTACAAATAATAAAATATGAAAACCAATTGCAAATTGTCTCCGAATATCACTTTCTACATCATACTAAACATTAACTCCAAGGTGAACAACCCCTTTAACATCTTCAAAAGGGTCGCTAGACCTCTGCCAATGACTTCTACATGAACTCGGCAGGTTTTAGGTGGCGAATAGTCGAATTTGAGTTTTTCCCAAGGTCAAGGTATAATAAATGTCGAATTTGAGTTGAGATTATTCCCAACTTGAATTTGTGAATTTACAATTCGATCCGTAATAAATCTGCCCCATAATGTATGTATAGTTGTTGTGTTGCACAAGGAAACTGATCACTCAAAAGAAAGGGCTTTATGGCAGATGCATCATAAAATGTCTCTGATGTTTTAATTAGTCTGACAGTCTAATGGGACCCTGTACCTTCACCTTTTTTAATCTCCCTCTTTGTGTTATAGAAATATTCTTCAGATTCTCTCTGTAGCTTCTAAAAAGATGTAAACATGCAGTTTCTGCAGTATATAAGGTCAATTATATCTCGGGATACTTCCTTATTAAACCCAAAGCAGTCCCGTTGAGTTCCATCTGAGCCTAGGCTGAGGAGTGGAGTTCTCAGATATTGAATTTGATAATGTCCTTCTCTTTTACAGATGGAGTCTGGAGGAACTGTGCTGAGCACCAACTGGACAGATGTGGGCAAGAAGAAAGTCGAAGTAAACCCTCCAGATGATATGGAGTGGAAACAATACTAGTTATCAGCCGCAGTCCATACAGATTGCAGTGTACGTTTATTGAGTCAGTCTGATGCACATCACTTTTAAACTTTTTGTGTCCTTCTTTTTCCCAGAATGCTATTCTATTAAATGTTGCACAAAGTGAATGAAATGACATTGGAACCTTCTCCTTTATTCTTGTTGAAAGGAGACAGCCCTGTAGTATGTATACATCATTACTTGGATAACTTATTAGCTGGAGGTTCATCTCTTCTCTGATGCCTGTTGTAAAGCTTTCTCACTCACCTGTTCTTGGCTTTTTTATCAGCTGCAAATGATAAATATAGTTTTTCAATGAAGTGTTGGTGCTTTATTGATAGTGGAGAGGTAGTGTTTCTTATTTATTCTCCTATACTCAAAGGCATTTATAGTCTTGGGGTCAGGGCACACGCTCAGATTCAGGGAGATTAGTTGCCCAGCGACACATCTCATCTTCAGGGCAACTAATCTCCCGAACTGCCTCCCACCGGCTAGAATGTAAATCCCCAGTGGGATGGCACTCGGAATCTCCATGTTTGTCTCTGCCCTAAAGGACAATTTCAGCTTCATTAGCAAAACTGTTATAATACCGAAAACATGGCCCTGAAACTCCCAGAAATGTGTTCAAACTTTTATAACCTGGCACATTTTGTAAAATGGATATGGTAATTAGGTGTGGCCATATTTTGTGGAATGTAGCACAGCTAATGTGTTTGTCCCTCTTTATAGAGTTTTCAAATGTTGGGAGGTATGGAGACAGCCTCTTGTGCTCAGCCCTGTTCCCTGTATTGTTGAACAACAGCTGTATATGTAGAAAGAAATGATTATTAGAGGCAAATTATTTTCCAGTTACAAAGTAGCAATGAGAAGTCGCACAAAAAGCCTTTAAAATACTTATTTACTACTGTGTGACCCAGCATACTATAGTGCACTATATAGTGCTTAGCATTGCTGGTCTGAGGGGTTTTGGTTGGATTCCAGGATACTCTCTACAAGGAGCTGGTACCTCCCACATTCCAAAACATAAAGGCAGGTTAACGGACTACCGATTAATTATGGGTTCCCTTCTAAACATTGTCTACAACCTGCAGTGGGTCGAGTACCTGCGGGTTACTCGCATAAACCTGCGGTACCCTGTGGGTTGCAGGTAGAAGTTTTGGGAGCAGGTATAGACGTGGGTCGGTGGTTCTCCGGGTTTGCGGGTCTTCTCAATAGCGAGTTTTACTCCTTTTTTTCTGATCACGCCTACTTCTAATGATGTCACTTCCGGTTCACAATGACAGCACTTACTGTTTTACTCCTTTTTTTCTGACCACGCCTACTTCTAATGATGTCACTTCTGGTTTACAATGTCAGCACTTCCTGTTTCTTGATGGTCAGTGGGTTGCAGGTAAGGTTCTTGTGGGTCAGGTAGCGGGTCCAAGCAGGTAAGTATGCAGGTTGCGGGTCTGGGTTTAATAAATTGGTTCCGCGAAGGACCCCAAAAGTCAAATCCTTTATTTTATAGTGCCAGCAAGTTTCTTAGCCCTTTGCATGTTAATTTATAATGCAGAGGCGCCTTACTATAACAAGGGTTACAGAGTAGAAAATAGAATTGGAGGGGCCCTATTTGGGATCAAATCAATTGACTTACTTCATGTATAAATTGCCTTGTATTTTCTTACTTGAATAGGCATTGAACACTCATTTCCCCCCTAAATATCCACTGTATTTGCACAACCACTTCAGGGAGACAGTTCCACAACTTCATAGCTCTCACCATAAAAAATAAACTTTATTTTGTAACTTTAGATTGTTCTCATATGCATTGTTCTGATGCAATTAAGCGTATATTGTATGGCTCTCTTATACAGTATATTCAGCAAATACCTTTTCTTTAATGTAACCAGTTCCAACCTGGCCAGCTTTTCCTTTCTATACAATTCATCTGCTCTGAATTTATTGGTATCAACATATGTCCCTGCATTAAATGTATGATTGAAGCAAACCCTAAGCAACACAGAGACCCATTTTTGGGTACAGCCTTCTAGGACCTGTTACAGAAGCTTAACTTATTGCTTATTCGATGGAAGAGTCAACAGATCCATTAAGAACAGATGCAATATTTACAAATTTGAATTTTGACAATTTTTTATTCCATTAAAGTTTTCAGAATTTGTGATAGATTTTGTCCAGTGGAAATGTTTAGATTTCTAAAAAAAATATATATAATGGACGAATGGAAATAAATTTGTATTTCCCAATGGTCACATCAAAGGCAAGCAGCCCATATTGACTTTGTAAAGTGTATTATTATTATTGGATCGCAGCACGGACACCCAATATAAATCTTTACCAAACGCATAAAACAAGAAGTCTTCAGAATATATTTAATTTATTAGCTAGTTTGGTAGAGAAAAGACATGTAAATGTTGTGTTGCATTGTCTAAACATTATAAATAGGTTCTGCAAAATCATTGTCATTACCCAGAAAATCCCCAGCAAACAAGGGAGGATGGCAACTGGCTGGATCCTGCTATGTTTCAATAACAACAGGGAGCAGCTTCACTTTTATTTAGTCAAAACGACAGATCTGAGAAAGACTGCACTGTGTCAAGTTAACCTTTAGAAATGAATGTGCTTCACTGTGGGAAAGTTTCTACATGACTAAATCCTAAAGCTGAAATGCGAAATATATTTATAATATTGCACGTTACATAAAGAAACTGTACTTCTTAAACAGTATACATTTCAATCAGATGATCGAGTTAACCATTATTAAGTTATTTATTTACAACAAAGAGCTTGAGAAAGGCATTTACATATATTAAGGGGGTTATTTACTAAACTCCGAATGCAAAAATCCCGAAAAATTTGTAATTTTTTTTTTTTTTTTTTAGGGATGCACCGAATCCCTGTATCCTGGTGAAAGATTTGCCTGAATACCGAATCCGCATATGCAAATTAGGGTCAGGAAAGGAAAAAATTCTTCTTTTGTGATGAAAAGTCATGTGATTTCCCTACCCGTCCTTAATTTACATATGCAAATTAGGATTCGGTTCGCAATGCACAAGGATTCGGCCGAATCTGATTCCTGCTGAAAAAGGCCGAATCCCGAACCGAATCCTAAATCATAAATTTTTCAGACCTGTCGAGGTTGCATACAAGTCAGTGGGAGAAGTCCCAATGATTTTTTGATGTGCCCTGGGTTTCGTGCAATACCCCAAAGTTTTTGGGTGAAAATTCGGGGAAAATTGGATGAGAAAATCGGTAAAAGTTGCAAAAATCAGATTTTTTTTTCCCAGCAAAGCAAATTTTCAGGAAAATGTAATAATAAATAAGCGTAAAAAACCAGAGCGGATTTGATCGGAGTTTGTAGCAGAAAATATTGAGATAAATTCGGACTTTGATAAATA
This sequence comes from Xenopus laevis, assembly GCF_017654675.1. Taxonomy (NCBI): domain Eukaryota; kingdom Metazoa; phylum Chordata; class Amphibia; order Anura; family Pipidae; genus Xenopus; species Xenopus laevis. Next base: position 123,721,889 of record NC_054374.1, on the reverse strand, counting down.
ACCCACTATTTGTGTGCCCTGGAAAATGCTTCCTACCCTTGAGGCTGACGTTACTTTCAGCTCACTTTCTCTGTACAGATTTTGATTTCATCTTTAGACAACTCCTAAGATACGTGCAACCCACCAGCTGCAAGGCATGACAATTCTACACGCAGATCGACACCCGTGGTAGTTGTAAGGCCATGGATAATATCCGCCTAGTGGTTCACAGATCCTCTGGCAATGTGTGTAACTTCTCCTGCATTCGATGCAGCATACACCTTGGTGGTCCAACATGGGGTCAAATGTCATGCCGCCTTCTCCTTCCAACTGTTTGTGGGGAAAGAATTGGAGGGAAAATGTTATTTAAGTGACATGGAGAATCAACGTGCAAACATAATGAAATGCACTCAATGTTTATAGATTTGTTGTTGTAACATTATGTTCATTTAATTGTGGAATTAGAATCCGTGAACAAGGTTTTCCAAACCTAGTGAGAGAGAGAATGACATTTTGTGTATGCAGATTCACCAGTGAGTGAGACTTGGGGGCAGATTTACTAAAAGGCGAAGTGACTAACGCTTTTTTTATCACATGCACATCTAATGAGTTTCCTTCCTTAAATTAATACCGATTGGTTTTATCCCCATATCCCCAGGAGGTATCTGAGTCCTCAGCACAAGGTATTCGCACACACAACATTAACCAATTTCACCTCTGGTTTTTCAGGCAAAGTGCTGGTTATAGCCAGACCATGGCAGTGTCTGTGCATCAGGGCATGGCCAGAATGTCAAGTTTCTAATATGTGTAATAGTTGCCTATTGTGTGACTACAGAATGGGTTAAACAGGATAAACTTGAAGCAGCAGGAGCATGAGGGCAAATTTACTAAAGGGCAAAGTAGCTAAGCTAACGAAAATTCGCCAGCGTGATGTCATTTTGCCACTTTGCCGATTTCCTAATGGGTGCTGGCGTAAATTCGCTATCGAAGTGGACCTACTCTAGCGCTACTTTGCACCCTTACGCCAGGCGAAGTTGCGCTCTGGCGAGGGGACGTAACTACGCAATTCACTAACTGACTTTAGAGTAGATAGGGATGGTCCAAAGAAAGTTGACCCAAAAAAACACTGGTGTCCTTTACTTTTTATAGGGTGATAGGCTGAAATAGATCACTTTTTTTTTTTTTAGGGTACCCTCCTTCCCCCCTACATTTGATAACATATGGCACCTAAAATAAACTGTGGTCACATATGTAGGGCATTAGAACACATTTATTAAGGTTCCCAGGCCTTGTGTAGTGTAATGTGTTTGCTGCTGCATATACGTCCATTGTACTTTAACTGCACGCCGTATGCAAATTAGCCATCGCTAGTGTAACTTCGAACTGCCGAACGTAACATTGGTAGCGCAACTTTGCAAATGATCCGTAACTTGTGCGCAACTTCGGATCTTAGTGAATTTGTGCAGCCCTGGCGAATCTACACCTGGCAAAGTGCGGCAAAGCAAACAGCGCAACTTCGGAGGTAAGTAAATTTGCCCCATGGAGTCTTTCTTGCTACATGTACATTCACTTGCATCTAGCTCTGTGCACATCCCAAGCAAGCACAGGATTATATGCAAACATCATTCCCGGAGAAATTTTGATTCAGGCACATTGAACAGATATCATCCCATTCAGTGTCGGACTGGGACACCAGGGGCCCTTCCAAAAACCTTGGACCAGGGGCCCACTCTCAGTACTGTTATTATTATTCTCCTTACTCAACTCAATCTCCTAGTCTCTATTCTTTACATACTTTAATCAATTTTGCATCTATTTAGCCACTTTGTTCTCAAAGAAATAGGAAATGGCCATGAAATAGGCCAAATTGTTAGCAGCACAAGGGCCCCCCTGACACCTGGGCCCACCGGGAGTTTTCCTGGTATCCCGGTGGGCCAGTCCAATACTGATCCCATTTCAGCATCATTTCCACTACTGCATGAATAGGTTTGGGTTCAAAGGAGAGTCACATATTACACATGTGTAAATATATATCTGATGTGTTATACTTTAACAATCACTGGCATTATGGGATGTAAAATAAACAGGAAATCTGAGAATGGGCAGCAGTCCAGAGTTGAATAAAAAGCCGTTATTATTCAATAGCAGGGCAACATTTCACAGCAATGTTTCCAGCTGATAAAGAGCTGTGACAGGCTCGAAACGTTGCTGTGAAATGTTGCCCTGCTATTGAATAATAACGGCTTTTTATTCAACTCTGGACTGCTGCCCATTCTTGGATTTCCACAAGTATTCCTAAGTGTGGAGGGACACTGGGGAGGTGCACCCAAATTACTGAAAATAGAACAAGTTGTGTACTGCCTGAATTTGTTTAAGACTGTAAAATAAGCAGGCCCGACAGAGCCGGCCCAGCTAGGAGCCCTAGGCAAACCCAGCCGGGAGTGAAACTCCTACCCAGTCCTGCGTGAATGAGAATGAACGCAAGTACGCACACAAACATGCAAGTGTGCGATAAGGATCACATAGGAGTGTTTGCAGGGTAGGACTGGGGGGCTTGGGGCCCACTGGGGCTACTGGCTCCGGGTACCCCTCCGCCCCCCCCGCCACTCTGGTGCTGGGTATGTGTGTATGAGTGTCAGTGGCGCAACGCTAATGCGCACGCGCAAAATTTTGATTGTACTGCGCACCCGACAAAGAAGGGTCACGACACCGAGAAGCATATCTGGGTCGTTGGGGGCCCACAAGAGCCTGGGGCCCACCTGTTTTTTTCCCGGTGTCCCGACGGCCCAGTCCAACACTGTGTGTTTGGTGGTGCAGAACTGCTCAGTAAGGGGACACTGTCTGGATAGGGTTGCCACCTTTTCTGCCAGTGTTGGCAGGGGGCGGGGATCATGGGGCGTGGTTATGACTCGGCAACTGGCCGATCCCCGTGTCAATCATGGGGAATTTTTCAAATTACCAGGCTGTCGGTCAAAACCGGACAGGTGGAAACCCTATGTCTGGACTAGGGGTAGGCAACAGAGAAGGTACGTGCCTGGCAAGCTCCAAATAGGGTTGACACATTTTCTTCCTTTGGAATCTGGGCAGGGGGTGGTACCAGTGATGTCAGAGAGAGGGCTGATGCAAAGGGGCGGGCCAGTGACGTGGCAGCCCGTGATTGCCCAAATTGCTCAGGAAGCAGGGAACAGGCTTGCCCGGTTTTCAGACTTTGCCCGGCTTTCAGACTTCTGAAAGCCGGGCAGGTATTTTCGAACCGGACAGCACATGTAAAAACGTGACTGATTCAAAACCTTACAGGTGGCAACCCTACCTCCAAATCTTGTTCCCCAGGCACGTGCCTATTCTGCCTACCCCTAGTTCCAGCCCTGGGCCCCATTATGTTTTATTTGGCAAATATTGATGGTGGGGTTGTGGGCCATGTAGCCATTTTAATATAGGGGTTATAATAACACATCCATTATCAAAGAATTCTCTTTAGATTTTAATACACACTATTATGTGTGTGTGTCCATTTTATTTAGCATTTTCAAAACATATATATTTCCTCAGTCATTCACCTGGCATTTTGTTGCTTCTGTTAATGTTCCATTATAACACATTCTAAATAAACAGTTATGGGATCCTTTATCCAGAAAGCTCTGAATTACAGACATTTTTTAATGATTCCCTTTTTCTCTGTAATAAAACAGTAACTTGTACTTGATCCCAACTAAGATACAATTTTTTTGGTATAACAAATCTATAGGGTTTATTTCATTTTTAAAATGGCTATTGGAAGACTTAAAGGGATACCGTCATGGGAAAAAAATGTTTTTCAAAATGAATCAGTTAATAGTGCTGCTCCAGCAGAATTCTGCACTGAAATCCATTTCTCAAAAGAGCAAACAGATTTTTTTATATTCAATTTTGAAATCTGACATGGGGCTAGACATATTGTAAATTTCCCAGCTGCCCCAAGTCATGTGACCTGTGCTCTGATAAACTTCAATCATTCTTTACTGCTGTACTGCAAGTTGGAGTGATATCACCCCCTCCCTTTTCTCCCCCAGCAGCCAAACAAAAGAACATTGGGAAGGTAACCAGATAACAGCTCCCTAACACAAGAGAACAGCCACCTGGTAGATCTAAGAACAACACTCAATAGTAAAAACCCATGTCTCACTGAGACACATTCAGTTACATTGAGAAGGAAAAACAGCAGCCTGCCAGAAAGCATTTCTCTCCTAAAGGGCAGGCACAAGTCACATGACCAGGGGCAGCTGGGAAATTAACAAAATGTCTAGCCCCATGTCAGATTTCAGAATTGAATATAAAAAAACCTGTTTGCTCTTTTCAGAAATGGATTTCAGTGCAGAATTCTGCTGGAGTAGCACTATTAACTGATGTGTTTTGAAAAAAACATGTTTTCCTATGACAGGATCCCTTTAAGGTATAAAGCTCTTAATTACGGAAAACTCCATGTCCCCAGCATTCTGGATAACAGGTCCCATACCTGTATATTTGAGTGTGTGTGTGTGTGTATATATATATATAAAATCTAAAATATGTTCCAACATTTATATATCATATATATAAATGGAATGGACATCATATATAATGGAATGATATCTATTCATAATGACCGTTGCAATTAATTAATCCTAATATAAATTCAGGAGGCGTCAGGACATCTTGTTATAAATTGATTGCACGTTATCGATCACTTAGGAGAGGGCTTCCAAGAAAATGAATTCAATTAATATCAAGTTTTATTAAATGTACTAAAAAAACTTTTTTACACTTCTAGGGAATTTGATACCTTAAAGGGGTGGTTCACCTTTAATTAAACTTTTAGTATGTAATAGAACGTCCAATTCTAAGCAACTTTTCATTATTTATTTTGTATAGTTATATAATTATTTGCCTTTTTCCTCTGACTCTTTGCAGCTTTCAAATGGGTCGCTAACCCCCATCTAAGAAGCAAATGCTCTGTAAGGCTACACATTTATTGTTTTTGCTCATTTTTATTACTCATCTTTCTAGTAAGGTCCTCTTCTATTCATATTCCAGTCTCTTATTCAAATCAATGCTTGATTGCTAGGGTAACTTGGACCCTAGCTACCAGATTGTTTATAATGCAAATTGAAGAGCTTCTGAATAAAAAGCGAAATAACTCAAAAACCACAAATAATAAAACATGAAAACCAATTGCAAATTGTCTCAGAATGTCACTCTCTACATCATACTAAAAGTTAACTCAAAGATTAACAACCCTTTTAAGCATTTGTTATTTTGGGGATCTGGGGGGTCTGTTCTTGAAGGCTCAGAGGCAATGAAGCGCTCGTGGTGGCACAAAACGCATTAGGAGGGAGGAGCTTAGGGATCACGTAGCACTAGAATGCACGGCTGCCCTCTGGTGTGGTATAAATATTATACAATATAACACTTGTGTGCTATATTTGGTTAACTGTAATATATCGAGGACCTTGGCAGTGATTTGCACATATAATAGATAGATTTTCCCCCATTATTATTAATATTTTATGAAAGACGAACTTTCTCACAAGACTCAGTTTTTAGAAGCCTGACACAAGTTCTCTATAGCCTTATCCCTATATCTGGCACCATTCTTTTTTCTATTTAAGGCTCAGCTTCTGCCGATTAACACTTACCTTTATATCAGTTTTTACTTTATATTAAGAGTTTTCCTAGAATAAAACAATATAATATCCTAAAAAAAAGGCAACGTTAAGCTTCAGTGCAATAATATCACAGACTGACAATTCAGTGCAGATCTTGTTATTCAAGTGAGACAATTGGTAAGCGCTCTACTTATGCAACACAATCTGTACAATATCTGTATCTCAAACAATGGTTCAGTTCTATACAGTTTAAAATTATTACGGATAGTTGTTGAGACTCAACCTTTTGATAAGTTTATCCAGGGATGGGTCCAATTTCCACCTTGGTATGAGAAAGGATATTCCTTCCTGGTTATATATAAGTAGGTAGTATTGATGGACCCTTTTATCCACTGTTACTGTGTAAGATATATATTATATGGATTTTAAAAGCAGAAAGAAAGGCAGGCTTTGGTCCACCCCATAATTTTGGGAGTAACCTCAACTGTTTAACAGGGTTGTTCACCTTTGAGTTAACTTTTAATATGATGCAGAGAGTGATATTCTGAGATAATTTGCCTTTGATGTGTATATTCAGAAAGTACCTAATTAGTACACACTTGTCCAACTCAAGTGAGAGGATCTCCCTCAGAGACACATTGATTGTGTTCAGAGAACTTTGCACTCATTCATTATTCCCCAAGGACTTAATCTACTTTACAGGCATTTGTCTTAAAATCTGGGTTACTTTTAGAGATGTCGCGAACTGTTCGCCGGCGAACTTGTTCGCGCGAACATCGGGTGTTCGCGCTCGCCGGAAGTTCGCGAACGTCGCGCGACGTTCGCCATTTTGGGTTCGCCATTGTTGGCGCTTTTTTTTGCCCTCTCACCCCAGACCAGCAGGTACATGGCAGCCAATCAGGAAGCTCTCCCCTGGACCACTCCCCTTCCCTATAAAAACCGAAGCCCTGCAGCGTTTTTTCACTCTGCCTGTGTGTGCTGAAGAGATAGTGTAGGGAGAGAGCTGCTGCCTGTTAGTGATTTCAGGGACAGTTGAAAGTTTGCTGGCTAGTAATCGTTTTGATACTGCTCTGTTATTGGAGGGACAGAAGTCTGCAGGGGTTTGAGGGACATTTAAGCTTAGGTAGCTTTGCTGGCTAGTAATCTACCTTCTACTGCAGTGCTCTGTATGTAGCTGCAGTGGGCAGCTGTCCTGCTTCTGATCTCATCTGCTGACTGCTGCAATAACAGTAGTCCTTGTAAGGACTGCTTTTATTTATTTTTTTGTTGTTTTACTACTACTACTACTACTACTACTATAAGAGCCCAGTGCTATTAGTCTAGCAGTGTTGGGGAGTGGGACTGGTGTGCTAATCTGCTGCTCCTAGTAGTTCAGCAGCACCAACTTTAATTTTTTTTTTTTAATATTCTTTTTTTTTTATTTTACTTTTTTTTATTTTACTACCGCTGTAGTAGTGTATAAGTTGACCTTTTAGGCATTATTTGCCCTGTAGGCATTATTTGCACACTGTTTTCCTCAACCCGCCATCGAGCTGTGTGACCTTGTTCACATTCTGTCTAAATATCCATAATATTACCGTCTCCAGAAAAAACACCGGAGTCACTTTTTTCAAGCAGCATTCATATATTTTACGTAATCCGTATCCACCGCTGTAGTAGTGTATACGTTGGCCTTGTAGGCATTATTTGCACACTGTTTTCTTCAACCCGCCATCGAGCTGTGTGACCTTGTTCCCATTCTGTCTAAATATCCATAATATTACCGTCTCCAGAAAAAACACCGGAGTCACTTTTTTCAAGCAGCCATAATATATTTTACGTAATGGCGAAAAATGACTATTTTCAGCATTTATATGGCATATTTTTTCTGGCAACTGTGCTTCAGTGGCTGCGTCCAAAAAAACTGGGCAAACAATGCCTACAAGGTCAACGTATGGCAGTTGTTTAAAGAGAACAGTAGATTACTAGCCAGCAAAGCTACCTAAGCTAAAATGTCCCTCAAATCCCTGCAGACTTCTGTCCCTCCAATACAGAGCAGTATCAAGCAGATTACTAGCCAGCAAGCTTACTATCATCTGTCCCTGAAATCACTAACAGCTCTCCCCCTACACTATCTCTTCCAAGCACACACAGGCAGATTTTTCAGATACATTTTTGCCCTTGATCCCCCTCTGGCATGCCACTGTCCAGGTCGTTGCACCCTTTAAACAACTTTAAAATCATTTTTCTGGCCAGAAATGTCTTTTCTAGATGTTAAAGTTCGCCTTCCCATTGAAGTCTATGGGGTTCGCGAACCGTTCGCGAACCGCTCGCATTTTTGCGCAAGTTCGCGAATATGTTCGCGAACTTTTTTTCCGACGTTCGCTACATCCCTAGTTACTTTACCCTTATACAAATTTATCATTTATTGCTGATTATGGTGTGGGGCACTTCATTTCATCCTGGCTCCAGCTATGACTTTTATACTTTTGGGTATTGTGCAGGGATTTTCAAACACTGGTATTATATTGTATGTTTTCTAACTACTTAAAGTGGATCTGTCACCCAGACATTAAAATCTGTATAATAAAAGTCCTTTTCAAATTAAACATGAAATCCAAAGTTTTTTTTTTTTATATTAAAGAATTCATAGTTGTAAAAGCATTTAAAAATCTCAGCTGTCAATCAAATATTGCCTGCCCCTCCTCTATGCCTTAGGCATAGAGGCAGGGCAAGCAATTACTTTCACTTTCCATTCAGCACTTCCTAGATGTCACTGCTTATGGGGTGCCGTTTGTCCCAAATACATTCTGTATACAAAACTATCCCTAATACAGAGAATGAATGTCTCTCATGTTATATAAGTATTTGTGACCATACACAGATAAAAAAATATACAAAAGACTTATTTCTATTAAAGAATGAAAACAAAATCTGGTAAGTGCACAAAAGGATGTCATTATATCACAAACTCCATTCTGTACAGTTTAACAAGCAATCTGTCTCACAAATGTATAACCTCCATGTAACGGACGCACTTATGTGCAAAGTTACTTACAGAATGAATTATGTAAAAACAAAGTTGGACATAATATATAATTGTGTAACTAACTAGTGCTTGTCAAGATAGATTTGACTGACAAAATAGATATCTGTGACAGAAAGCAAGATTTTATAGCACAGGATTCATTCTTTCCACAAAATGACAGTTTTGTTTCACAAAACAGATAAAATAACCATTCTGTGAAGCAACACTGTCAGTCACATTCCTGAACCAATAAGAACAAAGCTTATTGCCATATACAAACAAGATGAGAAGTGGCCAGCTCTGCTCCACATGGCTAAGGCAAAGTATCTGACCTGCTATAGAGGGCGCCCTCTAATGTCCCCTGTGCTGCATAGTAATAAACTTGAACAAACATTTCCTAAAAGAGCTGCTGTTAAACACTACAGGTTCATAAATGGAAGTTTTTACAAATGGCTGAGAAATATAATGCTGCACTTATAATGATTGTAGAAAAAGAAAAGTATGCAAAACATAAATATGATCATTTTAGGTGATATGGCTATTCTTATTGTAGTAACCTGCTTGTGTGGCCATTTTGGTTAAGGGCATTCCTGCTGTTTTGCCATTATCTTATGACTCACTCCTGTTCCTCTTCCTGTCTAAGCTGAGAGCAATAATTTTTTTTTTACCACACCCATTTTTGTGGCCCCCCCCCCCGTAATTACCATGTTCATTTTACAAAGGTTGGCAGATTATAAAAGTTTGAAAATATTTCTCCTTATCTAAACTGTTAAAATTACTTATTTTCTTATCTCAAAATTGTTACAAAGTATCAGCTGTACTGGCCTCTCTGCCAAAAGCCAATTAAGTTAGAAGTTTTGAGCATAATAAAGATCTTTACACTTTGAATTGGTGCCTGCTGGAAGTCTGCGCTCATAGAGTGCCTGCTCCTTTTTACATTTCGGTTTGTCCGCCCCCTATGCTGAGGGCTCAGGGCAGTGCACCTGGGCCACTTCCCTTACGTGTGAGTAATTTGTTTACCACATTGAAGTACCCACACTACAGATGACTTCTTGTATGTTAGACATTTTGTTTCTTTTTATGGCTGTTCAGTACAAATGAGGGACTGCAGGCTGAGCTGTTAAAAGAGGGACTGTCCCTCCAAAAAAGGGACAGTTGGGAGGTATGCACTGTGCACATGATCAGTCCCAAGTCTCTGGCTAAAGCCATTATGTAGTAGTTGAACCATACCTACCAACATTTTGGAAATAAAAAGAGACAAAAATTTTTTTGCATGGGTGGACCACACCCATTTTGTGGCCGCACCCCCTAATTACCATGATCATTTTACAAAGTTTGGCAGGTTATAAAAATTTGAAAATATTTCTCCTTATCTAAACTGTTAAAATTACTTATTTTCTTATCTCAAAATTGTTATAAAGCATCTTAGTTGCACCTGTTAGCTGTACTGACCTCTCTGCCAAAAGCCAATTAAGTTAGAAACTTTGTTTCTTTTTCTGGCTGTTCAGTGCAGAGAAAAGAGGGACTTTCCAGTACAAATGAGGGACCTCAAGTTGAGCTGTCAAAAGAGGGACTCTCCCTCTGAAAAAGGGACAGTTGGGAAGAATGCTCTGTGCACATGATCAGTCCCAAGTCTCTGGCTAAAGCTATTATGTAGTAGTTGAACTATAGCTTAGCACATTATTAACAGACTACTACAAGCTAATTGCACACCTCCCAACTGTCCCTTTTTCGGAGGGACAGTCCCTCTTTTGACAGCTCAACCCGCAGTCCCTCATTTGCACTGGAAAGTCCCTCTTTTCTCTGCACTGAACAGCCAGAAAAATAACGTTTTGAACTTAATTGGCTTTTGGCAGAGAGCTCAGAACAGCTTAACAGGTGCAACTAAGATGTTTTGTAACAATTTTGAGATAAGAAAATAAGTAATCTGACCCAGTTCCGTAATGCTCAGAGAGATTTAGATTTACTTTTGTCCACTAACGCTGAGAAGACCCTACGATGGGCTAAGCATAAATTATATTGCTCTTTAGACAAACCAGGGAGGATGTTGGCCCGTAAGCTAAACGAAAGAGATAAGCCCATATCTATCCATAGAATCAGGACTTCACAGGGTCCTCTGTCAGGAAATCCACAAAAGATCACAGACACATTTGCAGCCTTTTACCAAAAACTTTATGCCAAGCCTTCCCCTATTTCGGAAACGACTTACGCTAAATTTTTTAGGGACCTAGACCTTCCCCAACTTTCGCCTGAACAATCTCAGTTCGTTGATGAGGCTATTACGCAAGAAGAGGTAGCCCAAGCTATTAAACAGCTTAAATCGAATACAGCCCCGGGTATAGATGGTCTTGCTAATATTTATTATAAAAAATTTGCACCTATACTGATTCCCCATTTGACCTCTATGCTTAATTGCTTGCGGGAGGGACAGAAGCTACATCCTGAATCTCTCTGCGCTAAAATATCTGCGATTCCTAAGCCTGATACAGACCTTTTTGACTGTAAGAACTATAGACCCATTTCGGTTTTGAATACGGATATTAAAATTTTAGGTAAAATTATAGCTACACGTATCAATGTTTTCCTCCCCTCAATAATAAATAAAGATCAGGTGGGCTTTGTCCCGGGTCGTCAAGCTTCAGACGCTACTAGGCGTCTTATTCTACTCACGCAACATGCCAAAGCCTCAGACATCAAGTCTATGATTCTTAAGTTAGACATTCGTAAGGCTTTTGATTCCCTGTCTTGGGACTATCTATATTACTCTTTAGTGCGCTGGGGGTTTGGCTCCAACTTGTTAACCTGGGTTAAGGCTCTGTATGACGCCCCTTCAGCTGTAGTCCATATAATGGGGTTTTCCTCTACACCGTTCCCGATTTGCAGAGGGACCCGTCAGGGTTGCCCCCTATCCCCTACCCTGTTTAATTTGGCTATTGAGCCTTTGGCCATTGCCATCCGTTCCAACCCTAATATCTCAGGAATTGAAGTGGGTGGTATGCACCATAAAATCAGCCTCTTTGCGGATGATCTCACTCTTACCATTACTCGGCCTATGACCTCCCTTCCAAATTTATATGGTCTCTTGGACACGTTTGGTTCTATTTCCGGACTCCGTATTAATCACCACAAAACAGAGGCATTAAATATTAATCTCCCTCATGCAGTAGAAAAATTGCTCCACCTCAACTTTGAGTTTATTTGGCATCCGAATTATATTTCCCTTTTGGGAATTAAACTAACAAGCTCTTATGATCTATTATATAAATTCAACTATCCGCCTATGTTTAAAGTTTTGGTAACTCTCTTAGAAAAGTGGAGCTCTCACCATATATCGTGGGTAGGCCGTATTAACTCTGTCAAAATGACACTTCTACCAAAGCTTTTATATTTATTTAGGACCTTACCGGTCCCTATCCCCATAGGACATTTAGCTAAATTTGAATCAAGAGTTTTACGTTTTGTATGGGCGGGGAAATCTCGCAGAATCAGTAAAGCTACTTTGTATCGCCCTAAGTCGGGGGGTGGGCTGGGCCTCCCGAATCTCTCCCTTTATTATAGAGCGGCTCAGTTGGCCCAGGTCCTCACGCTACATTCCACTGAAGACTGCCCACACTGGGTCCAATTGGAAGCCGCATTTACCCAACCATTTTCCCCCCTTGCACTGGTGTGGAGCTCTTCGGGGAAGAGACCTAGACAGGCTAGTAGCTGTCTCCAGCAAACTTTGAAAATCTGGGATATTTCCAACAAGAAATTACATTTGAGCTCCCCCTTTTGCCCTGCAGCTCCTATATTTGGTAACCCTCAATTTACCCCAGGCCTACAGGCCTCACGTTTCCGGTGGTGGTTGGACCATGGAATTTGGGCTATGGGTCAATTATGCTCTTCCTTGGGCCCACTTTCCCTTCAGCAGGTTCGTGATAAGTTTTCTGTTCCAACTAGTGAAAGTTTTCGGTTGCAACAAATCCTCCACTTTATACGGTTTCAATGGAGCCATGGGGAAAACATGAATGTTCCCATGACCTTTTTTGAAAGGTGGTGTCTTCACTCCCCTAGATTGTGCAAATCGGTGTCATGCCTCTATAGTAGGTTTTTTGAATCCCACCAGCCTCTGGAGCTACCCTATATACAGGCTTGGCATAGGGACCTATCTAAAGAATTATCTCTAGAACAGTGGGAGCGAGTCTGGTCCACAACTAAGAGGTCTTCTAATAACATCTCCTTGCAGGAAGCCAATTATAAGGTACTTTTTAGGTGGTACCTAGTCCCAGCGCGTATAGCGAAATTTTCCCCCACTGCAGATCCCCGGTGTTTCAGAGGCTGTGGGGAAATGGGCACGATGTTTCATATATGGTGGACCTGTTCGGGTGCCCGAAGGTTTTGGATTAGGGTCTTTAACATGATTTATTCTGTTTTTGAGGTTTCCTTGCCTAGAGACCCGGCAATAGCCCTACTTAACGTTAAACCCCAAGAGCTCACCAATGCTCAGTTTCGCCTGTTCTCGTTCATAATGTTAGCTGCTAAGAGGACCTTAGCGGGAGCCTGGAAACAGAGGCAAATTCCTATAACCCCGGTTAAGTCCAGAGTTGATTGGATTATGTCCCAAGAAAAAATGACTAGTGTTCTATTAGATACCCATCAGAAGTTTCTGTTAACCTGGAACCCGTGGATTGAGTATAGATTTGGGACTGATGCTCCCGTTATCCTTTTTTCCCTGTAGCCTTCTTAGGGTATATTTGGTCTCGGTGCAGGAGAGGTATATTTTTTTGTTTTATTATTTTTTTGTTTTTGTTTATTTTTTGTTTTCTTTTTATAAAATGATGCTTTTGTACCCTGTATGTTCATTTACGGAAGTACGAACCTTGGTTCGCACAACAAATGTTCGTTTACAGATGATGTATGTCTCATTACTTATTGTATGTACATTTTGGCATGCTGCTTTGTGTTTTCTGATAGCAGTAATTGACTGTGCACTATTGTTGTGATGAACAATAAAAATTTATTGAAGTAAAAGAAAATAAGTAATTTCAAAAGTTTAGATAAGGAGAAATATTTTCTACATTTTCTAACCTGCCAAATTTGGTCAAGTGAACATGGTAATTTGGGGGTGTGGCCACAAAAATCGGTGTGATGCAAAAAAATGTGCCATACTACATGGCAAAAAAATGTTGTCCCTCTTTTTACTTCCAAAATGTTGGGAGGTAGGTAATTGGTGCAAGATTACAGCTAGGAGGAGACATTGGAGTCTAACTATCATATACAAAACTTATAACTGACTCTGAGAGTCTGGCAAAGCAGCCAGACAATCACAGTAACTTCTGGTACATTTAATAGAAGATTGCGGGTGGGTGTGGCCTGTCCCATTATTGCTCTCAGCTTAGACAGGAAGAGGAACAGGAGTGAGTCATAAGATAATGGCAAAACAGCAGGAATGCCCTTAACCAAAATGGCCACACAAGCAGGTTACTACAATAAGAATAGCCATATCACCTAAAATGATCATATTTATGTTTTGCATACTTTTCTTTTACTACAGTCATTATAAGTGCAGCATTTTATTTCTCAGCCATTTGTAAAAACTTCCATTTATGAACCTGTAGTGTTTAACAGCAGCTCTTTTAGGAAAGGTTTGTTCATGTTTATTACTATGCAGCACAGGGGACATTAGAGGGCGCCCTCTATAGCAGGTCAGATACTTTGCCTTAGCCATGTGGAGCAGAGCTGGCCACTACTCATCTTGTTTGTATATGGCAATAAGCTTTGTTCTTATTGGTTCAGGAATGTGACTGACAGTGTTGCTTCACAGAATGGTTATTTTATCTGTTTTGTGAAACAAAACTGTCATTTTGTGGAAAGAATGAATCCTGTGCTATAAAATCTTGCTTTCTGTCACAGATATCTATTTTGTCAGTCAAATCTAGCTTGACAAGCACTAGTTACTTGCACTATTATATATTATGTCCAACTTTGTTTTTACATAATTCATTCTGTAAGTAACTTTGCACATAAGTGCGTCCGTTACATGGAGGTTATACATTTGTGAGACAGATTGCTTGTTAAACTGTACAGAATGGAGTTTGTGATATAATGATATCCTTTTGTGCACTAACCAGATTTTGTTTTCATTCTTTAATAGAAATAAGTCTTTTGTATATTTTTTTATCTGTGTATGGTCACAAATACTTATATAACATGAGAGACATTCATTCTGTGCATTAGGGATAGTTTTGTATACAGAATGTATTTGGGACAAACGGCACCCCATAACTGCTGTCCCCACATTCCCCCGTTCTCTTCACCATTTAATTGTGTAACTAGTGCATGGGGATGGAAATCAGGTCCCCCATTCTAGTGCACAAACAAGATTTTGAGATGATACAAGGCTTGTCTTAATAACAGTGTCCACAAAATGGCTCCTGCCTGCTTGCTAGAATTATGAATTCCCAGACTGATAAATTAGAGAAAAGGTAGGTAGCACCACCCATTGATAGAGATGTGAAACCGAATGGTGGTGTGCAAGGTCATTAATAGTATATAGTTGCACGAAAAAAGGAAAAAAGTATGACCCATATAGTTGCACCTTCCCATCCTTATTAGTTGAATTCCCAAAGCAAAAAAGTAAAACGTAACTTTTATTAATCACATCCTAAAATTAATATGAGACAAAATGAGTATAGAGTGTGTGTTAAAACCAAGGTTAGGTAAGGAAGCTGTAATAGACTCAAGGTCGACAGCTAATAGACGGTACTTTAAAGTTGGAGTAATGATGTGGGTTTTTCAAACCCAGTGGTGGCAATTAGCCCACATCTATCCCAACCGTAATGGAATGCTGGTGGCCCACTGTGTATATATGAACGGGTGGGATGTAGGGTCCGGTTTGATACAGTATATTGTGGCAAGTGGATCTAAGTCCCATGCCACAAACCTTATTTTGGCAGTGTGTCCCCGCTTGGATACATTTGTAACACACACTCTATACTCGTTTTGTCTCATATTAATTTTAGGATGTGATTAATAAAAGTTACGTTTTACTTTTTTGCTTTGGGAATTCAACTAATAAGGGTGGGAAGGTGCAACTATATGGGTCATACTTTTTTCCTTTTTTTGTTCCCAGACTGATAGAAACAAGATTCATATAATTCATAGTGTAATTAAAGTTCATTTTGCTTGACTAACGTGATAAAATAGGATTTGGAATAATTTTTTCCGGTACAGGTCTCACGCAGCTTCTACTAGTAATAACACAACAAAAAGAACACACAGGAAACACCCAAATAGAGCAAGTACTGTGTTTTTTTGGAAGGTGTCATACTTTGGCAACTAAACACTATTTGTAAATGGAACAATTCGATTTTTCATATGTCTGCACCTATTTTGTTACTATTGCATTTTTTTCATCACTGTGATATTAAAAAAAACCTCTGGATACTCCTCCCATTGACTTTTATGTAGTTTCAGCAGCTTTTAGCTGCCAATGTTTTTCATTTGAATTTAAAACATTTTTTTTTTTTTACATTTGACAAATCTCGAAAATTCGAGATCGTTTACTTAAAAGAACTATTACATGATTCTAAAACAACACTGAAGATAAACTACAATTCCCATCTTGGCACCAAAACCATAAGATGTAATACAGATTTTATTTATACACCACTCATGTTAAAATAACTCACGTGATAGGGATTCTCTGGGTTGAAGGGAGTTTCTTGCTCAGAACTTGTTTCATTTATTTGAGGTCTGCGATTGCCTTGGCGTCTAGTATTCCTTTCTTCTGCAGCAGCTTCGAACTGGCTCTGAGCTTGTCTGACTTTTCTTCCAGTCTCCCTTTTACCTCTTTGATGTTCTGCAAAAATGAAACATCGGGGATGAAATCAAATATTTCATGTAATCCTACAGTCACTGTCCAGTTTTGGAGATCTCACACCGTTATCTTTCTGCTCTGGCTTCCTTTCTCCAGACTCTTTACTGTGAAGTTTCCCTCTGATCCTGATACTTATCAATACTTATAATGCAATTCTACTGCTTCTGTGTCCTTTTATGCCTAGACACTCGGTTTAATATACCCGACCCCCATAATAAAGTGCAGGCCCCATATGTGGTGTGTGTTTGCTTGGCCCTCCCTGTTGAAGTAGGCAGATGCAAGGCTCCCCAGGAAAAATGTTCGGAGGAACCCACCGTCCTCCTGCCCCCCTCTGCTTGTGCGCTGCAAAATTGCTGCTGTTGCTTTGTCTTTTTACATATAGCATGCTAATTATGTGACATGATATATATTTGTGGGTTAAACATTAAATTATGATGCCAAAGATATAGCTCATGAGTAGTCTGGGCGCCATAAATATCCTTTGGATGGCAAATGTAGTAAGCAGGTCTGTAGTTAGGCAGGTCTGTTCTACGATAAACATTGCTAATAACAAATGCATGCTACTGTAACAGAATGCAAAGTGTAACCTGCAAATATATATTTTGTATTTCAAATGACACTTGTAATATTTCAGCCACGTTTGTTATGCATTAAAGAATAAATGCTCAATTGGCCATTTAAAGACAAACTGAATTCTGATGTTATAAAAAAAATTGAATTTCATGCTTAAAGGAAAAGGAATTGAAATGCTTAAAGGAAAAGGAAAGCTATGGAGGATTTTTATTGCCAATATATTAGCTGCAATAGTGCAAGCTAGAATGCTACCGTATATACTCGTGTATAAGCCGACCCGTGTATAAGCCGAGGTACCTAATTTTACCTACAAAAACTGGGATAACATATTGACTCGCGTATAAGCCTAGGGTGCCATAAAGCAGGACAGGACTGCTGCTTACAATGGGGATCAGATAGGATCTGTGCAGCCACTGGGACAGAATGTTCTATTATACAGATAGCTAGAATCTCAGCTGCCATAAAGCAGGACAGGAAAGCTGCC
Organism: Xenopus laevis; assembly: GCF_017654675.1. Classification (NCBI taxonomy): domain Eukaryota; kingdom Metazoa; phylum Chordata; class Amphibia; order Anura; family Pipidae; genus Xenopus; species Xenopus laevis. Next base: position 123,704,367 of record NC_054374.1, on the reverse strand, counting down.
AAGAGCTCAAAGCCCCTTCTCCTCCCAGGAACCTAGCCCAGGCTGAACACACAAGCAGGGGGCTCAGGTTACTACTGGGGAGGAGGATGGGAAGAGCCACACAGCTGTGTGGCACTGAAAACAAACTGGTTACAAACATAACCGGTAGGACTTGTCTTGAGCACAAACAGTAGGGGCTGTAGTTACAGAGGATCAGAAGATCTGTAGAATGGAAACATGGAGCAAAGGCATTTCCTTCCCATTAAAAAATCTGAGCTCTGTCAGTATCACTTTAAGTTGTTTTTAAGGATGCACCAAGTCTATAATTTTTGGATTTAGACAAATACTGACCTGGACGTCACAGACGTCACCCAGCAGGGAGCAGCGAAGTACAGCGTGTTATACACGTCACGTGACACACTGACTGGCACCGCACTCCGCACATCACAGCAGGACGGCAGCCAGGCAGCAGTCAGCAAGAGGCGCAGGCGCATTACGCGCAGCTGCGCATATTTAAATTTTTTCCTTACCGTACTGCAGCAGTCTCATTATAGAAGCGCCCCTGCCTGCAGAGACGCGCCAAAGATTTTAAGCTGTCTGGTCGGGACTGTGTACCGGTAAATGGCAGCAGTAATGGAATCCAGGACAGCTGCAGGTCGGAAGCGCAGCCATCAGCACGCGCATCAGTCAAATAGGTAATTTTTTTAACTGACCCGCGTATAAGCCGAAGCATTTTTCAGCTTATTTTGGGTGCTGAAAAACTCGGCTTATACTCAAAGCCCTTTTATTGTTGGACAAGGGCCCTGCCAGTCTATGCACATTTTATTCTGCAGGATTTTTACCTTTTAGGTATGTAGGTCGGAGCCAGAAGATTGGAAGGTCTGTGCAAAGTTCCTGGATTTTTGGGCTCAAGAAGCTGCTGTCTTTTACAGGCTGGTCTGCAGCCACCCAGATAAGGGAATTTTCATCAAACTTTGCCGGCATGATCTCATCTTCCTGACGATATACAAAGACAGAATATGGGAATCATACAGGAAAAAAAAGTCTTTAATCAATCTGTTCTAAGATTTTTTATTAATGCTTTGCCTGAAAGCACGAAAACATTCCATTCCAGAATGTCTATTGCAGAGAAGTGGCAGATTTCTGCTCGTGACATTGTTGCACTTTAAACCTGCTGGAATAAAACACCAGGAATATGAAAGATACTGGGGGAAAGTCTGGGAATGTATAAATGTACAGGTCTGGTAATATTGCTAATTGTGATGTTTCTATTTGTAAACCAAATATTGCTGTGGCCACAAGATGGGTCATGTAAATTGGAAGAAACAACTTCCATTCGGATTATTTACTTTTGTACAATTATTGAGTACAGCAACAAAGGTGGCATTGAATAATATAATTCAACAAATGAGCAATAAGGGTAAGGTGCTTACTGCCATACATATTAATAGAGCTACTGCACTGTGACCTACTCTGGTGACCAGCTCTGAACCCCAGGATACATATTACCCACATTCTGACACCCCCTCCTTCTGGAAATGAAGCATTATAAATGAGAAACAGATAAGTGAATGTTATTTTCAGAGCAAACTTCATGTTTATTTCCACCTCTATATACAGAACTGAGTTTCTGATCAATGTATTAATAATACTGTGTGTGTGTTTGGGGGGTAGTGGATAAGTTACAAGTAGATAAAAGTCATATCAACCCTAAACATTTTCCTATAATTAAATGTTTTTGCAACTGTATGAAGTACAGAAATGGGATCTGTTATCCGGAAACCCGTTATCCAGAAATCTCCGAATTACAAAATGCCCATCTCTCGTTGAATCCATTTATCCAAATAATCCTTACGATTTGTCATCTTCGGACATCAGATAAAGCCTACCAAGCTGGGGCTAGGAAAGGGGCTGGTAGGTGTTCAGCTTGAGAGTCAATCTCTCCATGGCTCAAAGGAAAAGTAAAGCTTAGCTAAAGAAGTAGCTAGAAATGTTGTACATTATGTTTGTGCTTCTGTACCAGCCCAAGATAACCACAGCCCTTTAGCAGTAAAGATCTGTGTCTCCAAAGATGCCCCAGTAGCTCCTCGTCTTCTTTTCTGCTGATTCACTGCACATGCTTTGTGCTGCTGTCTCTTACTGAGCTTAGCGACCAACTTAAACTATACAATATACATAGAATATAAATGTCACAATATATAGGCTGATTAGTAATTAATACAGTTAATTACTACATGGCAGCACATAAAACAGTGCAACTAGCAACAGAATTTCATAATCAGCCCTGTAGCATCAGTTTATATTACAGGGCAACCTCATTTTCTGCTTGATAAATTGTGAAGACCCCTAAGCTTAGCTTCTCAACAGCTGCTCAGAGCCCACTGAGCATGTGAGTGTCACAGACACTTTCCAAGATGGTGACCCCCTGTGACAAGTTTGAAGTCCTGGATCATTGCTGCTATTGACAAGATTAAACTTTTGGCTGGTGCAACAAGTCCAGTATATAAAATATGGAATTTCTAGCCACTTATTTTTAGGGTTTAATTCTCCTTTAAGGTGCTTCTCTTGTACTTATTAACAGAGCTAAAAAGTTGCTACCTGATCTCCAAAAAAATGTTTCATTAACCTCAATTTAATATCCAAACACTAAAGTACAGTCCACTTGACTTTATTAAACTACATTAAAAGCAGTAGTAGCCAATGAGCAACGGGCAAGTCAACTCTCTTAGCAACAAATATATGAATTATAAAAGAAAATGAGGTCATTTTCTTATATAATTCACATATTTCAGTCAATTTCTGTAATATGCTGAGATGCCATGTAAACAACCTCATTATAAAAATCCCTGCTTTATTCAGTGCCCCATCCCTAGAAATATGGCGGCAGTAAAGCCGCTATAGCAGTGCAGGCTGCCATATTAAATTAAAGTTGTGAAATTCGGGAGTTAGTTTGCTATGACTTTGCACTGTAGAAGTTAATGTTCCAAGGGGGATTCCTTCATTGTACACATTGATTTGCATTCAGTCTTCAGATGAATAAACCCATAATCCAGTGTAGCTCGTTGAGCAGTGCATAATTCATATCCCCTTTGGTTTATGACACCGTTTGAAATTAGCTGATGTTGATTTTCTGAAATATAAATTGACTGTAAAACATTTATTACACAGATAAAATCCCTCGGAGGGGTGAGCTGACACGGCGCACGGTACAAGTCCAATCATATTTCATTTAGGAATTTTTTTTTAATGTAATTGATTTTAAAGGGAAAATGTTTTGATAGCCGACGCCAACATTACGTTCTTGCCTTTCACAGAGGCTCTGCTGCTTTTGGAATCATTTTGCCTATAAGCTCATTGACCTAGATATTGATTTATTTTAAAGACAAATCGTTCCTATTTTCCTCTTATTATTTGTTAAACCCAGCACATTTGGCTACAGATAGGAAGTGACACTGTTGTGTTCTATGTGGCTCCCTCCTTGGGTGTGTACCACCTATAAGGCTGCCGGAACCAAATGATTACAATGGTTATGAGCCATAATTAGAACTGAGCATATCGCTTTGTAATTGGTTCTGATGTTCATAGAGGACAAGATAACCATGGGACGTGTTTGGGATGAGAATGATGTGCAATATCCAGGCACCGTATCAGTATTCCTAAAAGAAGATAACATTGTGGCGTTACTATAATGCCACCATCTTCCTTTTCCCCCCAGTCTGTCACTATGGAAACACTTCCCAGGTGATTAATCATGCAGTGAATGCTTAAGAAACCTCGGAAGCTACAGGACAAGATTGTGATCACAATTAGGTGCCCAGGAAACTGCCTGTACATGTTAATACTCATTACAGCACAGTTATAGCACAATAGGCTTATGGGAAATGGAAATTCTTGGCTTAACGTCAGACAAAAATGTTAATATATGCACATAGATACTGCTACCAACACAGCTTCCATCTTCCATCACATTGTGGGGCATTATTCTGATTTCCATTTATTTAGTATTAGGGCTCAGACTTTTCAGCCATCACCTTAGGAAAATGTGAAAAGAGCACAGAAGTTGCAACTAAAAATAAAAACAGTTAAAGGGGTAGTTCACCTCCAAACAACTAGTTGTTATCAGATAGATCACCAGAAATAATGACTTTTTCCAATTACTTTCTATTTTCTATATGTCAACGTTTTTATAATATTAAAGTCTAAAGTGTAATTTTTCACCTTCTAAAGCAGCTCAGGGGGGGGGGACCCTGTGAACTGTTCTAAATTACATTTAGTTGATAAATTTCTTATCTTTGTCCTCGCTGAGCAGAATCTTTGGGTTTCATTACAGGCAGCTGTTAGAATTGATACAATAGTTGCTAATACTCCAGAGATGCTGCTGAGAAATGTATCAACTAAATATTGCAAAATTGTAACAGTTTAGAATCTGCACCTGAATTACTGAGCTGTCAGACTCAAACACCAGAGACACGAACATTCAACTTTAAACTTAGATTTTTGGAAAAACAGTAAACAATAAATAATGGAAAGTAATTGTTTGGAAGGTGAACAACCCCCTTAATTAAAATGAAAACAGGGCAAAGTAGGCTTCTTTAAGTAGAGGTTCAGTATTGCCATAAAGATATATGAACTATGTTTGTCAGATGGGGTCAGTGACCCCCATTTGTAAGGTGGAAAGAGTCAAAAGAAGAAGGCAAATAATGGCAAAGTAGAAAAAAGAATGAAGGTCAACTGGAAAGCTTATTATAATTGCCCATCCTATACTAAAAATGTAACATACAAGGTGAACCAACCCTCACTAAAGGTATCCCATAAGTACCCATATTACAGGGACTGGTCATGGACAATGAACAAATGCATTCTGGGACAGAGGAACAAAGTGTTCTAGCTGTGCCACCAGGTGAAGGGAGTGACAATTAAAAATGTTTCTGTGTGTCATGTTTAAACAAGGCACCAATAGTTCCAGGCACATTGCACAAACTGGGGCTAAAAGAGGGGCACCAACCAGAAGCAGGGCATCACATCACAGATGCCCAAATGGCAAGATGTCAGCTATAAAGAGACAATACAGAGCGGAACAGAATCAGGAATGGGAGAGGATGGGATAGATCTATGATGCTGGCCTTCCCTTTGGGTCAGAATTTGCTGACATTTCTACTATAAAATGCCTGATGGTATAATCCCTTGGAATTATTGTTATGCCACCTCCATATCCATAGCTAAAAATAACAGCAAAGAGCTAACTTGCCTATAAACAGCCATTGTTTCACTTTGGAACACCTGATTAAACAGAAGCATTGATCTGTATATTTGGGGAACGCAAGGGGCTAAACAGGAAACATTGCCAAGTCAGATCAATATTTGTTATGTTATTTACTGTCAGTCCATTTTAACAGTGGCTCCTTATTACACAGAGCTGCACAATATAATCTCATGGTGCTTCGTAACTAGATTATAATACAAAGTAGGCTTTCCGTTCACTTTATCTATAATGTTCTGAACAACCTCTAAATAGAGAGAGGAACTCATTTATTCCCAGATTTGGATGTATGGATCGCTTTAGCACCTGCTGAATTCTAGCCAGGTATAAATGAAGTATGATCCATCTATCCCAATACAATTGCATTTTCAGTCCCAGATGATCATGAAAAATAACTGTAAGAGTTTAAATTTCTGTTTTTGGTAGGAAGTTGTTGGGCTCATGCTTGATGAAAAAACAAACATGCCTAAAATATTTTTTATATCAAATTTTGTACACCATATAAACCTTTAAAACACATACGTTATTTTTGTAGTCCCACTCTTGAAAAGGCTAGCTTCAGATCTATTGCCATGGCTAAGGATTAGGAGGGGGTGCAAATAGCAGTTACAACCCAATGGGTTACTGTAAACATCCCAATTGGGTGATCTGCCTCTTACAAATAGAACTGCAAAGAGCATTGCCAGGTTATATCCAGAAGGGAGGGTGAAAAAAAAAGATATAAGGTGACAGCCCCATATATATGTGTTAAGGCTCTGAGAGAGAGACTTGGTTTTTAGTAACCGTTTTGTTTATGTCAAAGTGTACAAAGGAATCTCTGAAGGTCACATGGAAACTTTTCCTTCTCTATCGATTTATAAATAATATTCCAATGTTACTGTGTATCCAGTGGTCTCTCGCTGTTAATTTGGTAACCTATAGCCAGGTTCCCTCTTTCTTGCACATGTCTGATTGGTGTTAGTTATTTTGCCTCCTAGTGCAAGCTACAGGCTGTTGCTAGGCAATGTACGACTGTGTAACTGTGTGTCAATTTATTGCAATGTGATCAGATCTGATTTTTAAAAGAAAAAAAAGTTGAATGCAAAATTGGATAGGACTACTCATGTGGAAATCAATTTACATGCAGTTTCAAAACAGCTCCATAGGGATAAATGTGTAAGTAATTCTTAGTAGCACCAGTTATACTAGGGCAATGTTGTTATATCTCCTTATGATACTCAATATTGTATTGCTTGAATGTAGAATTACAGCAGGTCTCTTAGCTCCATTTTGTCAGTGGCTTGTAGGGATGCACCGAATCCAGAATTCGGTTTGGGACTCGGGCAGGATTCTGCCTTTTTCAGCAGGATTTGAATTCAGCCGAATTCTTGTGCCTGACCAAACCGAATCCTGATTTGCATATGCAAATTAGGGGCAGGAAAGGAAAATCATGTAACTTTTTGTCACAAAACAAGCAAGAGAAAATGTTTTTCCCCATCATGTCCCTAATTTGCATATGCTAATTAGCTTTTGGATTCTGTTTGGAATTCTGCTGAATGTTTCAGGAAGGATTAGGGGGAATCCCTAATGGGCATCCCCCTTCCAAACCCCCACCCATCCCCTGACTTGCATTTTATTGAGACAGGCAGGTTAGAGAGCAACAGAGACCACAATGGGCTGCCCTCCACCCCTAACACTGCTGTCTGCACTTTGTATTGGGGTTTTTTTTTATCCAGTGCAAGGTGTAGATGGGAAATTAGTGCTTACCAATTTAGCACTAAGTGGCATCCCTCTTGCACCCCTTAGTGCTCTTGCATGTCATCCGTGGTCATTGTAATTGACCCACATACTCCCCCTTTCCTTTACCGTAGAGGTACCCAAAAGGTAAATCGGGATCTACCAGTAGACCTTTAGCTTGTGAGCAGTAGCTCTCAAGACATTGTCAACAGCTTGTCTAATATGTTAAGGTTACATAAGAAACAGTAGTTTGTTAATTATAGCAATATACAATTTCCCATCAATCAATATTTCAGTAATATTTTCCATGGAACAGAATGCTAACAATGTTTTTATGGATATAGATCCTAATGGGACAACATCACTAAAAGTAGACCTCGCATTAGAAAAGTATGGGCACTCCTGCTTTACAGTAAAGCATTAGCACCCACAGGCTGGTCAGTCTAGTCACTTACCAACTCAAACGAGAGACCTTCTTTTGTCACACTGTCGACATCGGGGATGTGAGCCTTGGCTTGAGCCTTAATGTAGCACTTCTCTCCTCCAGTAAAGCGAACGCCAGTTATACCCTACAAAACAGAGACAATAATATTTATAAAGAAATGTAAAGAACTGCACAGTTTACCCTGAAAGAAGACATGTAATAACACATTCGGTGATAAAGTTGCATCATGATTTTTTGACATGGTAACTAAAACCTCATTTGGAAGCTGTGACTGAAGCCTGGGGTAAAATAAGCTGCAGAACTTAAAACATGTGCGTAGAAACAGTTGAGTAAACGTGTGCAGTTTATGCCACTTTTAAAGCTCATGGGTTTTTGTAACTACGATCTCATTGGTTTAAATGGGCTTTGTCAAATTCAGAAATTTATGGAGTAAGCTCCTGTGTAATTCTGGAATATGCACTTTTATAAATAGGCTTAAATGAGTTTTTACATATGGAATTCACACACAATGAAATCATGCGGTTATTTTGCATAATTTGAATAATCTATATCTATTTTTGATTCAAATCGAATTGAAATTTCGGGGCAGTTATTTCTACTTCAGTTGAAAAACAAGACTTGCAATTGTTCTCATTGATTTAAATATGGCTCTATGGGGCAATCTGTAATTGAAAAAGCCTTTTTCTCATCAAATTAAATTCCTTGCCATAAACATAGGTAACTCTCAGGGCATTCTATAGGTATTGGATCTATTATTCAAAATGCTTGGGACCTGGAGTTTGAAATGCTGTAAGGCTACTAAAAATAATCTAACATTAAATAAACCCATCAGGATTGTTTTGCCATCAATATGAAATCATACAAGCTACTGTTTATGATTACAGAGAAAATGGAAATCATTTCACAATGTCAGATTGACTTCCCATATTTTGGAACTTTCTAAATATTGGGTTTCCAGATAAGAGATCCCATACTTGTATAAGCAAGGTATCCACTCACATAATCATTTTTATCTGCAATATTACCCTCCTGATCCCACAAAGCCACTGTGAATTATTGTTATTGCCCCGTACATTCCGCTACAACAAGAGATCCCACAATTGTAAAAAAAAATTCTACATTCTACAAGAGGTTTTAGCAAGAAAGCAAACGTTCTTTTAGCTCTGTTTCCTTCCTTTAAACTTTATATTCAGTAAAGGATGAAAGTAATAGAAATATTCTAGGCTCTAACTTACTTAAAATGCTGCTCTGACCACTAATCCCACAATTTTGCTGCTGCACTTTCACAACGGGCTGTCCCCAAAAGGCCATATCCTGTAGCCTAAACAACACACGTATAAACTGGATTTTACATTCACACTTGATAAACAGCAACAGAAGCACAAAATTGGATGCTGAGTGCTTCTGGTTGTCATCAGAAAATATAATTCCATTTTAGCTGACATCTCAAAAATATAGCTCCAAGTGCATCTTGTTTGTGATGTGTAATTGAAGTGGAAGTCTAATCCCCGGGCTCATAAATCACAGAGAAGCTGTGGGCCCTCCCTTCTGGCTGATACAAGTGAATTATCAGTTTGTTAGCTTGTATTTGACTAACTTCTTGCTAGGTGTCTCGGACCATTAACACATTTGGTGCCCTCGAATTCTCTGCTGCAGATGTGCAGAATGTAATCACGTTTATGAGCTCTCCAGCCCCTCATATTGTGCTGATGTCACTGCTCTACTGTGTTATTTACTCTTATCTTGCTATATTACCTCCAGCCAATTCTGTCTCAATTTGAAGCTCAAGCCTGTAAAGATTTCTGAGAGCTATCACTATCTACTGTTTATAGTTAAAATGGGGACCACGCGAACTAGGCCCTATGAATATATTATATACCTGTGGACACATCAAAATGGGACCAATAAGGTCCAAAAGGTTGAAATTGAAATGGGTATGTGATACAAAAAGATGAAGGCCCCCTTTCTGCTATGCTAGGGCATTCCAGTAGTTAAGACAAAATATACAGACACAGACATAATAAAATCCTAATAGAAATAAATGTAAACACATGGAAACGCATAGCAATTTCATGGGAAGATTAATACACCCAAAAAGGTGAGGTGGCCTGGAAGTAGGGGTCCCCCAAAACACACATTGGGCAGCACAGTTACAACAGAACAGGTTTCTATGATTTTCTGGTAAGAGGCAAGTGTTAGAGATAAGCGCTGCTGCTCAGCTTTAACACCCTGTAGCACAGAACTTGATTTTGATTTGAGCAGTTAAAACAGATTCTGATACATTAATCAGAGCAGTAAATGGAGAGAAAATATTGAACTGTTAGGAATCCACCCCAGGTTTTCTTGTTACAAGTTTGAGCATATACAGCATTTGCCCATATTTATATGGAACAGGTCCACTTCATAGTGCCATAAAAAAGGTTTACCTTTAAGCCTAAAGGTTGGCATCATTTTAGGTAGGTCAGGGGGTGCATAGTTTGGGATGTGGCATATTTTGTCCTGCTATTCCAAGTTTGAAGGTTTGAAGGAATATGCAATACGTTGTTACAGTTTCACAAAAAAAGATAATCAGACCAGGTCTTGTTACGGACCTTATTCTATTATCAGCAAGTCACTGATCTACATAGTTAAGGATAATAAAAAACAGAAAAGAAAGGGTCAGCTTTAGGCTCCACAAGCTGCAAATCACTTGCAAATGCAGAGACCGAGGTTAGAGTGATTCATAAAGATTCTAGAAAAACTACTCAGCAACTTATGTATAATAGAAAATCAAGAGGATAAATATACTGAACAGTGGGTTAGTATGTTATACCCTGCGGGATTAAGAGGGAACGAAACCTGTATAGGGGAGAGTGGGACTTAGGCAAGGGACCCCTTCCCCCAGGGCTTTAGGTAGTTTGTCACGTAGCTGGGGCTGTCTGCCACCCCAGCCCCCCTTCCCTCCCCCTGGACACATACAAAGGGAACAAAGGGAGAGATACCTGGTGGCGGGAAAAAAGGGGGCGGGCTGGGGGAGGTAAAGGGGGCTGGTGCAGAGAAGGGACAGATGCTTAAGGAGGAAACCAAGCCAGGAGCAGCAGACTAATTTTTGTTTTTGTTTCAGGTAGATCTCTAAGAGCTGTGCGGCAAGAACTCATCAGGAAATCTGCTGGAAGAGATCCGGTCATCGCTGAGATGGAGGTGAATGCGGCCCAAGGGGTGAAAATCGGAGCGACGAAGAGGAGAGCCATGATGCCCAGGAGGTTCCGGGAAGAGACAGAAGGCTCGGCAGGGGACATCGCTAGGCCCAAGAAGAGGGTAAGTTGTTCCATGCAGGTCAGGAGTCGGTCAGCGAGCGGTGGATGCGGCAGAAGAGACGGCGTCGTCGGCGAAGAGGAGGAAGCATCGCGAGAACGAGAACCGGATCAAGATGACGTCACCTCTGGGTCGACGAACAGCGCTGAACCGGTGGTGCGGAAAAGGAAGAAGTTTGGAGGCGCACAGAGGATCGAGGAGCAGCACAACAAGGAGCATCCAAGGAAGAGGTTTGGAGGTTCAAGGGGGAGGCGGGTGGGGGGCTCGGAGGGGGTCCCCACTGCCACCAATGTTTTTCCCACGGCCACCAATGCCCCCCACTATGCCACCAACGAGTCCCCCACGGCCACCAATGTATTACACTCCGCCAGCAATAAGGCACCAGCCACCACCAAGGGGACGGGGGGGGCCAAGTTGGGCATAGTCAATAGGGCCCCACAGTTACCCTCAGGCCCAGGTTTAAGGGGCAGATCCAGCACCAACGACCCCTGTTCCCTGCAGGGTGGCATAGCAAGCGAAGAGGAGCTTCCAGGGGAAGAGGATTGGGGGAGGGAAGCTGCCCCCAACCCTGAGGAGGAGGGACACAGAGGATCAGAACATGGCCATGCATGGGGAGCTGAACATTTCCAAGCCCCAGCGACCAGGGGAGGGGGGAGTTTCAGATTTAGGGGAAACGACCTGTTTTTGAGCATCGGAACCCCCAGAGGGGATGGGGGCACAGAGGCTGCCAACAGTGGAACGGAAACGGTTCTAATGCCATGTGGGAGGGGGATGGTTGTAATACTGAGTATGGAGGTTATGACAATAATTATATGAGTTTTTTCCTGCACTTAGGCAATGGTATAACCAGAGGATACCTGGATGGGCAGTGGGACAGGAGTTTCCATATTGGGATGGTTATCGGGTGCCGAGTCTCCAGTTTAGAAACAGGGAGGAAGAGGAGAGCTGGTTGCAGTGGAGGAAAGAAAGAACACAAAGACAAGAGGAGGAGGCTGGCCCATCAACAAGGAGGGAAAAAGAAGCCTATCCAACAAATACAAGGGTGCAGGAAAAGCAGAAAGAGGATGCAAGCACACAGAGACCAATCGTGGCAACCGCTACAAAGGAGGCACCTATGGGTGAGTTGAATGTGCAACATGACATACCAATTGATTTGGATTCTGATTCAGAGGATTCAGATAGTGAGTCAGAAGGGGGAAAAATGGTAGCCATACTTAAGAGGTATCTGAAAGGCAAAGAGAAAAGTGGGGGTATAGAGAAAAATTCAAAAGAAACCACTCCGGTAATGGTCCTAGCTGGGGCTGGGGATACATATGCATGCGCGCTTACAGAGACAGCAGCACATTTACCTAAGAAAGCGAGAAAGTCTATAGAGGAGGGTAAATTTGTGGATATTTACAGTTTAACTAGGGAAGCAGTTCAAGAAAAGGAAGAAGGGGTGAAACAGGAGGAAAAAGAGAGAAGGCGAAAATCGATATTTGATTGGTTGAAAGGTTTTTTGGTTTTTTCAAGCGTATACCTAGTTAAAAAGCCTGAGCAGAGTTTGAATATCATAAAGTACATTGATACAATAATTGACACATATCTGTTTTACAAGGGTACTTCATGGTATGATTATGACCAGGCTTTCAGGAAAAAGATTGTAAATAGTAAAATGTTATCTTTTGGACAGAAGGACATAGATTTATGGACAAGATTGGTGTCTAAAGAGAGGAGTACAAGCAATAATGTGAACAAAGGGAGCTATACGGTCAAACCAAGGAACGTGTGTTTCGCATACAACGAGAGGAGATGTAATAGAGGGTATGCATGCAAATTCAGGCATGCATGCTCTGCATGTGGATCTTCTCATATTGTAAGTGAATGTAACAGGAAAAGGGAGACCCAAGCAAACAGGCAGCCCTTTCGAGGCGCTCAACAAAAGAGCGGCAACGCCAGTGCAGATGGGCAAGCTAATTGAGTCATTAGTTGGTTACCCAGATAAAGAGGCAGCAGTATTTTTAGCAAAGGGTTTTTTGGATGGTTTTAAGATTCCAGTATCGCAAACACCCCCCCCTAGTAAAATCTATAAAAATTTAAAATCAGCTGGCCAGCATGAGGATGTTTTAAAACAAAAAATTGAAAAAGAAGTAAAAACAGGTAGGATGGCAGGGCCATTTGAAGTCCTCCCCATAGAGGGCCTGGTGGTGTCTCCACTGGGCGTAGTGCCCAAAAAAGAGCAGGGTAAATTCGGGATGATACAGCACCTTTCATATCCAGTAGGGGCATCAGTGAATGATGCACTAGATAAAGAACAGTGCAAGGTGCAGTACCAGTCTTTCGACGAAGCTTTAGAAATCGTAAAGGGACAAGGGGACAGGGCATTGTTAGCAAAGGTGGACATAGAGTCTGCATTTAGGCTTTTACCTTTACACCCAGAGAGTTTTAAGTTGACCGGGTGTTATTTTCAGGGAGCATTTTTTGTGGATTTATGCTTACCTATGGGATGTGCAATTTCATGTTCATATTTTGAGATGTTTAGCACATTTTTGCATTGGCTTATATGCCAAAGGTCGGGGAATGCGGCCATAGCCCACTACCTAGATGATTTTTTAATCATAGGGCCCAAACAAACAGGGAAGTGCCAGGAAACCTTGATAATATTTTTACAGATGCTAAAAGAGTTAGGTGTCCCAGTCGCGGAGGAAAAGACAGTGCAGCCAACTACAAAGTTGACCTTTTTGGGAATTGAGATAGATACAAAAGCCAGGAGGTGCAGGTTGCCAAGGGATAAAGTAGAAAAAAGCAAGCAGGCAATACATAATTTAATGGGGACTAAAAAAGTAACGTTGAGAGAAATGCAACAGACTTTGGGGCTGCTGAACTTTGCATGTAGAATAATTCCAATGGGTCGGATATTTAAGAGAAGGTTGGAAAAGGCTACGACAGGGGTTAAAAAACCATTTCACAAAATAAGGATAACTAAGGAGTTAAGAGCAGATTTGGGTGTTTGGGATAGTTTTTTGACAGAATTTAACGGAATAAGGTTATGGTTATCTGAGACAAAGAATAACAGAGAATTGGAATTGTTAACAGATGCGTCGGGTAGCATTGGTTATGGAGCTTACTTTGCAGGAAAGTGGTGTGCTGGCAGGTGGCCGCAAGCATGGCGGGAGTTGGGTTTAACTAAGAATTTGACTTTGCTAGAGTTATTCCCCATAGTAGTAGCACTGGAGCTATGGGCAGGGGATTTTAGGGATAAAGCAATTCGGTTCATATCAGACAATATGGGGGTGGTGTGTGCAGTTAATAATTTATCATCGGATTCAGCCCCAGTAATCAATCTATTGAGACAGTTTTAATTTGCATGAGATTTAACATCTCATTTAGAGCGCAGCACATCCCAGGTGTAGAAAACACATTGGCAGACGCATTGTCAAGGGAAAAATGGGATCTTTTCTTTAAATTGGCACCCAACGCAGCAAAAACACCTCATAATTGCCCTGATAATTTATGGCAGTTGGTGAACCTCTCTTAGAAGAGCTGTACGGGAAATCTGTATCCGAGAGAACTCTTGCCGCATACAAAAAGGCATGGAAAAGATGGCAACTATTCTGCGAAAGCGGTAAGAGGGAGGGCAGCACTAAGGATTTGTTGTCATTTCTGGCGTTAATGTATAGGGAGGGAAAATCAAAAGCAGGCGCCAGCGCCACTCTAGCGGCGATTTCCCATTTTTCAGTGGCAGAAGGTAGACCTGAGATAGTACGCAGCCCAGTAATTAGGAAAGTTATAAAAGGATGGGCAAGAGCGGAGGGCCCTAGAGTAGATGAGAGAGAACCAATAGTGGAAAGCAGGCTGACTCTGGTCATAAGGGCATTAAAAAAGGTCTGTTTTGATCAATTTGAATATATGCTGTTCAGGGCGGCATTCACATTAGCATTTGGGGGGGCGTTGCGGTTAAGTGAATTGGTCCCCCCATCAAAAAAGGCAGCAGGGAAAGGTTTAATGGACAAGCACGTAGTTATACAAGAGGGGAAAGCATTGGTCTATGTTAGTAGATCTAAGACTGATCAGGAAGGGAAAGGGAGGTGGATAGGTATAGAGGCCACAGGTAAAATAACATGTACGGTCAAGGCACTGGTGAATTATAGGACAGTCCGGCCCGGGGGTGGGCAGCTGCTACTACTGCACAAAGACTCATCCCCCCTTTCTGCTTTCCAGTTTAGCCAGGTGCTGAAGAAGGCAGTAATAGTCAATGGTTGGGACCCAAAGAAATTTTGTTCACATTCTTTCAGAATAGGTGCAGCAACAGAGGCAGCAATGAGGGGGGAGTGTATAGAGAAGATAAAAAAGATGGGGAGATGGAAATCAGAGGCATATAGGAAGTATATACGGCCCGTGGAAAAAATGAGAAAAGGAAGCTAACCCTGCATATGTATTTACTTCGCAGCAAGGTGTGGATCTGCTGTCAACATATTGGTCATAGGGCACTCATTTATTTTTTGGGCCAAAAAGCATGCAGCAGGGCAACAGCTGGGGTTACCAAAGGAACACATGAAGTTGGCATGGCAGGGTTGGAGAGGTATGAGATGGGAGCAACTAAAAGGTAGGTTCTATAACGCTCTCCATCGAGTTAATTTCGTGCATTTAGTTATAATTCATACAGGGGGATCTCACGTCAAAAAAGACTCCAGCACTCATAGAGAACATGAGGGCCGACTTGGCGGAGATGCTGGAAAACAGGAAGGTCGGGGGGTTAGCTTGGTCAGACATTATACAGAGGAGCAATTGGAGGGGGGCAATTTCACCCAAAGGCGTGGAGAAAGCTAGAAAGAAAGTGAACCGGGCCATGCATAAATTCATGTGTTCCTTTGGGAAAGGTATCATAAGGCACGACAACATAAGAAGTAAGCAACACCAGTTTTTTAGGGAAGATGGAGTTCATCTGTTAAGGGAGGGTTTGGATCTGTTTTTAGGGAACATCGGGTCATTTATTCAGGAGTGGTGGAAGTCACAGGAGGTATAGGTGGGCCATGGAAAAGGACAAATGGTACCCCTCCCCCCTTTTCCATTGGGTGGCGGCAGTGCGGCTCCAGGAGAAAAGACGGTTACAGTGCAGGCCTACCCTTTGGAGAGTCACTAGTGTGGAGCAGACTTTGACTGCACGGTCTTGTCTGAGTCATGCAAGGGGCTGGGCTTAGCGCCAGTTATGCACACGGTTGGGAGCAGGAGGATGGGCGACTGATTGGTCACAGAGGGAGCTTGGCCCCATGATCCCTGCTCCCTGTGGTTGTCTATTACGGTGTGGGCACAATGCCCAGGTTGGTGATAGGAGCCGCAGCTGGGGGTCAGGGGGTACCTAGTCCTTTTAGCAAAAAGTAATAAATAAAGAAAGTGACTTCCACACATATTTTGCACCAATTAAGTCTCTGTGTCATTCTTGAGGGGAATGAGAGATGCCCCAGGGGATAGGGGGATCCTTGGCCTAATATTTTCTGAATTCAATTCTCGTGTCATTTTTGTATGCTTGAACATTTCAAAACAATATCCAGCCCAGGACATTGCCTGCTGCCTTCCACTGACTGGAATTCATCTCCTACTGACTGTGCTAAAGTTTAGGCTAAACATTAAACCCAAGGGGCAGATTTTCTGCTGGTGCATTTCAGACAATCTAGAAGTGCCCCAAACCACCCTGCCTGCCTCTCATTGACTGTTAGGCAAAGCGCATGCAAGATGTCAGTAGCCTTCAGCCAAAGTTTTAGTGCAGACAATTATTTACCTTCTGAACTGAAAAGAAGAATGTGATGTTTATCTTTCATACTGTGCATATGCAGCTACCAATATTTATACACTATAGGATGTACTCTGATACCTGTCCAAATCTGTATCTACATGAAAATGGGAGTTCAAGCTCTATTTATTATTACCATATATTAGGCTGTATATTGGGCATTTGGCTATAACTGGTATATCAGATTCATTAATTTCAGATCTATCCAAGCACCAAATAAAAACATTTTATGGGTCATTAACTTCCACTACCACAGTTGCATTTGCACACATTTCCCCACAGTCAGTTGCATGTAAAACCCCATTCATTTTAAGTATTTGCATCAAAATACTCTCAGCACTGCTCAGTTCTTCCTGCCTCCCGTTGACAACTGGACTTGGGAAACTTTCTGCACAATAGCATCCGATTTATGGCAAAGTGCAAGTGCAATTATGTTCATTTTGATGCATCTGCTGCAACTGCATTAGGCATAACTCCCCCTTGCGACTGCAACAACACTGGAATTCTGCATTATGGGAAAAAACATGGTGCTTGTGCTCAAAATTGCACTTTGCTCACAGCACTTACAGGCATAAATTTATTTTCAAGTCTTGAGTTGTATAATAATACATGATGCTTGGCACAGTACACAAGAACTGCTGCACCATTCATTTTCTTCCAGTGAGCAAATCTTATTTTTGCAAAGCTGTTTATTTACACATCTGTGTTTGTATGTCAGCAGAACAACTTGCTCAAGGTCAGAATGAAGCAACGTGGGGGTAGGTCTACTATTCCCTCTACTAGAACCAATTCTGTGGTCCATGGAGGCAGCCCGAGTCATTAATCTCCCTTGGCAGGTAAGCCTGAGTACACAGGGAAAGAATGTTTCTTAATTCGGGGCTATTATGTGACACTGAGTGTTTTCAGCTCATACTAGCTGCTAACACAAACACTCTATCTATAGATATAAAAAATGAGTGTATATGGGCAGGGATGTATGTTGTACATGGAAGGCAAATAGAACGACTGCTCCGACTCACTACAACTCAAGGTAATATATCAGGCAGTCCGAAAGTGCATCACTGGGTGCAGGATTCCCTTGGCGTCCCACACCGCATAGAATATGGAGGAAGAAGATGGAGTTACACACACCGGGCAACAAAATATTTAATTGTCAATGTTAAAAGACACGCAGCATACTTAGCTTGACGCGTTTCATAAGCAATGTATGTTCTACATAGACAACCATAGACTCATGCCATTAGTAGCAGCTTCAGGGGGGTGCAGTGTTTTTAAAAAATAATAAAATGCCCCCCAGTCCACCACCAAACACCTGCAGCTATTCCATTCAAGCTGTCAGGCTTGGCCACAGGTGAGTGGCTGGTAGTTAGGAGCCTTGGTGCTGTATAACACGAGTATAGCGGGTATTTGAGGTTTTGATAGACCGGAAACATGTTATGCAGAAGAGTATTTTAATAATGAAAAGTATGGCAATATAACTGATGAACAAAAGATAAATAATATAAGTTCTTACACCAGGTTGTTGGTCGAGGGCAGGCAACAATAAAGCAAGTCCGAGAAACAGGCTGAGGTCGGGGGCAGGCTGATGGCAATAAAAAGTCCGTATGGCAGGCCGAGGTTGGAGGCAGGCTGATGGCAGAGGGTAGTCCAGTAAACAAGCCGAGGTCAATTACCAGGAGATCCAACAGAGTGCAGGTAATGGGAACTGTAGCAGAGAACACAGCAAAGGGAACAAAGCAGGAATCTCAGGAACAAAGCAGGAATCTCAGGAACAAAAGCAGGAATCAGGCACAGGAGTCACAGGAACAAGGAGTCACAGGAACAAGGAGTCACAGGAACAAGGAGTCACAGGAACAAGGAGTCACAGGAACAAGGAGTCACAGGAACAAGGAGTCACAGGAACAAGGAGTCACAGGAACAAGGAGTATGCAGGATCTAGCTTGGGAGCTTCAATGATCAAGCCCCGGAGTATCTTTAGCAACAGACTTATAAAGGCCCTTAATTAACAATTATCAACACCTGGTAGAGCAAGAAGGAGGAGGAGGAGGTGAGCAAACGTAAAAGGTAGAAAGTCTTTAATCATACCAGTAGAATCAGAATCCAAAGGTCTCCAGTGGCTCAATGAAATAATGCAGGAGCTTGTGAGTGTAAAGTTCAGAGTTTGATCCCAGGTAGCTCCTGACGCAAGTTCATTTTTGGGGAATTTGCCAACAACTGACAAGTACTGTTGTTTAGAAACAGATGGAAGGCAGACTAGGAGAAGTGGGAAGGTCATACATCTTTCCAGGCAAACTGGGCGCAAGGTATTTTTCCTACAGTCCTGCACCAGTGAGTGAAACTGCACTTACACTTCTCAAGTGCTATTGTGCCAAGCTGCCCACCTGCAGGCTAACAGGGTAAATTAAGCTTTTCAGTGGATTTTTATGGCCCTCAGCCAATACAAGGAACCCACAGACTTACTCAAGAGAAATAGTTTTATTAGTTAAACATAACTACAGCGCCACAGGCCCTGGTGCAAAACTTGCCCTATGTTGTAGAAAATGACAATGCGTGCCCCATGTAGGGCGGCAATCCCAGGTGTATTTGTACCCCCTGCCCCTATGGTACTTACACACCTGGTTGCACACTGCATGGAAAACCTAGGAAGGTACTGCTATAGTAGAAGATGATGATTTTCTTTCACCAATAAGGTTATGTGGCACAGCCAATGGTATCCCTTGTACAGCTACATGGCATTCGGACTGGCTTGCAGAATAACCAATGAATTTCCTCTGATGCACTAATTTACAGTGCTGTAGCTTTGGAAGGAATCTC
This sequence comes from Xenopus laevis, assembly GCF_017654675.1. Taxonomy (NCBI): domain Eukaryota; kingdom Metazoa; phylum Chordata; class Amphibia; order Anura; family Pipidae; genus Xenopus; species Xenopus laevis. The sequence goes on along the minus strand of NC_054374.1, from coordinate 123,685,089 downwards.
TGCAGAAAGAGCTAAGTATGCATAGAGCATAGGAGGATAATAAAAATGACTGTATGATACTAACTATTGTCCCTGTACAGTCTCCCTCATGAATAGAGAAACAGCACCCAGCATAATAATGTGTGTAGATTTCTTATAATGTGGCTGTGCTTCACCGGATTACTGCACATAGGAACATGTTTGGAGCCTGTGCACTGCTCTCTATAATATCTCTCTGCCCTGCAGTTACATAAATAAACAATAGTATTCATAAATAAAGCTCAGTACATTTGTGGCCCCAACAAGAACAAGTTCTCTGACGAGAAACATTAATTTCCCCACAGACTGTCAGATGGGTTTCAGTCAGTTAATAAAGTCTCCCAGCAACCAGAAAGCCAGCAAAAATCACTGATTTATCAAACAAGATTTCAATAGAACGTTCTTCATTTCCCCAGGTTGAGTGCTTTGGACACAGCTGAGGAGTTTTTTTTGTGCATGAGGTGCCGGCAATTTGTTCCTGTTCTATAATTAGGGCAACCAAAAAAAGAAAACGAAACATATTTCCTCAGGAGACAAAAGGATTTTTCTGCATCTCTGTAATTTAAAGGGCAACAAAAGCCAAGTAAAAACATGTTCCATTTGTTTTAGTGTTAGGGGTATGGCATATGTAGCATGTACTTGCCTGTCATTTATTCCCTTAGTAAAATAAAGGAAATGTTCTGCCCGTGACAGATATTGTTGGTTATAATTGGTGGGCACCACTCAGAAATGCTAATGTAAGAATACATATGTGGTTCAAGTATATCACTGCAAGTGGGGGTGGGTCAAAAAAAGACCTTATGGCCTAGGGTTATTATGCTGCTTCCTATGGAGGGAAGTCCAATACCTATTGAAAGAATTATTCAGTATAAAAATAAAAACTGGAGTAATAGATAGGCTGTGCAAAGTAAAACATTTTTGTAATATACTGTAGTTAGCCAAAAATGTAATGTATAAAGGCTGAAGTGAGAGGATGTGTAACATAATAGCCAGAATACTACTTCCTGCTTTGCAGCTCTCTTGGTTTCCACTGATTGGTTACCAGGCAGTAAACAATCAGTGACTTGAGGGGGGCACATGGGTCATATCTGTTGCTTTTGAATCTGAGCTAAATGCTGAGGATCAATTGCAAACTCACTGAGCAATTATATCCCATGTTGCCCCCCTTTAAGTCGCCGACTAACTCAGAGTTAGAGAGCTGAAAAGCAGGAAGTTGTGTTCTGTTCTGTTAGACATCCAGTCACTCTTTAAATATTCCATTTTTGGCTAACTAACTATATTAGAATTTTTTTTTTATTTTGCACAGCCTATATATTTACCTAGTTTTTATTTTTACACCGAACTGTTCCTTTAAGTTCAAGGCAACTAACAACCCTAGATTGCAGCATAACCAATGCCATGGTGCAGGGTACTTGCTACATATTCACACAATCACCCGGCATCTGGAAAAGCCAAAGTTCTATAGCCAGATAACACTGGGAAGAAGGGCAAGTACAGCAGCCCTTTGCCACAAGAAAATTAAAATAAGTAGTCTTGGGCTTTCATTCCCCCTTAGATTAATCATCCTTTCTTTATTTGCATCTTCAATTTGTTTTTGCTTTATTTCCATACAGGGGAGCCAGTCCCTCATTACTGGCTCCTCAAGTTCTGACCATGCCAACAGCAGATACCCAGGCCCTGCTTAACCTACCCACCAGCCATTCTTTTATTAGAGAGGTGGCACAGCATTTTATGCACATAAACATTCTACAAACCTAGTGGCATAAATATACTTTATTACTATTCTAATGCCTATGTGCCCTCAGCCAAAGCAACCTACAATGCAGACAAAGAAAGCTACATCCTCAGATGATATTTAAAATTTCTTTCAATGTACAGAGCATTGGTAAGGCCCCATCTAGAATATGCCGTACAGTTTTGGTCTCCATCGCTCAAACAGGATCCTCTGGATCAACTAGCAGTAAGGCAGGTTAAAATAGAGTTAAAAGGGTTGTTGATGGACGTGTGCCTTTTTTCAACCTAATTTACTATGTTACTATGTTACAAGGATACTTACAATCTGGAAGTCGTGCACTTCCACAGCTTCATCATTTCCAGTCCCAGTCTTGAAGGTTTCCAAGTTATTTCGAGAATCGATTTCCATAGATCCATCCTGTACTTTGCCATTGATGCTCATTGTGTAATGGACATTGTAAACCTGCAACACACATATTTGTTTCACTTAAATGTGTTCATTATAACATTTATTTTGTTTTTTTGTTGGGGACTTAACTATCCTAATGCAAAAATATACTGCATAGGCTCGATAATGGCATGTATCCTGAACTCAAGGCTTTTCAGCTGTAAATTAACTTTAAGCACACACTGGGGCTCATTTATTAACGCAGCGCAGCGCTAAAAAGAGCGCAGTGGCCAGACATTTGCCCAGCGCATGCGAGTATTTAATAATGTAGCGCACGATACCTTAACAGTGCGATTTGTGCGCTAATGTAGACACAAGACAGGTGCGACGTGTGAAACTGCGTATCAGCTGTCGCAGTGCTTATAATAAATTGTGCGCACAGGAAGATACCGCAAAGGTAAGGATTAGTTGTGCTCATGTATGAATGCGCTGCTTTAATTAGTTGCGTCACATATTGCGCATATTGCGTTCACTTAGACGCATCTGCATTTGTTTCTGTGCTAATATTTGTTTGGTTGCAAAGGTGTTTAGCCTACCTGATACCCTTAAAGGAACCTTGGTCAATATAAACATGTTGGGTGGAAGGCGTGGTTAATATGCACTTTACAAGGGTTGTTCATCTTGAATATACTAGCGCAGCTGGGCAGGAATGCGCATTTTGAAGAGCGTTACTATTACGCCACGAAGAGGCAGGCGTAAAAATTGTGGTGCTGTTGCCCGGGTGCAGTTTTGCACATATACAGACGCAAATCTGCGACGGCCGCAGTGCAAGCGCATTGTAGCCACGCCCACAGCCACGCCCCTAACAACCACGGCATCGTTTGCGACATAAATGCCCAATCTTTTGCGCAATGCGCATAAACAAAACCATCGCAAAAGCTCTGTGTTATGCGCAATATCACGCAAATATATTAGCGATCACGCTTGTGATGGCGCAGACAACCTTTTGCGTCCACTTATGCGCTGCGCTGCTTTAATAAATGAGCCCCACTGTGTATCATTAGGTGATGGGAAGCAGGAAATCTGCACCACCCAAGGGGGACTGCCTGAAATACCAGTGCCCAGAAGAATGAAGATCGCCACATATGTATCAATCAGGTAAAAGTGCAAAGTAAATATATATTCATATTAACTTGTACTTTTACCAAGGGCAAATGAGTATTTAAAGGGATACTGTCATCGGAAAACATGTTTTTTTCAAAACACATCAGTTAATAGTGCTACTCCAGCAGAATTCTGCACTGAAATCCATTTCTCAAAAGAGCAAACAGATTGTTTTATATTCAATTTTGAAATCTGACATGGGGCTAGACATTTTGTCAATTTCCCAGCTTCCCCTGGTCATGTGACTCGTGCCTGCACTTTAGGAGAGAAATGCTTTCTGGCAGGCTGCTGTTTTTCCTTCTCAATGTAACTGAATGTGTCTCAGTGAGACATGGGTTTTTACTATTGAGTGTTGTTCTTAGATCTATCAGGCAGCTGTTATCTTGTATTAGGGAGCTGCTATCTGGTTACCTTCCCATTGTTCTTTTGTTTGGCTGCTGGGGTGGGGAAGGGAGGGGGGTGATATCACTCCAGTTACTGCAGTACAGCAGTAAAGAGTGATTGAAGTTTATCAGAGCACAAGTCACATGATTTGGGGCAGCTGGGAAATTGACAATATGTCTAGCCCCATGTCAGATTTCAAAATTGAATATAAAAAAATCTATTTGATCTTTTGAGAAATGGATTTCAGTGCAGATTTCTACTGGAGCAGCACTATTACCTGATTCATTTGAAAAAAAAATGTTTTCCCATGACAGTATCCCTTTAAAGGGTCAGTAAACACCTAAAAACACCTTTGCTAAAAATGGGTACAATAAATAGAAAATGTCATTCTGCCTATTGTATTAATTTAAAACATACCTATTTTTGCTATTCTATAGCACTGATGTGAAAGTTGGGCAATTTTCACTCACCTTAGCCCCCCTCCCTTTCCTTTATAAACAGGGCAATTTTTTCAGAGTTCCCTGTTTACCTTTAAATGATAAAAACAGTCTCTTCTCTAAGCAACAACCTTTGAGAAAGCTGATTATCATGGGCTTCTCGTTGACCTAGTAATTAATTTTATCAGCCCCTTTGAAGTTCTGTAAGACCAGAAGTGACAGGAAGTACTAAAGTGATACTGGCTTCATATTCTTGTTTAGTGCCAGAAATAAAAGACATAGCTTTTTCTTATTTACAACAATAGACAAAAAGTATGTTCAGCACAAGCCCTATTAATTCAGCACGTTAAAAAAGGCTGTAGACTTTCCCTATAAAGAGGTCTGTTAACCACAACATGTAGTACTAATCAACTTTCTAATATATATAAATAAACATTTCAATCGTTTTTAAGTTATGTGTAAATGTAATTTATTAAAAACAGTGTTTGAATGTTTATATTCTCGTCACTTCTGGCTCTGACAAATGAAACAGTATTGCAGACCAGCTGATTAACAGACCTGAAGGAGAACTGACTTCTGTTACGTTGTTTTAAGGGTCTGGCCACACGGGTAGATTCGCCAGGCGACAAATGTCCTCTTCTTTGTGGCGACTAATCTCCCCGATCTGCCTTCCCCTGCCTTCGGCCGGCTAAAATGAAAATCGCCTGGGGGCAGGCACTCGGAGCACTTCGTTTTCCGAAGACGCCGAAAGTTTCCTCATGATGCAATTACAGGCAACTTCGGAAAACAAAGTGCTCCGAGTGCCTGCCCCCAGGCAATTTTCAATTTAGCCAGCAAAAGGCAGGGGAAGGTAGATCGAGGAAATTAGTCACCACGAAAAAGAGGACATTTGTCGTCTGGCGACTCATCTCCCCGAATCTACCCGTGTGGCCAGACCCTGTGTTAAGGTGGCCATACACAGGGAAATTCGCTCGTTTGGCAATGTCGCCAAACGAGCGGACCTCTCCCCGACATGCCCACATTGAGGTGAGTGATATCGGGTGATTCGATCGTGGGCCGTAGGTCTCAACAATTGGATCAGAATGGAGGCAATACGTGCAGTCGGATAATGGAACCGCATCAACAAACAGATACCGCCGCGATAGATGTAACTTGTCCTTGGAAACGTAGCGTGACAAAGCCTCAGTCAATGTATGGCACATGTGTGCAACAGATGCTGCATTTGAGGGTAATAAGGCAATTGTGCCATAGCCATTGTGATTCCAACTGCCCATAATGATACTGAGTGAAGTCAACTTACAGAATGCAGATTTCCAAGTGGGACACTGAGTGATCTATGTTGTTTTTTAAACATTCCTGCTTTTAGCAAATATTTACTCTGTTCCAGGTCATGTTTTTTTTTAACATCCTGGGCTGGATAGAATGTCAATGTGCAAGTAAGAAACCATGAGCAGAGGTTGATCATTCCTATACATGTCGTGTGCATGAGGAGACATTTTTGCAAATGCAGCTCATTTATACCTGCAAATCACGGCAGCATTTTATGGAATGCCTGGGAGGCAAATGGATTTTATGGGATTTTGTCAGGTACACAATATATTATTTCAAGGGACGGTGCGGATTTTTTTGCACAAGCTATTTGGCCAGTCAGATTTACAGTGGATGGATGTCAAAATCTGATGACTAGTTTATCAGCTAGACAGCTGCAGGAAATAATCGGGTTGCTGCAACGTTCCCATCTGAGCCTCTAACTCTGACAAGCTCTGTATTTTAGCATTTGATTTTGAAAAGTTGTGTAGAAAAAAACAGATTCGAACAATATCAAACTGAATTCTTTTTTTTTTATTTGGGTTGACAGGATTCTGCAGATAATGGTAAATGCATAAAATATGAGACACGTGTAAAATGGGTCAGTACAGCCACATAGGGCTGCACAGAACATACATAGCAATGCAAAGTTACTGGATCACATGGAACTTGAGGGGCTCTAAAGTATTCAGTAAACTTTATATATATTTATATGTGAGGTGGGAGAGGTGGATGTGGGAAGTGCAGTGAGCAGTCTGGGCATATAAGGCATGTGGCCTACAATGGATTTGATCTTAAAGGAACAGTTAAACATAAAAAAAAAACTGGGTAAATAGATAGGCTGTGCAAATATAAAGAAAAAATCTAATATAGTAAGTTGCCCAAAAATGTAATGTATAAAGGCTGGAGTGACTGGATTTCTGACATAACAGAACACAACCCAACTTCTTGCTTTTCAGATCTCTAACTCTGAGTTAGTCAGCAACTAGAAGGGAGGCCACATGGGACATAACTGTTCAGTGAGTTTGCAATTGATCCTCAGCATTCAGCTCAGATTCAAAAGTAACATGTATAGCCCATATGCCCCCCTCAAGTCACTGATTGGTTACTGCCTGGTAACCAATCAGTGGAAACCAAGAGAGCTGCAAAGCAGGAAGTAGTGTTCTGGCTATTATGTTAGACATCCAGTTACTCCAAAACTGAAAATAGTGTGGTTTGTGCTACTGCCACAAAAAAGTTATCTATGGTACCACTCAACATAAATATTAAATAATTAAAGATACAAAAGAAAATATAATAGAAAAAATGATAAGGAGGAAAACACTCACAGTTCACCTCAGTCCCAAGGTGCAGAGACCATAAACATTGTATCCAAAAGATGTGAGGGTCTCCAAAAATAAAGAAACAAATGTAAAAAATAAAAAATTTAAAAAATTTATTAGGACATGAAGACCTTCATAAATTTTTTACTTTTTACATTTGTTTCTTTATTTTTGGAGACCCTCACATCTTTTGGATACAAAATCCAGTTACTCCAGCCTTTATACATTAAATTTTTGGCTAACTAACTATATTGCAAACATGTTTTATTTTGCACAGGCTAACTATTTACTCAGTTTCATTTTAATACTGAACAATTCCTTTACAATGTTGGTAGGTAGGGTGGGTAAAACAAACATAACATAAACATCAAACAAATCTGTTTGTTTATAACCTGTGTTCATTGTACTCAAGCACATGAGGGCCCCTCAAAAAACATCCCCTCTAAAAACTATACCAACAACACTACCATAATCTCCTTACTACGGGCATGTATTGCAATAGCAATGCTGCAGAGATTTGTATGTATGGGCTTGTCCTGATTAACCACAGGCCACTATCAGCATGGAGTTTGTATATTAACTGATTCATTTTGAAAAAAATGTTTTTTCCCATGACAGTATCCCTTTAAGTTTATGTTAGTGTTGGTTTGTACTTCCCTGGCTCTGCAAATTTCAGTTTATTCTTCAACACTATGAACAAGAACCCAAAGTTGCATTATATTATTTGCAACCAGTGATTCTATGAGTTTCTTTCTTTTGGAAAGTGCTAGTTAATATATTAGTGCTATTTAATGAAGACAAATAACAGTACTAAGAATGTATTGACTCTACCTGGCCTACACAGGCTGTGTGTTCAAATAATATAATGCAACTTTGGGTTCTTGTTCATAGTGGGTGCTATGTGGTGAAGGATAAACTGAAATTTGCAGAGCCAGGGAAGAACAAACCAACACTAACATAAACTTAAAGGGATACTGTCATGGGAAAAAACATGAATCAGTTAATAGTGCTGCTCCAGCAGAATTCTGCACTGAAATCCATTTCTCAAAAGAGCAAACAGATTTTTTTCTATTCAATTTTGAAATCTGACATGGGGCTAAACATATTGTCAACTTCCCAGCTGCCCTAAGTCATGTGACTGTGCTCTGATAAACTTCAATCACTCTTTACTGCTGTACTGCAAGTTGGAGTGATATCACCCCCTCCCTCCCCCCCCAGCAGCCAAACAAAAGAACAATGGGAAGGTAACCAGATAACAGCTCCCTAACACAAGATAACAGCTGCCTGGTAGATCTAAGATAGATAGTAAAAACCCATGTCCCACTGAGACACATTCAGTTACATTGAGAAGGAAAGCCTGCCAGAAAGCATTTCTCTCCTAAAGTGCAGGCACACGTCACATGACCAGGGGCAGCTGGGAAATTGACAAAATGTCTAGCCCCATGTCAGATTTCAAAATTGAATATAAAAAAAATCTGTTTGCTCTTTTAAGAAATGGATTTCAGTGCAGAATTCTACTGGAGCAGCACTACTAACTGATTCATTTTGACATTTTTTTTTCCCATGACAGTATCCCTTTAAATCTGCTCAGCCTTTGAAGTTATAGTCAACCTTCCCATTACTAGTGAGCAGCAAATACACCCTATCTTTTAATGCTGCCAGAAAACGAGAATTGCATGTAAATGCATGTAATACATAAAAATGTTGCACTTCACACCTATACATTAATGAAACTATTGTGTACTGTTCTTGCATTCTGGTGATATCACTTGCTTTGTTATTAACAAAACAAAGTGAAATATTGGTGATATAATTGCTAGAACTGGAAGAGTCAAGTCCCCTACTCCAAATAAATGCTCCCTGAACAGCCCCACATTAATCAGCTTAGCTTGATGAAGCCCTGGGAGGCTAGTAAAGCAGTGTAGTTAGTTACATGTTAAGGTCCCCAGACAAAGCAGAATTTATAGAAACTGCATATTCCAAAGAAAACACTATAGAGCTAGTGGCAATTATTTCACCCATAAATATTTCTTATTTTATAAAGTATGGGTTGATGCCATCACGGAGCACCATTTGTACAGATAAATGCTGTTGATTATTAGTGGCTTTTGCATATTACTGTATAATACACAAGAGCCATGAATATCCTGTAAATTATATCCTTATAAACTGTGACTAGTGATGTCATCAGTTATAAACGTAGTGATGTAAGTTTTGTCACATGACTCCTAAAACTTGTGTATTATAATTAATAAAGTACCCCTTGTTGGAAAACATGAGTATATTAGAAGTAACCTCGGCGTTCCATGACCTGTAAATTATATGGTCACAGATCTCCTTGGTAACTTAGAATATCCTTATATTTTATAATAGGGGGTACTTTATTCACTATATATATAAATATTTGCATCTATGTTCTTAAATGTACTTGGATTAGCCTGGGCAGGAGAAATAACAAGACAGATGCCAATGAGTACTCTCTCAAAAAGAAAACAATAAATGGCTGCCATAGTGTTAGTTGCAATTTATAGCCAACAAGGAAACGTTTCTTATTTTAGCAGAATGCCTTGTGTAAAGTCCCATCTAAGGGAAGTGCCTTCTCATATACAGGAGTTACCATGTGTGTGCTTAAGCAATAAAAGTAAAGCAGCTGATATAAGGCCTTTAGTGCCTTTCACTTTGTGCTTGTTTGCCCATAAATAACTGCCTTGAAGAAAACTATGCCGGCAGCATCCATTGTTCAGCTGGAATACACAAACAGGTACAATGATGCTCTGCATACTGAGTCACAGGCAATATGACAATATGACAAGCCAATTAACTAAAGCAACTTATCAAAAAGATATATGCTCTCCAGTATATTATCTGTCTGCCGCTGTTTGGCTAAGGTTTTACACTTTTTACATGCTGCTTACTTGCATTTCATAGTGGAAATTAATGTTATCTGTCCCCAGGGAATCTAGAACATCACCTGCTTTTTATTTATTTATTGTGTTCAGAACCTCAAGCACGTAGGAATCATTTTATCTTCTCAGTTATGTATCAGTAGAGTGTCCTGCCATTTCCCTGCCGACACTTTGCCTGTCTAGCCAGGTGTAAGGTCGTCCTACACATTCATGTTTAATAAAGCCACAGACAAGCATATAATGATCTCCAGGTTGGATTCTCTAAGTACTTTCGACAGATACAGAAATAAACAATGGTACTGGGTACTTTGACGCTAAAGACTTGTGACAGTGCAAATTTATACACAGTGCAAACTGCATGGAGAATCTAGTTTACACTTTACAATTTAGCAGCAAAAAGACGGATGACCACCGACTTCTATAACTCCCATCATCCTCAGCTAGCAGCATTAATAGAGTTCTGGCAGATATTCGAATAAGGACACCCATGTGTATATTATTATTTATTCCATTTCCAACTACTTGCCCTAAGGAAAGGTTTCTGTACCTTGTACTTCTTTCATGAAATGGAGGAAAAAATGAGAATGTGTTTCAGAGTGTTAGGAAGAATGCAGTGAGGGCGGCTGGGGAAGATGGAAGAATAACAGTTAATTTAGAAATACTATGGACTTCTTTCAGGGCTTGCTGCTGTGAGTTAGTACAGGGGAAGTGACTGGTTAAAATACAAGAACTGATTGAGCCTGACATAAAGGGGCTTTTTTCTGGAAGCAGTTACCACTGACCCCGGCTCAGCCTAGAAGACCCTAAGCAGCAGAGAAAGAGCACAGTAACTTTGTATAAGTAGCCTGAAGGCTCATTAGGGACCGTTAAACTTTATGCAGAATTAAACCATCACTTAGGGGGAAAATATTATATTAAATACTAGGTTAATTTCTTACACTAATAAACTGCTGATTGCATCTCAATGTGAATTATCCCTCTGTAGCCAATTATAGTGACATGCTACATGTCATTCTACACTGCCACTATAATGATCTGTTTGAATAATGTATGCCTTTATGCCGCTGCCAATGAAGGATGCCAGCTGGACACGGGGCAAAAAGGGGCAATGAATTCATAAATAAACATTTATCTCATTCTTATTTAAAGGGATCCTGTCATCGGAAAACATGTTCTTTTCAAAACGCATCAGTTAATAGTGCTACTCCAGCAGACTTCTGCACTGAAATCCATTTCTCAAAAGAGCAAACAGATTTTTATATTCAATTTTGAAATCTGACATGGGGCTAGACATTTTTTCAATTTCCCAGCTGCCCCTGGTCATGTGACTTGTGCCTGCACTTTAGGAGAGAAATGCTTTCTGTCAGGCTGCTGTTTTTCCTTCTCAATGTAACTGAATGTGTCTCAGTGGGACATGGGTTGTTACTATTAAGTGTTGTTCTTAGATCTACCAGGCATTATCTTGTGTTAGGGAGCTGCTATCTGGTTACCTTCCCCTTGTTCTTTTGTTTGGCTGCTGGGGGGGGAAAGGGTGGGGGACAATATCACTCCAACTTGCAGTACAGCAGTAAAGAGTGATTGAAGTTTATCAGAGCACAAGTCACATGACTTGGGGCAGCTGGGAAATTGACAATATGTCTAGCCTCTTTTGAGAAATGGATCTCAGTGCAGAATACTGCTGGAACAGCACTATTAACTGATTCATTTTGAAAAAAAATGTTTTTCCCATGACAGTATCCCTGTTAGCAGGATTAGCAGAATTAGCAGATGAGCAGCTGTATTTCTTCTGCCCTCCATTGCTTTACACAGCATTCTTATCTAGCAATAACTGGGTGTACACTTAGATCATATACAAGCTGCACCTATCCTCTATGTTTGTACTGTATGTGTGAGCATTAACGATTCATCTTAATTACCCATTATACCCCCGTGTCTATTTACCTCTATATATAACAACAGTGGGCAGTAAGATAGCAGGAAGTCACAGAAAATGTAATAATGAATAGACAGGTAATTTTGCATGATTGTATAGATCACGGTTACTTTATTGCAGATCAAATTCTTTAGATCTGGAGAGGTGCTGAATACCTACCACTGCTGTACAATGATGACCAACCTGTATCACAGCAGCTGCTGTTACAACTCCCAGCACCCCCACAGTAGAAGTAGGGAAGGCTGGTCAATTCCTGGTCTACAATATTCCCATACGACTTCAGGAAGATCACTGCTGTTGCCAGAAAATGAAACTGATGTGTATGTAGGACAGCTGGTCACTGTCATACACTTCAATAAGCAAAGATGTGTCTGGCTACTTACATGCTTGTCATTTGGCTTCCAGAAGTAAAAAGCTCCGATTGATCCAAAGAGAAGCAGAAGGGCCCCAGAGATCAGCACCACGGCTCCAATTCTGAGTAGGCGGCTATTGCTCGAAGGCTTCACTGTCACAGCTGTGTATGCCTGGAGTCAGAGGGGCACAGTGCCACAAAGTCACTTTCAGTAAAGAAGCAGTAAAGCTTGTTATTCTCTTGGCTAAGTTTCAAGTGCTGAACATGACCCGCTAACTGTTGGTTCTGTTGTTTTTGAGGAGAGCGATTCCCATAAACTTACAAGCCTTACATCTTGTTTCAAATGTTAATGGGGAAATACATGTTACGTATCAGATATGGTCTAGGTTCTGTTAATCAAATGGGCATACGAATTCTGAACAGTGATCCTTGTTTATCAATATATTATAGTCATTAATGTCACTTAATGCAACCATACAGCTTCCTATCCTATAATAAAATATGGTTTATGGACTCCATGTGGATCAGTGTGCCCATAGTGAACAAATTATTACAGGTATGGGATCAGTTATCCGGAAACCCATTATCCAGAAAGCTCTGAATTACGGAAATGCTGTCTCACATAAATTCCATTGTATCCAAATAATATTATTATTTTTCAAATGATTTCCTTCTTCTAATAAAAGAGATTAAAGAGATAACTGACACCAGAAATGAAACCATTTTTACATCTATCATAGTATTGGCATTGTTTTATACTCATAATTTTGCCATAAAGTATTTGCTCAAAACATTACCCATCTGACTCTCCATGTTTTACTATGAGGTGACTGCCATATTTATTTGTGCAGCAGAAGTCCGTTCGCATTAGAAACTTTAACTGACAAGCTGAGATGGGACACTCAGGTTGGCAAAACAGTCAGGTTTAGGAACTTCAGCTAATAATTATTTACAAAAACAGACCTCTCAGCAAAAAAACGATCAACATGACCTATAGGTAACCTTTAATGTACATTCATATTTTAAAAAGTAGCTTTTAAGTGTCAGTATCACTTTAAGCCAAGCTAAAATATAAGTAATCCCTTTTTGTAGGCAAAACAAGCCTATTGGGATTATTTAATGTTTATATGATTTTCTAGTAGACTTAAAGGGATACTGTCATCGGAAAACATGTTTTTTTCAAAACGCATCAGTTAATAGTGCTGCTCCAGCAGAATTCTGCACTGAAATATATTTCTCAAAAGAGCAAACAGATTTTTTATATTCAATTTTGAAATCTGACATGGGGCTAGACATATTGTCAATTTCCCAGCTGCCCCTGGTCATGTGACTTGTACCTGCACTTTAGGAGAGAAATGCTTTCTGGCAGGCTGCTGTTTTTCCTTCTCAATGTAACTGAATGTGTCTCAGTGAGACATGGGTTTTTACTATTGAGTGTTGTTCTTAGATCTACCAGGCAGCTGTTATCTTGTGTTAGGGAGCTGTTATCTGGTTACCTTCCCATTGTTCTTTTGTTTGACTGCTGGAGGGGAAGGGAGGGGGGTGATATCACTCCAACTTGCAGTATAGCAGTAAAGAGTGACTGAAGTTTATTAGAGCACAAATCATGACTTGGGGCAGCTGGGAAATTGACAATATGTCTAGCCCCATGTCAGATTTCAAAATTGAATATAAAAAAAACTGTTTATATAAAAAAATCTGTTTGTTCTTTTGAGAAATGGATTTCAGTGCAGAATTCTGCTGGAGCACCACTATTAACTGATTCATTTTGAAAAAAAAAATGTTTTTTTCCCATGACAGTATCCCTATAAGGTATGAAGATCCAAATTATGGAAAGATCCATTATCCAGAAAGCCCCATGTACTGAGCATTTTGGATAACAGGGCTGATACCTGTATTATAAAAATAGCAGAATTCTTGTTTGGATACCAGCAATAATTCTCATACTGGATACAACTCCTGCAGATAGCACAGATATAGAGGTATAGGATCCATTATCCGGAAACCTGTTATCCAGAAAGCTCAGAATTACGGAAAGGCGGTCTCCCATAGACTCCATTTTATGTAAATAATCCAAATTTAAAAAAAAATGATTTCGTTTTTCTCTGTAATAATAAAACAGTAGCTTGTACTTGATCCCAACTAAGATATAATTAATCCTTATTGGAATCAAAAACAGCCTATTGGGTTTATTTAATGTTTACATGATTTTTTAGTAGACTTAAGGTATGAAGATTCAAATTACGGAAAGATCCATTATCCGGAATACCCCAGGTCCTGGGCATTCTAGATAACAGGTCCCATACCTGTGATTGAAAAGAAAAGCCATATAAAGTAATGTGCCCAGAACTATACCTGAGAATAATATTTGCCTTTAAAGCTTCAAATCAATATATATATATATATATATATATCCACATATACACACACACACAGTTAAAGTTTATAAATGCAACCATGTACATTGTTTCCTCTTCTTCAGTCACAAACCACAGGTCCACAATAAGGCAGTGAGATGGAACAGCAGACAAGTCAGCTCAGATCTTTGTACTGTAGTAGTAATCAATAACATAAGCTCTGTAGGGCACCGTGTATCCATATATGAAAATATGCTTTTCTTTGCCACTGAATTTTCTATAGAGCTATCCCCAATACAACCCTGCAACAGACATTTTCACTTTTAAATCCATTCTTATGTGGGTTGATATGTGAAAGCAAGTTCAAACTTTAATTAATTGCCTCAGCCCTTCTGACTTTATATCCTCTTTCTTCTTTAATCCAAATCCCTTTGCACTAATCCTTTAGTTCTTCTCTTCTCTGAAATGCGTGTGTAGTTGTCTCTTTCTCATTGTGCAGTCATTTAATAATAGGCAGATAATGCACTTTATTTCCAGGGCTAGAGTGTCCTACAAATCTAGTACATCGTGGGGTTACTCAGTTCTGAATGTGTCTGTTAATTTTATTATAATACATTGCACAAAAGGGCTGGCTTGCAAAAATAAACATATACAAAATTGAGTACAGACATTTATGTTAACAGACATGATCATTTGACGTTATGCACATTATTGATAATGAACGAATTTTTGCATGTTGCAAATTGTAGCTCCAAGATGCAGCAACTAGTGATATGTGAATAAGAATCATTTGCTCGAAGGGGACAGTACACACTGTTAATACAACCGCAGATGATACAGTCAAGAAAACATTCTGGGTGAATTAACAGATGATTCAGGTGTAAAAAACTGAAAACATTAATTCCCCTTTGTATCACTCACTAGTGAGAATATGTTTATTCCCTCAAGAATTATTACAAACTACACAGAATATAGATGTAGGCAGGGCATTATATAAAGACTAGCTGATATGAAGTACATGGATGGGACCTGTTATCCACAATGCTCGGGACCTGGGGTTTTCCAAATAACAGATCTTTCTGTAATTCTGATTTTCATAGCTTAAGTCTACTAGAAAACAATTTAAACATTCAATAAACCCAATAGGCTGGTTTTGCTTCTAATAAGAATTAATTATATCTTAGTTGGGATCAAGTACAAACTACTGTTTTATTATTATGGGAAAAAGGAAATCATTTTTAGAAATTCGGGTTATTTGGCCTTTCCGTAATTCAGGAGCTTTCTGGATAATGGGTTTCTGCATATCGGATGCCAATGCCTCTCAGAGGCCACGTTTGTAGTACTGATGAAATGACAATTGTAAAGGCTTTGCAGAGAGACAGAGAGAGCAGAATGCTAAGGATAGTATTATACACAAAGTAAAAGATGTTATAGACAGACAGCAGGCCAGCTTTGCACTAGGGACTGTAAGCACAAAATAGCAAGTGCAAGGACAGTAGCAGCACTAAGTAGCTGCACACTACAACAATTAACAAACATTTTTGTGACAGACAGCACCAGAAACAGGGGGCATTTATAATAGAGCTGATTAATAACTGTTCTGAGAAAGTGTTGCAGCTGCAGGGGGTGTAACGAAGATAATATTCTACTCACAGGGGGCAAACACTGCTCCACGTCCTTGGGACCCGCCAGGGCAATAGGAACTTTTTCCGAAGTATCGACCATTGTGTGCGCCCGTCTGATCCCGCAGCCCAAATTCTGCAAAGTAAGCCGTATAGCCTGCCCCTCAAACTCTTCCAGAGTACCTGCCCATCTAGTGCCACAGCCTGGACCCCCTCCCCATGTGAACTTAATGGAATGTCCCCCTGCTTTCCCCACCCAAACTCTACTTAATGGTTGCTCCAAGAGGCACCACAGGGAGGGATGGGGAATATCCCACTTTGTCCTCCTGGCCTCCCCTGGCTGGTGCTACATTCCAGCTACAGACACATCCCCATTCATTCACTATGGCACATGTCAGCACTGAGCCATCACCTTCCCATTTGTTTACCTTTTCCTGAAGAAAAATGTTTGAAGCAAACAAAATAAATACACAGTATGAAACATTTTCTATTTAGCATCAAAACTGCAATTAAGTAACTGTAACTGTTTAATATCCATTGCTGCAGCAGTGTCTGTATCTTTTTGTGCACATATTTTAAAAAATGTAGCAAAAACCAGCAGATTAAGCATGCAAAAGGCTGACTCTTTACAACCAGCAATATTTTTGAATGAATTTACATTGGATATGGAGCAGGTCCAGACTGAGAATTAAAATAGGCCCTGGCATTGCAGATACACAAAGGCCCAAACAGCCCCCACCAGCCCACTAAATAGTGACTTTCTATGGCATCTTATAGAAGCCCCTATGGCCTGTGGCGTAACTAATGGGGGATCAGGAGGTGCGATTAGGCCAGGGCCCACACCCCCTCAGGGCCCCCTGGCAGCTCACACGCAACATATTCAGGCCAGTTCTGGACGAACGGAGGGGGGCAGCTGCGCGTCTTGCACCAGGACACGCCCCCCTCTAGTTACGTTGCTGCCTCTGACATTTGCCAGAACCCACAGATTGCCAGTCCGGGCCCGAGTCCTAGGTGGGAACTGGGCCCTGGTTGTACCCTAGGGATGACAGTATCAAAGAATGATGTATTTCTTCCTCATCTGATCTATTAAACTGAAAGTATTGTTATGAACCTATGGAATGTTCATCCAGATTTTGGTGCTTTTAATGAAGATTTAATAAAAGAAGATTTTATACAGTTTGTTTTTACTCAGCATTTCTATCCATAACGGCATCCAATTTATGCGCCTACAGTTCAATGTCTGTACCCTAGGGATGACAGGATCAAAGAATGATGTATTTCTTCCTCATCTGATCTATTAAACTGAAAGTATTGTTATAAACCTATGGAATAAGCACTAACAAAACCAGTGACGTATTGATTTAACAGCAGAAGATAAGGAAGCAAGGCTGACTGGCACTCAAACGGATCCACAAGACCAGAGATATTCAGTTAAAAAATAAATTCATTAGTAGAAAAGTTAAAAATGTAGCTTCATCTCCATTCACCCTACGCGTTTCACACCCCTCAGGGTGCTTAGTCATGAGCCCACTAACGTATTGATTTAACAGACCTGTTTATTGTTTTGTCTTGGTTAAAACAAAATAAAACGTTACCTTTAAAAAAATAAATAAAAAATAATGTAAGTTGGATTCTTTTGTGAGGCAAAATGTTGTTATTGGTTCTACATGTGAGGATTTATACAAACCCAGTCAAAACATGGCACTCTGCTTTGGAATGTAAATATATTAATTTGGTGGGAATGTGCAAAATTCTTTTTTGCCAGAAACAACACAACCATTCATTCCTGAGGCTAGGGGCACACAGGCTGAAGGCTCCAGATGTTGTCGGCCTGTGTATCTGAAAGAAGCAGATCTGCTCTGTGCTGTGCCCCTGCTCCATTCATTTGAATCCAATCAACATGATTGCACTCACACACAGCAGAGTTGCAGCTGAGGTCAGCCCTAATACGCGAAAGGAGGCATCTCCAGGCTGAACACAGTTTCACCATATTGTATGAACCTTACTGTATGTGTGGTGCCCTAATGATAAACCTGCTGTGGACAAAAGGAAAAGTGGGCCAACAGAATGTCGTATGATGTATGGGGCAAATAGCTGATCTGGAGTTGAATTGGTTCACATATATATGTCCTATGGCCAAAGTAATGTAACTAAGATGATCACATTCTATAAGTGTGCGACCAGGCATTCTGGAGAGTTTCCAGCAATACTTAAAAAAGGCATTCAGATCATAGCATATTGTATGGGCAACTCATCACATATTTATTTATCAACATCTCATATTTGCTTTAATGAATCCCCACATGAATATCTAAGTCTCCCATATATGTTGGCTTTGAGAAGACCTCCTTTATCACCTACACGTGGCCTTGGGAATTATTTCTCCCAAAGTCTGCCTATTACGTGTCAAGGGGGTGCCGTTTGTCCGAAGTAAATTTTGTTCACAACATTACATTCTAGATACAAAAATATCCCTACTACACAGAATGGATGTCTCTCAGGGTACATAAGCATTTGTAGCCATATACACTGATAAAAGAAATATACAAAATACATATTTATAATGAGGAATGAGAACAAAATCAGTCTTGTACACAAAAGGATATCATTACTGTATATTACAAACGTCTTTCTGCAAATTTGTCTCACACATGTATAACATCTAGGGATGTAGCGAACGTCGGAAAAAAAGTTCGCGAACATATTCGCGAACTTGCGTCAAAAATGCGAACGGTTCGCGAACGTCGCGAACCCCATAGACTTCAATGGGAAGGCGAATTTTAAAAGCTAGAAAAGACATTTCTGGCCAGAAAAATGATTTTAAAGTTGTTTAAAGGGTGCAACGACCTGGACAGTGGCATGCCAGAGGGGGATCAAGGGCAAAAATGTTTCTAAAAAATCCATTGTTGACACAGCGCTGCGTTTTGTGCTGTAAAGGGCAGAAATCACACTACATTTCTAAACCTGTGTAATAAAATGCTTTAAAACGTCCGGCGTCTACATGCCAATCAAGTCGTGTAAAGGTTACAGCCTGTTCACACGCAAAGACGAAACGCGGTGCTTACTGCAACGCAAAAAGACGCAAAGAGCTTTAATGAATGATACCGTCAAGTGAGCAAATAATAGTTTTTAATTACTAGTTGCTTCTCACCTCCAGGATGTTCGTCCTGTTGGTGGCAATATTTCTGTAGTGGTGTGTTTAGCAGTCACCGTGCTTGTGCGCACGTGCACGGTCAGGCAGAGGTAATTCAATGTACAGTGAAGTGAACCAAAAAACACTGATTCTGCAGTGTGGGCCCAGTTTTGGTCTACTTTATTGATCACCTGCGGTGACCATAAAAGATGCGATTTTGCCACTGTTGCAAAACCCTGAAAAATTAGGCATGTGTACTTTCCTGAAAAATTATGTTTTTTTTGTCGCAGCCACTGAACCAGAAGTCCAGAAACAATATGCCATATAAATGCTGAAAATATTAATTTTTTTTTGTGGCAGCCACTGCAGCACAGAGGCCAGAAAAAATATGCCATGTAAATGCAAACAATATTAATTTTTTTTTGTCGCAGCCACTGCAGCACAGAGGCCAGAAAAAATATGCCATATAAATGCAAACAATATTAATTTTTTTTTGTCGCAGCCACTGCAGCACAGAGGCCAGGAAAAATATGCCATATAAATGCTGAAAATATTCAATTTTTTTGGTCGCAGCCACTGAAGCACAGAGGCCAGAAAAAATATGCCATATAAATGCTGAAAATATTCTGTTTTTTTTGGTCGCAGCCACTGAAGCACAGAGGCCAGAAAAAATATGCCATATAAATGCTGAAAATATTCTGTTTTTTTTGGTCGCAGCCACTGAAGCACAGAGGCCAGAAAAAATATGCCATATAAATGCTGAAAATATTCATTTTTTTGTCACAGCCACTGAAGCACAGAGGCCAGAAAAAATATGCCATATAAATGCTGAAAATATTCTGTTTTTTTTGGTCGCAGCCACTGAAGCACAGAGGCCAGAAAAAATATGCCATATAAATGCTGAAAATATTCATTTATTTTTGTCGCAGCCACTGAAGCACAGAGGCCGAAACAATATGCCATATGAATGCTGAAAATATTCATTTTTTTGTCACAGCCACTGAAGCACAGAGGCCAGAAAAAATATGCCATATAAATGCTGAAAATATTCTGTTTTTTTTGGTCGCAGCCACTGAAGCACAGAGGCCAGAAAAAATATGCCATATAAATGCTGAAAATATTCATTTATTTTTGTCGCAGCCACTGAAGCACAGAGGCCGAAACAATATGCCATATAAATGCTGAAAATATTCATTTATTTTTGTCGCAGCCACTGAAGCACAGAGGCCGAAACAATATGCCATATAAATGCTGAAAATATTCATTTTTTTGTCACAGCCACTGAAGCACAGAGGCCAGAAAAAATATGCCATATAAATGCTGAAAATATTCTGTTTTTTTTGGTCGCAGCCACTGAAGCACAGAGGCCAGAAAAACTCAGGATTTACCTGGATTCAAATTAAACCAGTAGGGTTTGCACCCTAGTTTGTAACGGTGGTGGAGGGAGGAGGACGCTAAAGGACAGCTGTATGTGGAGTCATGAGGCGTGCAGAGAAGGACAGCTGCATGGGGAGTCAGAATCAGAAACTCAGAACAAGTCTTGCGGCGTGCAGTAACCCTCCGAGATCCACCCCTCATTCATTTTAATAAAGGTCAGGTAATCCACACTTTTGTGACCTAGGCGAGTTCTCTTCTCAGTTACAATCCCTCCTGCTGCACTGAAGGTCCTTTCTGAGAGGACACTTGAGGCGGGGCAAGACAAGAGGTTCATGGCAAATTGTGACAGCTCTGGCCACAGATCAAGCCTGCGCACCCAGTAGTCCAGGGGTTCATCGCTCCTCAGAGTGTCGATATCTGCAGTTAATGCCAGGTAGTCCGCTACCTGCCGGTCGAGGCGTTCTTTGAGGGTGGATCCAGAAGGGTTCTGCCGCTGCCTTGGACAAAAAAACATTTGCATGTCTGACGTTACAGAGTGGCCAAAGTGCTTTGTCCTTGCAGGTGCACTCGTGGCAGGATTACTGGCACCTCTGCCCCTGGAATGTTGATGAGTTCCTGAAGTGACATCACCCTTAAAAGCATTGTACAACATGTTTTGCAGGCTGGTTTGTAAATGCAGCATCCTTTCAGACTTGTGGTATGTTGGTAACATTTCTGCCACTTTATGCTTGTACCGAGGGTCTAGTAGAGTCGCGACCCAGTACAGGTCCTTCTCCTTAAGCCTCTTGATACGGGGGTCCTTCAACAGGCATGACAGCATGAAAGACCCCATTCTCACAAGGTTGGATGCAGAGGTATCCATCTCTGCTTCCTCGTTATCAAGGACTGCATCATCCACGGTCTCCTCCCCCCAGCCACGTACAAGACCAGGGGTCCCCAAAAGGTCACCACTAGCCCCCTGGGAAGCCTGCTCCTGTTGGTCCTCCTCCTCCACAAAGCCACCTTCCTCCTCTGACTCTACTTCTGACACCTCTCCCTGCGTTGCAGCAGGTGCCTGGGTTCGTTCTGGTGATTCCGACCAGAAATCGTGCGCTTCCTGCTCCTCGTCACGCTGGTCTACAGCCTCATCTGTCACTCGTCGCACGGCACGCTCCAGGAAGAAAGCAAAGGGTATTAGGTCACTGATGGTGCCTTCGGTGCGACTGACCATATTTGTAACCTCTTCAAAAGGGCGCATGAGCCTGCAGGCATCGCGCATAAGCACCCAGTAACGGGGGAAAAAAATCCCCAGCTCTGCAGATCCAGTCCTACCACCCAGTTCAAACAGGTATTCGTTGACGGCTCTTTGTTGTTGCAGCAGACGTTCCAACATGAGGAGCGTTGAATTCCAGCGAGTCTGGCTGTCGCAAATCAAACGCCTGACTGGCATGTTGTACCGCTGCTGAATGTCAGCAAGGCGTGCCATGGCTGTATAGGAACGTCTGAAATGGGCCGACACCTTCCTGGACTGCCTGAGAACGTCCTGGAATCCTGGGTACTTTGAGACAAAACGTTGGACTATTAAATTCAGAACATGTGCCATGCAGGGCACATGTGTTAAATTGCCCAGTCTCAGTGCTGCCAACAGATTGCTTCCATTGTCACACACCACTTTTCCGATCTTCAGTTGGTGTGGGGTCAGTCACCGATTGGCCTGTGACTGCAGAGATGACAGGAGTACAGATCCGGTATGGTTTTTGCTTTCCAGGCACGTCATCCCCAAGACAGCATGACAACGGCGTACCTGGCACGTCGAATAGCCTAGGGGGAGCTGGGGGTGCACAGGTGTGGAGGAGGAGGAGGACCCAGCAGCAGAGGACGAAGAAGAGGAAGAAGACGAGGTAGAGAGCGAAGGAGGAGTAGAGGTGGTGGCAGAACCGCGTGCAATCCGTGGCGGTGACACCAACTCCACTGTCGTTGTTGAGCCACACATTTCCCAGCCATGACCAAGTTCACCCAGTGGGCAGTGTAGGTGACATACCTGCCCTGACCATGCTTGGAGGACCATGCGTCAGTAGTCATATGGACCTTTGGCCCAACACTAAGTGACAGAGATGCGGTGACTTGGCTCTGCACATGGTAGTACAGGTGTGGTATTCCCTTTTTGAAAAAAAATTGCGGCTGGGTACCTTCCACTGCGGTGTCCCAATTGCTACAAATTTGCGGAAGGCCTCAGAGTCCACCAGCTGGTATGGTAAAAGCTGGCGGGCTAAGAGTGCAGACAAGCCAGCTGTCAGACGCCGGGCAAGGGGGTGACTCGCAGACATTGGCTTCTTACGCTCAAACATGGCCCTCACAGAAACTTGGCTGGGGGCAGATGACTGGGAATGGGAACTGGTGGTCAAGGTGGAAGGCGGAGTGGAGGGTGGTTCAGACGGGTCAAGGACAGCAGAGGTAGAGCAGTAAGATGCTGGACCAGAAGGAGGGTGGCTTTTAGTTTGCCTGTTGCCTTTGAGGTGTTGCTCCCAAAGTGCTTTGTGCTTGCCGTTCATGTGCCTTCGCATAGAAGTTGTACCTATGTGGCTGTTGGGCTTCCCAAGACTCAGTTTCTGACTGCACTCATTGCAAATTACAACGCTTTTGTCAGAGGCACACACATTAAAAAAATCCCACACTGCTGACCTTTTTGAAGCTGGCAATCTGGCGGTAACAGTAGAAGTTGGCGGCGTTGGCGGCAATGGCGGGTGCGTTGGCCGGCTGACCACAGGTGCCGATACATGTTGTTGCCCTACTGTTCCCTGCGAGCTGTCCTCCCTGCTTCTTCTAAGTCTTATTCTCCTCCTGCCTCTCTGACTCTCCGTCTCTCCATCTGAACTATCCTCCTCTTGCTCTCTTCTACTGGGCACCCACAAAACATCAATCTCCTCATCATCATTCTCCTCAGATGCATCAATTTCTTCTAACAGCTCACAGAAGGAAGCAGCAGCGGGGACCTCCTCGTCATCACTCATTATGTCCATCTCTGTTGTGTTCTCTGCCAGAATTAAATCTGGTGTAACGTCCTCATCTCCTTCATCTTCTTCTGCCAATAATGGTTGCGCATCACTCAGTTCAAGAAACTCATGTGAAAATAACTCCTCTGACTCCAGTGAAGAAGGGGCGCCGGTGGTGGAGGAAGTGTTACGTGGGGTGCCCATAGCAGTGGAGGATGAGGATGTTGTGGTAAAGTTAGAAACGGTAGAGGATGGGGTGTGCTGTGTAAGCCAGTCAACTACCTCTTCAGCATTTTGGGAGTTCAGGGTCATTGCCTTTTTAAAACTGGGCAATTTCCTAGGGCCACAGGATAGCATAGCAGCACGGCCCCTAGTGCCTCTGCGTGGATACGGAATATATTATTGCTGCTTGAAAAACGTCACTCAGGTGGTGTTTCTGGAGACGGTATTATTATTGATATTTAGACAGAATGTGAAAAAGCTCACACAGCTAAGTGGCAGTGGTTTGAAAATGAAGAACACACTGGGCAAATAATGCCTGCAAGGTCAACGTATACACTACAGCAGTGGTGGATACGGAATATATTATTGCTGCTTGAAAAACGTCACTCAGGTGGTGTTTCTGGAGACGGTATTATTATTGATATTTAGACAGAATGTGAACAAGCTCACACAGCTAGATGGCCACTGGGCAAATAATGCCTGCAAGTGCACTACTATTGGTGCACTACTATGAAGAACAGCAAACAGCACTGGACACCTTAAAGAACAGTAAGATAAGTAAAATAAAAAAAAAATTATATGTATATTAAAAAAATTTTCTCGGGTTGGTGCTGCTGAACTACTAGGAGCAGCACAGTAGCACACCAGTCCCACTCCCCAACACTGCTAGACTAATAGCACTTGGCTGTTAAAGTAGCAAAGTAAAACAACAAAAAAGAAAATAAAAGCAGTCCTTACAAGGACTATTGGGTTATTACAGCAGTCAGCAGATGAGATCAGAAGAGATCAGTGCCCACAGCAGGCAGCTACATACAGAGCACTGCAGTAGAAGGTAGATTACTAGCCAGCAAAGCTACCCTAAAATGTCCCTCAAATCCCTGCAGACTTCTGTCCCTCCAATACAGAGCAGTATCAAGTAGATTACTAGCCAGCAAACTTACTATCAACTGTCCCTCAAAGAAATCAGTGAAATCAGTAACAGCTCTCTCCCTACACTAGCTCTTGCAAGCACACACAGGCAGAATGAAAAAACGCTGCAGGGCTTCAGTTTATATATGGAAGGGGAGTGGTCCAGGGGGTGTGGGGGTGGTCCAGGAGGGAGAGCTTCCTGATTGGCTGCCATGTATCTGCTGGTCTGGGGTGAGAGGTCAAAAAAAAGCGCCAGGTAAGGCGAACCCAAAATGGCGAACGTCGCGCGACGTTCGCGAACTTGCGGCGGACGCGAACAGCCGATGTTCGCACGAACAAGTTCGCCGGCGAACAGTCCGCGACATCCCTAATAACATCCATGTAACAGATGCAGTCATGTGTAGAGTTAATTACAGAATTAATTATGTAAAAGAAACTTGGACAAGGAGTAAAATAAATCCAAAAAATTTGTTAGATATGTAAATAGTAAAAAAATGAAGCAGGAGGGGGTGGAACCCGAATTACAGAATGGCTGTCTTCCATAGATTCAATTTTAACCAAATATTCCAAATTTTTAAACACAATTTCCTTTTTCTCTATAATAATTAAATAGTACCTTGTACTTGAAACAAGCTAAGGTATAATCCTTATTGGAAACAAAAACAGCCTTTTGGGTGTATTTAATGTTTAAATTATTTTCTAGTAGACTTAAGGTATTATAGGATATGGGTGTCAAAAGGGCCCAATATTGTGTGTATTTTACCAGCATTAGGCTGGTGAAGTATAAACTCCAGGGAAAAGTCTGTGTGGCTGCAGCAAGTAATGCTGTTTAATTCTATTCTGGCTTGGGAAAAGCTGGATAGTGGGTCCCTGGAGTGAATGGAAGAGAGCAGGGTGGGCTTCCATTCCTTGCTTCAGTAAAGGGTTTTAGCTGCCAAGCTAGAGGCAGTTAACTAATTAAGCTACAGGTGAGCTGTAAAAGGAGGTGTGGAGCAACACCTCAAGGCTTCTTCCCCTGGATATCTCCTGGAGCTGGAGGAGGGTGAGGGGCCATGTGAGGACCTTCTTGAGTTAATGAAGGTGCCTGTGTGTAGCTGGGAAGGAGAGTGCTGACCTGTGTTCGAGAGAGAGCTCTAAAGGATAGGAGAGGAAAAGAGAAACCCCTCCCAGGAGACAAGTGTGTCTTGAGTGTGGCCCAGAGAGGATTCTGGGATTTGCGGCTAAGGAAACCATGAAACATCAGTGAGGGTGTGAATTTGGACTGTTAATGCTTATGTGAAGCGAATGTTATCCCCTATGTGAAGCCAGTGGGCTGAGGATTTGGGTTTGTGCCAAATAAAAGTCAGCAAAGCTGCATTTAAACTTAAAGGCAGTATGAAGATCCAAATTACAGAAAGATACATTTTCCATAAAACCCCAGGTCCTGAGCATTCTGGATAACAAGTCCCATACCTGTACTACAACTAATGACGCAAGAGGAAATTCAAAAGAGACTAGAACATGACCTGATGGTATTATTTCCAGGTGGGGATTTGCCCACAGGCTGCAAAGATATGTATTGACAGTTGCACCCAAAAGTAATACCATGTCTTGCCAGAGGTATAGCAAGAAGGATCCCAGCAGTCTCAGTTAAGTCTGAACCTAGAGCTTAAGGGCAGAGACACACGGTCAGATTCGGGGAGATTAGTCGCCCGGCGACAAATCTCCTCTTCTCGTGAGGCACGGTTTCTGAACGTGTGTCTCTGCC
Organism: Xenopus laevis; assembly: GCF_017654675.1. NCBI lineage: Eukaryota > Metazoa > Chordata > Amphibia > Anura > Pipidae > Xenopus > Xenopus laevis. The sequence goes on along the minus strand of NC_054374.1, from coordinate 123,658,804 downwards.
CTTAGGGGAACTATGACAGGCCCTAGATGCACAGTGTGTAGAGGGTTGTCAATGACATTATGTAAAATAGGTTTTACTGCACAAGGGCCATGCTTCTTATGGGACCACTGACATCCATAGTCTAAAATTGATTACCTCCGTACACACATGAGGCATCTTTATATTGCTCAAATATTTCTTTGGAATGCAATATACAATAAACCTTTTTTTCACATGTGCCTCCTTCTCTTTAATGTTTATATTATGTAGACCTAGAGAGCTCAGCTAAGAATGTATTATAGTTACTGTTTTAATCTAGCAATTGCTTTTTTCCTTCATATGCATGGAAAATAATTGAAACTTTCAATTTACATTCTTAAAAGCAGAATAAATATATATGGTTTAGTTATAAACTCATTAACTCAATTTCTTTCAATATAAGTATTAGTTTCAGTATTAGCCTTATAGATTTAGAAGCTTGTCCTACTTTTAGTAAATGTAAGGTGGAAGGGTACTGGGAAACTCCTCTCTGGCAGTGCCTCCACCTAATGGGATCCGGGAATACACCTGCGGGTTGGCTCCATTTGTAAAAACAAAAAAAACACACACTTAGTACTGTATAACAAATAACTTTATATAAGAGTGCAGTTTAAAGGGTAAGTCATAGTACACATATGCATTTCAAAGAGCATGACCCACTACCCTATGGATCCTGTGACAGTCCAGTCCTGGCACTTCCCTACCGGGCATAGTCCCGCACTACTCCATTGGCAGATACAGAGTCTCAGTCCCTTATCCCCAATGAGCACAATTGGTCCCAGGTAACGCTATTTCCCAAATACTTCCGCTGGGCAGATTTGCTCCCACGTGGCAGGCACACAAAAACCTGTATCTCAAACATGGGTTCCGCTGGATCCTATATTTTCTACCCTCCCACAGGCCACTCACCGGGGGGCTGACACAGAGCTGGAACAGGCATCCAAAAAGGCTTCAGGCTCTCCTAGCCGAGCCCACAACTTGCTTGATCCATATGATAATGGCTCGCAGCACTGTCCATAACGCTAGCACACGGTTGCTTAATCCATAGCTGAACTGTAGCTTCCAGCACTGCATATAGCGCGAGCACTCCGAATCCAGATTTGGAATTATGGAGCTTCTGACCCTCCTGGTCTAGCTCCCAGGCATGGGGCTGCCACACCCCAGCCTCAGAGGCCTCCTGCCTCTACATCTTGGCTGCTAAAATCACTCTCTCCTCAGTGAAATAGTATCCAGCAGTAAGACAGCAAGATCAGTAAACAGTAATGGCTGTGTGAGCACATGGCTCTCCTATTTATAGTCAAGTGGTGCAGCAGCAACACCTAGTGACATCCTTTGGTAGCGGCCATGCTGCACAGACACTAGGGCTCCTGCCCCTGCCAGAACCCTAGGAGACCCCATAGCTCAAGTCCAAATAGGGGATTTCCACACCACGTGTTTTGGACCGTAGGGAATTAACCCTATGGGTCCCTACATAAAATATATATGTTTTTCTCATAGCATCCCACTACTCCCCAGCTAAAGAATAAATACAGAGATCTCTCCCCTCTTGAGGTGGGCAATATCGGGCTGATCCGATTATGAGCCATAGGTTCCAACAATAGCATCACAAGTAGAATAGGGTCTGTCAAATCGAGCACCGCATCAACAAAACTATGGGGTCCTCGATCCAATGGGATTTTTAAACATGCAGCCATCTGGCTGACTTTTGGCTAGGTATTGATCATGAAAGCCCATGGATGGCCCCATACACCGGCACGTGTATGGGACCTTAAGTTCTATCTGGGATTCTATTATATAATACATGCTTGGTACAAATGTAGGAGCTGGTCTAACAATGAGATGAAGTATGCATCCTCATTGGTAAAATGTACACAAGTTATGTTTTGCATTGCATTAGTGTGGTGCCAATTGATGATGGAAGCTGCATTAATGCTTGATTCAAATGCAAGCTGTTATATTCACATGCCTTTTGCCTGTACCCTATACACACACACGGTAAATGAAGAGCTTATCCTAGTGCCATTTATATTTTGAAAATACAAATATACATATATGTTCAGCTTTAGAAATTTAGTGATACCTTGATAAAAAAATAGCTACGAGGGGTAAACAGAGCTGAAATGCAAATGATCTTGGTCTTGGTACCCCATTACTGTGCCCAAATACCACCATTGCACATATAATTAATGATGTGCCTTTGCACAATGGAGTGATGGTGTAACAGCTTACCGCCCTGGTGATCTAGCGATCTAGCCCCTGGCACCAAGGATTTTTTTAAAAATATTCTTGGGGCCCCAATTTTTTTAACTTGTAAGCTGGCCCTGGCACCAATGTTTTTGTAAAAAAACTTTTATGGGGGACCTGACGCCAATGTTTTCTTTTTTTTTAACTTGTAGGGGGGGCCTGACCACCAATTTTTTTTTAAAAAAAAGCTTTTATGGGGGGCCCTGGCACCACAGTTTTTTTTCCACTTATAAGGGGGCCCTGACCATCAATAGCTTTTTATAACTTGTGTGTGTGTGCTGGATCTTTTTTAGCACTGATGTCTGTGTGGTCTTTTAACTGTGGTGTGGACTGGATCTGGGATGGGGCCTGGGTGGGCAGGGCCCAGGGGGCCCCAAAAATTTTATTGTATGGGGCCCCGTGATTTCTAATGGCGGTCCTGCACACATATATATAATTATATAGGCCCTTACATACATTAGTGGCACAAACAAATACATTTTATACAGATATGTATATGTGTATATATATATATATATATATATATATATATATATATATATATATATATATATATATAGATAGATATATATATATATATATATATATATATATATATATATATATATATATATATAGATATATAGATATATATATGTGTGTGTGTATATATATATATATATATATATATATATATATATAAAATATGCTTATATCTACATACACAGAAGTACACATGCATACAGGTTATATAACTGAAGGTTCGCTGCAACAAAGGCTTTGATATCTGTCTTTCTGTGCTTCCTCCCCCCACCTTTCTAGTGATATACAGAGCAGAATGTATATTATTACCCGCTCATTATTTGCCCATTTATTTTCCATCTTAATACTTTGGTGTCAGTGACACACAGTAAATCAGGCACCTGTAATGTATATATTGAAATAAAACAGCAATGCAAATTGCATTGCATGAGCAAATCCTCAGTGGAAATGGGGACTAATCTTTGGTTATCCAGTTATGTTTTTCTTCTCCAAGGAATTCGAGGAGGCATAAGAAGTAGCAGCCAACTGTTCTTGAAGGGAACGTATGGTATCGTGGAGCTTTGCCAATGTCAAACATTCACAAGAAAGAGGCTCTAGCAGTTTGTCATTGTCAGAAGCAAATGGTTTAAAAGCCAAGCCCATTACTCTCTCGCACAGACTTATGTTTTTTGTATTATTGAGAACAAGCCTGTGACAGGCGACAGCAAGCCTGCACTTAGAACAGATTTTAGATGTAACAAAACATATTCAGCAGTATTCATACACTCCATCCAGTTAAATACAATGCATTTGCTTTTTTTGCAGCAGCAGCTCCGGTTATCTGAAGTAATGAGGGTTTATTTTTGTCTGCAGGTCTTTTCAGGCATCTTGTTGAAAGAGCCGTACATTATGGCCCAAGAAGTCTTCAGAAAGTACAAGTGAAAAACTTCAAAAAGTCTTGCTAACCAGGAAAGGAAAAGACATTCTATGTGCCAGGTTTTATAACAGTAATGTTTGGCTAAAATTTGTTTTTTCATTTATCTATACTGATGGAGCAAGAGGCATAAGGTTTTAGGTAAGGGCAAAGATTGTGTTACCCCATCTCTACAGAAATGTTAAATTATTGGTACAATTACTATCCTTATGCTCCTAATAGAAGATCAGCAGTTTTGCCACCTATGCAGCCAAGTGCTACAGCAGTGTTTGTGCTTGGGGGTTAAATAGTGATCACAGTTACTCTGGCCTCATAACAAGTTTACCGATATAATGAACATTGCTGTATTAGCCATTCAGATTTTTAAGTCATTCATGTTATGATATAGTGTACTTTACAACCTAGTTGTAATCCCTGTTAAAGGGATTCTGTCATAGGAAAACATGTTTTTTTCCCCAAACCACATTAATTAGTTCTACCCAAAATTCTGCACAGAAATCTGTTTTTTTATATATAATTTTGAAATCTGACATGCATCTAGTTATGCAGTTAGTTTCCCAGGTGCCCTGAATCATGTGACTTGTGTGCTAATAAACTTCAATCACTCATTAGGCTAGGGCCATGGACTGTTGGAGTCATGGACTGCTGCGCTGCCTGTGCCAGTAATCATTACCACTGGGGTGAAGATGCCATGGATTATGCATTTGGTTTGGAAATCAGCAGCACTTACAGCATAGCAGAAGAAGAGAAGAGGAGGTGGAGCAGCTCCTTCTTTTCACAATGATCCTACTGGTCAGCAAATCCCATACTCATACTGCTCAGCCCGCAGTCCCAGATTGTATACAATGACATTCAGATATATTTAGACACCCTCTCACTAACCGATAATGTTCAAACCCAGATCGCTGACTGCTTAGTAGCCATCTCTTCCTGTATGAACTATTGCCACCTCAAACTCAACTTGGCCAATATTGAGCTCATGGTCTTTCCACCGAAACCGAACCCTTCTCTTCCTTTCACCGTTACTATTGATGGCATGACCACATTAACCAGGTTAACACACTGCTTGGGAGTCATCTTTGACCAGTCCTTCTCCTTCTCTAATCATATTGATAATACTGCCAAAACCGGTCACTTCTTCCTCTGCAATATAGCCAAGATACACCAGTTTCTTTACAAACAACTGCCAAATTAACCCTCGATATTCGACCATAAGTAAATTTGCCCCTAATTGTGCTGTTTGCAAAGACTTCTTTTTAGCAAAGGATAAATTCAAATACTCTTTACCCTGTAGCATAAGGTTTTTGTAAGTGCTACTGTTAAATTGAAAGTCTGACGTTATTCCTATGCGAGTATTTCAACCAGGAATAGTCCTTTCAGCTGAGCCTGAACCTCTTGTGTGTTTTAATAGGATTTTCCAACTTTTCCATTGCTCAGCTACCCATCTGGCAAAAGCAGGCAAGCCATTTTAGGCCCACAACAGCAATCCAACATTATCAGATACAATAAAAATCCTTAATGTGGATGTGCTTAATTTAGTTTTCAGCAGATACTTTACATATGGCATTCAGATTGACCATATAAATTGCAAAACATGTTGATTAAAGAAATGTATTACTGTATTATGCCACCCCCTCAGGTACATCAATAAATATTGTATGTTATGTTTCACTTCTGTATTTGCTGCTCTGAAAGCTATATACAATTGCATTAAGCATCAGGCCAACTCAGAATCAAATTTCCCTATACAATAAATCATAGTTTTCCATAATTTATTAGATTGCACATGCTGGTTATTCTTATTTCTCCTCCTGCTGTAGCATAGGTTCATGATGTCATGTAAGCTTTTAATTCAGTTCTGTATAGTGGATGTCTGTTCTTTAACTATATCAGATTTAAACTTTATTAAAATATCTTGGCAGTTATAAATGTTGGATTCAATGTGATTAAAGCTTGAGCTTGCAATTTTTATATGTGCCTACAAGGAAAGTCATTATTTCTTACATGAGGTACAGGAATGTACCGGATGCATTTTTTAATATAGCTTCTTCAGAATTGTTCCTTTTTTAATTGCAGGGGTACAGTTATTCCTTATGGTAATTATAGGTAACAGAAGGACTAACTTAAAAGGAAATACTGTAATATTTTTTTTAATAATTTGGCTTCTGGGAGGGGGCAACTTTGTTCATGGCCTTCAATGGCAAACACTTCAACAAATAATGACTGGTGCTTTATACATTTCCAGGTCATGTTTTTGGGCTCATTGGGGAATTTATGGCAATGTAGTTACAGCAGTTTCATTAGCCAAAATCAATCACAAAGGATCTCTTGGTCCTGTTGGAAACACACAAAAGATGGGCATAAGGATATGGATGGATAAAAAGGGTAGTATTAAGAACTGATTGTCTCTGAAACATAGGAGTGTAGGTACAATAAGCAGAAGGTCATAACCTGGACCTGGAGGGATCCCCTCTACTCTATATGCTAAACTGATTTATTATCTGAAGGCTTATAATTCCACATGAAAAGTATTCTCCATTCTGGAAAACCAAATAAACTGGTACCATTTACTGGTCTGGTGTTTAAAACCAGAATTGCAGTGGGTTGTTGTAACCATTAGAAAAAGAACCAAGATAAGTTCACATTGATAAAACAAAAAAGTTGTTTATTTTGATAAAATATATATATATATATATATATATATATATATATATATATATATATATATACTTTACTTTAGCAGTTAAGTCTATTGGTAGTCCCCACAATTAAGGATTACATTTGATGTCCAATGGGGAGTTGCTTCTTTAGCACAGATTGATCAGGTCTACCCAATAATGGACCAATGCACATTAAACATGCCAATAATGACGATAATATCATGAATATCACTATGCAATAATTAATTTCTAAATAAATTATATTATTTTTGGATAATGCTTTTTTTACTAGATATTAGAGGCTCACATGAGGCCGATAAATTCTCACAAGAAGAGTCGAGCTATAGGCAACTTCAATATTCTGAACAAAACACTAAGGTGATCTTAACTGATGGTAAACAGATGTTTTATTATAGTTCAGTATATTTGAAAACCCATAAGTACATGTTTTGTCCTTTGTCACAATGATCAACTAAGTAACTCTACAATACTACGGAATATAACATTCTCATTGGTCAGATGGGCAGACGTGATCTTGGTGTAAATGGAGGGCAGATTAAAGCTTTGGCCTTTAGAAACTCGGAGATAAATGTTTTGTTTTTTCGCACAAAGATTTGCTGAGTAGATCTCCTATATTATGGAATTGCATTGCACACTAGTTGGAGCAGTGGTGTAACTACCAGGGGAGCAGGGAGTGTGATTGAGCCAGGGCCCACATCCCCTCAGGGCCCCCCGGCAGCTCACGCGCCACTGAGTTCTTCGGCCGTTTCCCGGCGTAAGTAGGGGGGCAGGCCCGGCTACACGTCCCGCACCAGGGCCCCCCCCCACTCCGCCCCCCTCTAGTTACGTTACTGAGTTGGAGCATGGAAACAATCAGTAGGGAAATATTTTCAATAAATTATTTGTAAAAGGTCCTTGCTGCAAAGTCTCCAAAAGCCATGAAACCAGCCATTGTGGCATTCTTGTCATTCCCTTGTACACACACTATTATATATTCAAGCCGATTCATTCCCTATACTCTTATATAGTCTTAAAACCTAGAACCAATCTTTTTGTTTATATAAAGGATAAAACAAAAAGGGGCCTACTTATCATGCTGTGTAAAACATTGGAGAGAAACATCCAACATCCATAGCAACCAGATCATTGCTCTTGTTTTCTAACTTTTAGGTGACTGTTTAAATCTAATTGCTGATTGGTTGCTGTGTAATACACAGCATGATAAATAATGTCCTGTTGTGAAAGTTGTGAAATATAAAGTGAAAGAAATGTAGGCAATTTACACTCATTCCTCGTTTACTGATAACTTGTTCACCAGAAATAAAGACTTTTTTTTTCAATTGCTTTGCATTTTTATTCTTACTGTTTTTCCAAAATTAAAGTTTAAAGTTTAATGTTCCTGTCTCTGGAGTTTCAGTCTGGCAGCTCAGTAATCCAGATGCAGATTCTGAACTGTTACAATTTGCTACATTAGTTGATACATTTCTCAGTAGGATCTGTGGGACTTTAATATAGCAACTATTGTATCAATTATAACAGCTGTCTTTAATGAACACTGGATTCGTCTTGGCAGGGCCAAAGATAAAAAATGTATACAAAAATGTACCAGTTTAGAACAGTTTACAGATTTGGGGACACACCAAGGAGCTGCTTCAGAAAGACATGAGAAATAAAAAAAAAAATCATGTTTGTTATTTTTAATTTAAGAAACTTAGGAAGTGGGTTAATATATCCAGCAGATGGTTTAGAACTGTATTCCAGCCCTGTTCCCGATCCATCCAAATAAAAGGTTTCAACTAATGTTCAAAACCAAAGCTCTTTGATGTGGCGTGCTCAGCTGCATTCTGTTTGGGCTAAAAGGAAAGCTATTATCTCTCAATTATACCTAGCTTTTAATTTTTATTTGCCAAAAGTGCACAGAAATGATTGCTCTTTTTTTCTTCATAAATTAAAGTTGCTTTTCTTCCAGTTATACCCTGGTGCTGTTTCTCAGGACCTTCTCTCCCTGACCCTGGTCCCAGCATGTAGGAAAAGGTACGCATGTGCGCCCATGTGCGAGGAGGGGGGGAGGTGCAGATTGCGGCTGGGATGGGGGGAGAGAGGGTTTTGCGGGTGAGGGGCCCCTGAGGCTGCAGGCTGGGCCCCCAAGTCTGACTCTGCATAGCAATAAAAGTGGCTTGAACTCTTGAGCCCACAAAAATGTGTTTGTTAACAACATACATCTGGCTGAACTATCAGCTTACTTCTGTCTGTTACTTTGAGCAGGACTGTCGTTCGTTGCCCCATCATCTTCCTTTTATTCGCTCAAATTTTCATCATTGGGACTGGAGCAATGGGGATTTGTGCACGGGAAATTAAAAAATGATTGTATCTCCTGTGCATCCCCAGTGTTTCTGAACCAATGTGGGTGTGGTTGGACAGCATGCCGCCCCCTAAAATCCTGCCGCCCTAGGCCCGGGCCTTGGTGGCCTATCCACAAATCCGGTCCTGACTTTGAGCCACCATTTGGTGATGCACTGTGTGTCACTTACTGATGACCTGACAGGAAATAATGCAGCTCTGTTAATGGTAAGCCAGCATCTTTGGTTTGTGTGTGAGCACACAGTATTAAAAGTGGCAGTATTTCAGTGTGGAATTATTCAGCGGCACACAGTATTAGAAAAATATTTCTCACTATTTATATGATAGAGTCTGAAATATAGGATTTATAAATGTTCAGGAGTATATACCCGCTGGCACACTGCTCTGCGCTTTCACAACACCTCCTCCCGGGTTTACTCAACCTGAAAAACGGGCTGGGGGTGGGGTGGATGACTTTGGAAGGAGGATCTGTGATGTCATGGGAGGGGCTGATGATGTCAGGGTTGGTGATGTCAGGGGGGCGGGACTGATGATATGGCGATCAGTGGTTGGTTGATCACCATGTCATTAACTTCATGTCCTGTCCAGATTTTCTTCCAAGACCCAGGCTGTCCAGGTGAAATTTGGATAGGTGGCAATCCTAAATAACCTATTTCGCTGCTGCTACTGCAGTTCCCCAATCACCAACACTGAGAACTGACCTGGCTGAAATTCTGCTTGAAAGGCGTCACTCGGTGCTCCTGCATGAATGGCGCTGTGCGCATGCGCAGATGGTGTTGCGGGCGCCTAGAGAAATTATTTTTTTTTTTACCAAAAGGTCGGGGGAGGGGTCTGGCCCGGCGGGGCCAGTCCGACACTGCTCACAAACAGTATGCAAAGCTGCCAATACCTAACCCAAAAGAATAAATGCTTCAATGCCAGGGCTGCTCCTGCCATGAGGAAAGGAGAGGACCTTCCCTCAGGGAGCAGTGTGCCGCCAGTTACCAGGAGCAGCAAAAAGCTGCTTCTGGTAATATTAAAAGCCAAATTTTTGTTTTTAAAAAGGAAATTCTGCTCTGCTAGTGCAGAGAGGGGTGTAGCATTCATTGCACTAGCAAAGCGGACCACCTTTGACCTGCTCTGATGCTAAAGTTTTAAATGTGGAGCAGGAGGGTGGCATTAGAGGATCACTCCTGTTTAATGCTCTAAAGGGTGGCACTACAATGTATTAAAGTATTGCTGAATTCTTATGCAAACAGGGAACTTCATTTTCTTTCCAGCTAAAGTTCAAAGAACCTTCTCTAACATAAAACAATGTCACATGAAAATAATAATCTCCTTGAATGTCTCCTGGCTAAATGCCCTTTGTATGAATCACAATAATGGGAATGTTGCCTCAACAGCTCTTGTTGTTGCAAACATTAAATAAAGCAGCAGCAATTTTGTCCTTCTCTGAACAAGAGAACGTTATTATTAAATAGATTGTAAAGTAACATCAACATAAAAGTTATCAGCAAATGCCAAGGCTGACCATTTAAAAACTTGTTTATAACAGCAAACAACAAGAATAGAGCCTTTGTCTTTGTGACAAAATCTAGTGATAATAAAAAAGAAGCTGTAGTACATTTATTCCTTCCTTAAAAAGATCATGGAAAAGATTGAAATAAACATGTTGTGCAGAAGGCAAGTTGTTTTGTGGTACTTGATGTGTACATGTTACTATGAGCAGTTTTTGAAGATATACATTGCAGGGCCATTTTTCTTTTTAATTATGATAAACCTTTAACCCTTTGCCGCTGGCTGCAAATGGATCATGTGTTAATTAACGTGACCTGAAAACACAGAAGCTACATTATCTGGCACTCTAGATTATATGTTGTTGGCAAGTAAAAGGTTTAATTTAGACATATAGGATAAGTGAATTACACCAAATTGTGTAAGCAATGATGAATACTATATGGTGCTGGTTTTACTTTGGGCTAAAAATTAATTTTATCTTTAAAAATGGACCCTTTTTTGGTGCTCCCCATTGATCTGCTACAATCCCTGTCAGTGTTTCAAATGAGGGGTGGGTGTGTCCCTGTCAGAAGCACAGTAGGAGGAGGACAGCCAATCAAAGACAGGCTTCAGTCCCTATCAGGTCAGCCTAGGTGCTGATTGACTCCTATCCAGAATCATATCGTGCTGAGTTCTGCCGGCTCCTCTGCATAACCTGGGACAAGAGGCATCAGGTAGTGGAACACATTGGTGGGGCTAGTAGGGTTTTTGCAGAAATTTTCAACCAACCCAAAAGACTAAAAGAATTGAATGCACTGGCATATTCAGTGGCGTAACTACCGGGGGAGCAGGGGGTGCGATTGGGCCAGGGCCCGCACCCCCTCAGGGCCCCCCAGGCAGCTCACGCGTCACGATTCCCGGGCGGTTCCGGGTGTACGGAGGGGGGCCCGGCAGCGCATCCCGCGCCAGGGCCCGCCCCCCTCTAGTTACATCACTGGGAATATTTTTTTTTTTCACACAATATGTCTACTTTTAATACTCAGAAATCTTTGTGATTGTGGTACAAGGTTAAAGAACACGGAAGAGCTAAACCACTAGGAAGGGGGCATGTTGTTGAGCACTACCCCATAAATGTAATTGCTTACCTTTTGCACAGAGCAAAATTATTTGTGCTTAAGTTCTAATTTTACTCTTCTGTGCATAGCCCAGACCAAGTGCAAGGGATCCCTTGGATAGTCAAGTAGATGGCACTGTGGCTCTCACTAGAATAGTACCTCAGGCCAGTGCATTTATCAGTGAAAATCTCATATTCAAATTCAAATTCGAGTTGGTGGTTTTAAATTCCAATTTTTGAGTTTTGACCAAAAACAAAATGTGAAAATTTGAATTTACCATTCGAACCTTAGTAAATCTACCCCTTAATGTTGTTTAAATGTTCGAATACCATATATCCTATCAACAAAAGCGAAGGCTTCCTTGTTGTGTTTATCAAGGAAAAGAAATGATTAAGCACACTTGTTCCCTGTTACCAAAATAGATTCTTAATACATATCTTTTTACTGTTAATATACTTAAAAAAGGGAAGCAAATCAATTTTCCGTTTTCTAATTTTTATAGGTCCCTAAAGACGTGCCTGCCTCCTTTGACTTTTAGTTTTTATATGCTTGCGTCTTCCTTGCTGTTAACTTATTTACATCTTATTTAAGTCCCAAAGGTTGCTCCTAAATGTATTTGTTTCCTAAGGGAGTGATGTGAGAATAGTCACAGTATAATATAACTGTAAAGGACAACTATATGTTCTGTTGTTAATTTAGAAGATCTAATGTTGTCTAAAAACATGTTTTTTTCTGTTAAAAACACAGAACAGAAATGGTTGTCATTTTAAATATTAAATTGTTACTAAATTTATTCCCTTAAGAAGTAAATGCAGAAGAGTTAAGAACCACACTACGTGGCTTAATTTGTAAGTAAACAATGGGAAAAGGGAAGGTGTTTAAAAACTACAAGTCATAGGGCACAGAAGCTGCATTTAATTAATATAGTCAAATACAAGAGTCCTCTGCACTCAACCCATTATCAATGTATAATGAAGCAATGGAATTCTTAATGAATCAGATAAAATTGAGCATAGGACTGGCCAGATATGGGATGACTTTGACGTAGTTGGCCAGCTTAAATATATTGCAATATATGGACAAACAATCCCTGTTTTGTTTAAAGGGTAAGGCATTTTTTAGTAGCAGTATGCACAAAATGTCGCTGTCTTAAATATATTGATAATGGGTTGAGTGCAGAGGACTCTTGTATTTGACTATATGTATTTTGTGGTCACAGCCTCATTGCACCCCCGCCTAATGGTTTTAAAAAATAGTGGTGAGCACAACTTTCCCTTGTTTGTTATAGTTTAATTAATATAAACACTATAACAATCAGAAAGGCAAAGATACAAAATGAGGAGCACAGAGGCTAAGACTAATCCCATAACATTTTTAAGTATGCTAATAGTAAAAAGATGCAGGTCAGACAGTATGGCTCCTTCATACTGTATAATGGTAATAATGTGGTTATAACAGAAAATACAGATACAGAAAAGGCAAATTTTCTAAATCAGTTCTTTTCTTCAGTGTATACAATATTGAAATCAGAGCTCCAAGGCCCATAACTGCACTGTTAGCTCAGCTCAATATAGTCAGTGGGATTGCAGTAGATGTGATCTATTTGGATTTTGCTACAGTGCCACACACAGGACTACTTTCTAAACTAAACTTAATGAAGTTGTTGCACATAGACAGGAAACTGGCTATAGAGGGTAGTTGCGTGTAGAAGTTCCAGGTGCGGGTATAGACACGGGTCGGCGGTTCTGCGGGTTTGCGGATCCCGGGTTGGGCCGCGGGTCTTCTCAATATCGATATTTACTCCTTTTTTCTGGTCACGTCTACTTCCGATGATGTCACTTCTGGTTTACAATGACAGCACTTCCTGTTTTACTCCTTTTTCTCTGATCGCGTCTACTTCCGATGGTGTCACGTTTACAATGACAGCACTTCCTGATTCTTGATGGTCAGCGGGTCGCGGGTCCAGGTTGCGGATAAGGTAATTGCGGGTCGGGTAGCGGTGGTAAGAATGCGGATTGTGGGTCCGGGTTGTGGATTGCAGGTTGCGGGTTCGAGTCCCAAAAAATGGACCCGCGCAGGACTCTACCCTTAGGATTCTGTATTGGGTCCACTTTTATTTAACTTCATTAAACTTCATTATGTTTATTAATGACTTAACCGATTTTTGAGTTAGGAAGGATTTTTCCTCCTCTGCGGCAAATTGGAGAGGCTTCACAAGAATTTTTTTCTTTCCTCTGGATCAACTGGCAGTTAGGCAGGTTTTATATACATATAAAAGGTTGAATTAGATGGACGTGTTTCATTTTTCAACCTAATTTACCAAGTTACTATGTATCAATCAATGTCTTAAAACTAGCTCAGAATTCTACAAATTAAAAATACTTATAAGGGAGGCTCGACGAAACGCACCGTGGAGTTCCTCTCTTAATTATCTTAAAATGCTAAGATTTGCTTTCCAGAGTTATCTCTGTTGTCTCAGTGTATATTCATTTTTTTCCATGCCATACAGTTGCCACACATCACAAAGTCTATAGAACAGAGTACCATTGCTTTTTTTGATATATTCAGTTCATCCACAGGAAATCGGATAATAGTAATTTTTACTTTTATTTTTAATTATTTCATTAATTGCACATTGTAATACAATCTTGATTGTGAGAGATAACTAGATCCATTATAGCACAGTGCCTGTCAATCTGTGACTTGAAATCGCCAAGCAGCAAATTTGAAAACTTGGTTCATTAAATTATATTATTGATATTATTGATATTGATATTATTGTTGTTCCAGTCAGTATCTCAGTATTTAACATTTCAGGAGCTGAGCTTCTTCCTCTTAACTTCCATCAGCGGAGTCTATAACATTCTTTTGTGATTAACTGGCTTGGTCCCTTACACTGCATGCATTTATAGCTTTAGCTTTAATGCTTTGGGGCACATTTATCAAGGGTCGAATTTCGAAGTGGAAAATACTCCGAAATTCGACCATCGAATAGAATCCTCCAACGTTCGAAGTAGGGGAATTTTATTCATCGTACGATCGTATTCCGATCGTACTTCGAATCGTACGATTCGTACGATTTTCCTTCGATACCTAAAAACTTAGAAATACGCTCTGGCAGGTCCCCATAGGCTAGCATAGCACTGCAGGTTTTTTAGGTATTTCTTTATTCCCAGACAGCCTTCATTCTTGCTGAAATATACCTTACATTGTAGCCCTATGTCTATGCAACAATAATTAATGTGACAGCTAAAATTATATGGTATATATTGTGTTACTATTCATTCTCGGGCTACAGGACTTACTTATATATAGTCATATTTAGCAAAATGAATATTTGATTAACATGTGATCTAATTCATGGTATCATGAAAGGGTTAATGTATTTTATGGGTGGGACTAGGTGCTATTTAATCGTGGCTATGGAGTGGGATCAGTTATACGCTTCTGATGAAGTGGCGAGATGCCATGAAACGCGTAAAGCGGATGATCTGATGTAACTTGACACGCTGTTATTTCTTTTAACTTGGATGATTAAAATTTGAAGATTTTAACATATCTCCCCGAATGCTCCGTTTTTTGCTCTAATTCACTGCAGGTTTAAGTTGGCGAAGTATTGAAGTCAAAGTTTTTTTAAAGAGACAGTACTTCGACTATCGAATGGTCGAATATTCGAACGATTTTTACTTCGAATCGAAGTCTTAGTAAATCTGCCCCTTTATATTGTTATTTAAATCCGGGCTTATATATAGGCATACCCTTCTGATGGTATAGACATCTGTATTACCTGTCCATCATGTGATTATGCACCATATATATAGCAATACCTGTGACATAATATTGCTGATCATTATGCAAAAAAGTTGCATAATGGGAAGCTATGATGTAGAACACACACAGCTGATAAACAGAAAGTCTCACACAGTCCACATGATTGGTCTCAAACAGATATCAGATGTGTATGTTGTTGTAAATGTTAATTTCAATGGTAAAAGCATTAGCTTTGGACAGAATGCTAGAATTTCCAAGAGGGGGAATTGTTTTTTCTCTCACAGAGAATTGTGGTGGTTAGAACTTTGCTTGTACCATAGAAATAATAGAAAAGCATGCTGTAAAATGCCTTATATGAAGCCTCCCCGAGGGCAGTTGCATTTAGTAATACAATTTCAGCCTCAGTATAAAGGATAAAATAAAGGGGGGAAAAATCATTTTTATCTCTAATCAAATGTATTTAAATTCTGTCAAAGAGGATGCATGCCGTGATGATATCCTCCATTATACCTCTGACTGAGATCCAAATTACATGAAACACACTTACAAATGCCAAATGTGATTTAAAAATTGGCTAAAAAAGGGTGAAACTGCATCAAATATCGGGCATGGTATTCCAGATTGGTTTGCTTGTTCTTTCCAATCTTTAACCAGCTGGTTACCTAATGAATAAAGAAATATATGACTATTATCATTATAATGGATAAAAAGTGCTTTACCAAACACTTTTCATTCCAAAGAGAGTTCACTTGCCATGTATTTATTATAACTGGCTTGCAGTGTACTTTAATTAATAGTGGAATACCAATTACAATGTGACAATTAATAGACTGGGCCTTAATTGCCTTGGAGACTGAGTTATAGCTGTGAGCGCTAGATTACATTTGCATGGGTGAAAGGAGAAAAAGGTGCCAGAAAAATACTGTCCAGAGAAATACAATAGGGACGCATAAAGCTCATTTATATGGAAGGGACTACCAGCGAATTCTGGGATGAGTTCATATTGCAAATGAGCTCATATTGTAAAAATATATAAAATATATTGTTACAAGCCAGGCTATAATACATTGAATTAAAAGTGACTTCTGGTGCATCATTTTCCTATACTTGTTTTTACTTGTCTTTAAAGTTCCCTCCAAGCTGAGCATTTATGTTTCCTCTGCGTCTCACTATGTCAGTACAGATGGGTAGCATTGTCCTGCCTAGAGAAGGAATAAGGACCTATACCACAGCCAATCAAAATCAAACGTGACCTATAATACCACCTGACTTCCTCCTCACCACTGTTATTTTTTGTCCTACTGGACAATGAGGTAAGATCTTCCTCCTCCCTCTTTTGGTGAAAGTTTAATTTATTTTTTACTTTATTATTTTATTTTTTACTTTATTTTCTACTTCTGTGTAGACACAGAGGGACGTTTCCCAGATAATAGAGAATAATTTACCTGATGCCACATGATGCACAAGTGTAAATTGTTGCTGATTGGGAGGAAATGCAGGTATGGGCATACCCATGGTCCTAGCATTGTACTAAAATAGCCCCCCTGCTCCATGACCAACTATGCATGACAGTGAAACTGGTGCTTATTGGAAATGTATACAGATGTGAGCTTTCTAGAGTTCCTAATCTGTAAGCCTAATTGATTTTGTCCAGATGTTTGGAAAAACAAGTCATGGGCATGGATATGGGCTAGTGATGATAAAGCCTGAATCCGGTGAGTATGATCCTCAGTATCCACTGTGTGTCTAAAATGATTAGTGCACTGGGAAGTCTACATGCTAATTAACTAATTATATCCCTCAGATGAAAACTATCAGGACTCTGGCTGGAGTTTCCATCCTGCTGACTAGTTACTACTATCTGGTACGGTGAAGATGCTCCTGTGGGTCTCTTTGCTATTGTTGCTATTGCTGTTTAATATTTTACGTTTTGTATTGGTGAACTTAAGTCCTCAGTGTAGACATGGTTATATTTGCTCTTTATTACACAAGGCACTTTCAGGACTGGCTGGACGTTTACACTGCTGAAGTAGTATTATACCACCTTATATTCTTAAAAGTGTGCTTCTAACAAGCAGCCTTCCCCAGAGCTCTGATTGGAGTATTCATGCTATCTGGCCTGTGTTCCTCTGATTTCTTTGTATTGTTCGTTATTTGATGTCTTATTTTTGTGAGCCTGAGTCCTGTGCAGGTACAGTGGTTATAGTTTCTCATGTTTACACAAAGTATTTTCAGTAGTGGCTGGTGGTTAGCTCTACTGAAGCAGTATGGTACCTGAGTATGAAATTCGTATTATTGTCTAAATCAACAAATTGCTGTATAAATTTGCCTTTCAAAAAATAAATTAATGGAGGAAAGGTGATGACTTTGACATAAAACAGCTTTATCAATGGTTTCAGAAAATGTTGGCAGATTTTTGAGTTACACTTAAGTTAAGAAGTTCTGCTTCCTCTGCTTCTAGCGCTCCTTTCCATGTAGTTTTCCTGTACTGGCCTCTGTCAATGCCTATATACTCTGACTAATGAAAAAAGGGGTTATGTAATAAAAGCCCTGGAGCAGTAACCCATAGCAACCAATCAGAAGGTAGAATTTACTAGTCACCTGTTTAAAAGCAAAGATCCTATTGGTTGCTATGGGTTATTGCTCCTGGGTAAACTTAGTGCCTTCTATTGCATATGGGGGAAGAGTTTTAATGCATGTTAAAACAGTTTCAGTCTCTACAGCTACATTTGATTTTAAATTATATTTTTCGGTTGGCCTTATATTTTAACCTTATTTGCAGTGCTGGTGATGCCCAAGTGAACTCATTGATCTTTCTTTGAAGAGTTTTAAAACATCTAGTGTTGCATTGAAACAATAGGATAGTATAGGATAAAGATAAAGATAAAACCTTGCATTACAACTTTTCAACTTACACCTTGAAGTTGCAATTTATAAATGTATATACCAATCTGCAGTGTCTTTAATCCTGGGACTGATTTATGAACATAGATGCTAAATTACACAAGTGCACTTTTAAGCAGTTAGTTATGAATGGGCCAATGGCAGCCAGTCAGCAGTTAGCTATGAATGGTTTACTATGAACATACAGTTGGTTTAAATAGATGTTTATAAATTATCCCTCCAGTCTTTTATTTTGGTGTTGATGCTTTAGGCAGGTAAGGCTAGGTTTCTGACTGTGATTGATCTAGAGCAGAGGTTTTTGAAAATGTTATTGAAGCCACACTTGCAGGCCTAACCGTTGGTTCAGCATCGTCTTTAGTAGTGATGTTCGGGTCAACTAAAAGTCGACCCGCACCCGACCTGGCTAACCTGTGCCTCCTTGATCTACAATGCCCAATGGAGGTGAAGTGGGACCTTGTTAGAGGTGGGCACATGTCATCAATCATTCAGAAGTCGGTCCTAACCCGCCGGCAAACCCGAGGGTCCCACAGACTTTGGGCCGGCCCGCATATCACTACTAATTAGCTTATCAAAATGAGGTTAAAGGGATACTGTCATGGGAAAACATGTTTTTTCAAAACGCATCAGTTAATAGTGCTGCTCCAGCAGAATTCTGCACTTAAATCTGTTTCTCAAAAGAGCAAACAGATTTTTTTATTTATAATTTTGAAATCTGACATGGGGCTAGACATATTGTCACTTTCCCAGCTGCCCCCAGTTGTGTGACTTGTGCTCTTATAAACTTCACTCTTTACTGCTGTACTGCAAGTTGGAGTGCTATCATCCTCCTCTCTTCCCCCCCCCCCAGCAGCCTAGCAACAGAACAATGGGAAGGTAACCAGATAGCAGCTCCCTAACACAAGATAACAGCTGCCTGGTAGATCTAAGAACAGCACTCAATACTTAAAAAGTCAAGTCCCACTGAGACACATTGAGTTACATTGAGTAGGAGAAACAACAGCTTGCCAGAAAGCAGTTCCATCCTAAAGTGATGGCTCTTTCTGAAATCATATGACCAGGCAAAAACCTGAGATGGCTGCATACACACCAATATTATAAATTAAAATAATTACTCTTGCTGGTTCAGGAATGACATTTTACATGGTGGAGTGAATTATTTGCAATATCAACAGTGTAATTTAGAAATAAAAACTACACCATAAAAATCATGATAGAATCCCTTTAAAGATATAGGAAAATATTGGTATTTAGCCAGCTCAGTAATATAGGGGACAGAAAAAATGTTTCCCCCCAATCTTTTTCCTAGCTGACCTTCAAGCTAGGCTTTCAGGTATATCTAGGAGAGCAAAACAGAACCCCTTCAGACTGACCACCCCCTGCTACTGGTAAATAGGGACATCTCACAATTTGGGCACTGCTGCTCTATATACTGAACATTTCCCTTTAACATTAACAAAAGGAACCCCAGTTGACTGCAATATAGTTTGACTGCAGTGCCAACATGAAAAATGCTTCTACGTCGTACACTACTAGGATATACTGAGGTACCGGCGAACAGTGGGCTGCTAACATGAAACATAGCACATGCATGGACATATAGATAATGCTATAAATATAATTCCACCCACAACACTTAATTTACTGTCTGCATCCTGTACTCTGCCTCATATTCCTCTGTCAGGCATTAAGTCCAACTAAATGCTAAAATGACAATAAATTAAATGTTTGGAATACGTTGCTTTGTAGCACAATGTGTGCCCATATCCCAGCTCCATGTAGTTTGTTATGTTTTCATTGAGTTCAATTTAATAAATGCATTTTTTCCCCATTCCTCCCACCACTGTATGAAAAATGAAATAGCTGTAGTATTCGTCATAATGGAAAAGAGAAAATGTACATTTATCATAAATAAAATTGATTCAATTTTCTAAAATCGAGGTCAGCGCTGTGCAGGAGAGTTTAAGATTAAAATTGAATTCATTGAAACAGAGAAACGCTTGCCGAGCAAAGCCAACATAATCTAATGATAGCACTGCTTGTATCGCTATTAGATTGTAAATTCATAACAAGTAATTAAAAAGATGTTTTGGGGAACAGCTAAATTATTTTACAGATTCATAATGTAAAAGAACATATATAATGCTAGGTATATTTTAATTCACTGCTTTATAGACTACAAATTGAAAAACATGAAATTATTTTTTAGTACTCCACTCCCTGGGGACTATAGATATCCTGAAAACTCTCTTTGGATCTTTCCTTTTTAGAAATAGGCAAAGATTACAGGTTAATCATGCTCTGCAATGAAAGAGTTAAAACTATAGCCTGTTGCTTGCTGCAATATTTTTTTTTATAAGTATATTGAGAGGAAGGGATTTTTGAAAATCAAATACATTTACAAATTACATCAATAGCATTTAAAATATATTTAATGAAAAAGTAAATCTGGAGGGTTTACTGGTGACTTTGAAGGGAGTCATCAGGAGTATGGAAATCATTGACTTATTCATCAATAAGTGTTTTGTTTAAAGCCCTATGATTTGACTGGTGAATTGCCCTGGGATATTCTTGTCTAAGGAAATCACGCTGAGAAAGGAAAAACTACAGTGCAGTATATGCAGTTTTTATAGGACAATGGCCGTTCTTTTAACCCTGTTCCTTATGGAACCCTTTGCAGCATTACTTTTAAAACTTTAAACACTGGCCATGATTGGAGACCATCCGGAGATCCTAGGCCTTTGGGAAGTAAGAGCAGGAGCCTTTAAATTCTGTGGGGTTTATAATTCTAATATAAAATGTTTCTCCTGTAATCTCCATTTATTACCCTGCAACTACTAACCTCAGTGGTAAGGAAAGCTGAGTTTCCGAGTCCTTGGGTTAAAAAAATAGAAATTACAGGGATAGTCCTATTCCTAGCATCATTTTGCAGACTAGCTACCCATCTTGCTTCTCAAATGACAAATAATCTACAGTTACTACTGTAGTTACTAACAGAAAGGGGATCTGGAACCTTTCAAACAATGAAAAAAAAATCCAAATTGAGCTTTGCAGCAGCCACAGACAGGTTTTTTTAAGGAGAACTAAATTCTAAAAATGAATATAGCTAAAAATGTTGTATTTTCTATACTGAATTTATTGCACCAGCCTAAAGTTTCAGCTTCTCAATAGCAGCAATGATCCAGGACTTCAAACTTGTCACAGGGGGTCACCATCTTGGAAAGTGTCTGTGACACTCACATGCTCAGTGGGCTCTGAGCAGCTGTTGAGAAGCTAAGCTTAGGGGTCGTCGCTAATTATCAAGCAGAAAATGAGGTTTGTCTGTAATATAAGCTGATGCTACAGGGCTGATTATTAAATTCTGATGCTAGTTGCACTGCATGTAGTAATTATCTGTATTAATTACTAATCAGCCTTATATTGTGACATTTATATTCTATGTGTACTGTATATTGTGAGTGGGTCCCTAAGCTCAGTAAGTGACAGCAGCACAGTTCATGTGCAGTGAATCAGCAGAAAAGAAGATGGGGAGCTACTGGGGCATCTTTGGAGGCACAGATCTTTACTGCTAAAGGTCTGTGGTTGCCTTGGGTTGGTACAGAAGCCCAAACATAACGTACAACATTTCCAACTACTTCTTTAGTTAAGCTTTAGTTCTCCTTTAAGTATTTCTCCTCTAAGCTGCCTTCTGGTTATTTTAGAACCAGGCATCTGATTAACAACAGATTTATCAGCAAGGTGACACAAGCTTCACACTGCTTTAATAAATGCTGCAGAAATTCCTACTACAACTGGAGGTTTTGTAACTTCAAAATGCAGTCAATGCTAGCAATGTTAATGTATGTTTGAATATTTTTTTTAACAAAAAAATTGACAGTACAAATAGGGTAGACAGTGCTACAAACATGAAATATATATACAGTTACAAACTTTAAAGGAAAACTATACCCCCAGCATAAATACTTAAGCTACTGGTACTATAGTTTACATTGTACTAAGTGACCATTAAATAATCTTGCCAAACTGAAATATGTAAGGGCAAGGTCACACGGGGCATTTTTAAAAAAAATCACTATTGAGCGTAAATACACATGAAATAAAACCCTACTGAAAATAATATAATATGCTCTATCGCAATTCTCAACTGGACATTTGCAAGCCAACGTTCGCCGCAAGACGCCAGTATTTCCATTTTTCAGCAGAAACGCCAATATGCCAAGGAAACACCATTTTGTTGAACTCTATGAGATCCGCAGGTTTGGAAATACACTTTGCAGAAATACGCCGTGTATTTTCAATATAGTGGCTAAACTCCCGTGAGATGGATTGCGCATATATATGTATTTACGGCATTATATGCTGGTGCTGTAATTATTATTTATTATATTGTATTAATTATATTATTTATATTTTATATGAGAACTTGGTTTCTAGGTGATTGACTGTTTGAGAACTATTCATGATGACTTACCAATAAAGATATTACTAAAGAAACAATGCTATACCTTTCCCTTTTTATAGATTATATATATTCTGTACTGTTTGGTGACACTTTTTGCTATAAATATACCTGTGTCTCTAGAAAAAGAATGTCTGACATAAATGGAAAATAATACAAATCTAGGATTGAGTGAATAGGAAACACAGAAGGGTTAATGTTGATATTGCAGTGACATTTAGTAATTGCTCTCTTGTGGATCTATAAAAAAAAAAAATCCTCTCACCAGAAGGTGCAACAAATAGTCAGGCTAATTGCTCCATAATGGATTCTCTGTAGATGGTTTCCACAGGGATAAAAGTGCACGAAAGGCCTTGTTACCTATTGGGAAAATCAACTACTTTCACAATAAGTTGACCGCCAAATCATGACTCAACAACAGAAGAAAATGAGAAAAGGGTGCCAGTTTTAAAACAGTTTATTTTTTATTATACCAAATAAAAAAAAGGGAAAGTTATGTACAATGCCGGATCTAAAGTATAAAAGAAAGTGTGTTCTGATGAAAGAACTGGCTCACAATACAATTCTATAAGGGCAAATCTCCAGAGGAATCTTCATTGCTGGAGTCTGTTCAATCAGTTTTCAAGTTCCATGAAAGATATTTTTTTTGATTTCTCTTTTAACAAAAGATGACCTCTTCTGTAGAAAGGAAAACGGTGGCATGCCTTTGTTAACAGGCATTCGCCTCATCTATAGATTGTTAAAATTTTAGTCCTAAAAAGCAGTCAGCTGGCATTCACAATCGTTACTGCCTTTGAAATGCCTGAAATGCCAATGACTAGTCTTTTAGAAAATATTTAGACACCCCTAACATAAAACTTCCAAGTATTCTAGCACATTAGCACTTAATTAGGACAATTGTTCATGAAAAAAGTTCTATGTCTTGCCTACCTTTCCCATTAAATATTATTGCATGAGTTGAAAAACTTATTTTTACATGCATTTTTTTCATGTGCCCCTATGAACACAATTTCATTAATACAGTCTCCTTTGGAATGTGAACTATTTATTTATGTTTTTTTCACATTTTCAAAAATGTAACCATCATAGAAAAAAATGCCACGAATATAACAAATAACTGCTCTGTTTGCCTATATTGGAAAGAAAAAATCAAAAAGTCAAGGTCTGTCCTCATGCCTTTTACATGGGAGTACTGTATGCGATTAAAACCATTCTAAGGCAGGCTCAAGAACTGCCAGCAGAATACTCCAGTTAGAATCGATTTTCTTATCTTGACCCAGTTATGATGAGCCTTTGAACCATTCGTAGACCTCTAGGTGTCATGGATGCACTCATATATAATAATCATGCAGGACATTACAGCACACACACGCTCAAGATAATTTATTTTACATTTAATAACATATAATAATGTGGTACATTGACACACAATCGGCACATGGTAAAAGTTCTGGCACCCAGAGAAGAAAAGTTACACAGCTGTAAGGGTTGTAGATGTGAGGCTCGTAATGGTTTTGACCTCAACTCAGCCCTGGGTCCTTTAAGTCACTATAGCCCCATATAAATATAATAATAATAATAAAAATATATAGTATAAAGGGGCCATAGGGATATAGCTTTAGTATAGGGAGGCTAAACTAAACTGGGCACCGGGACCCATGATCACTAGCTTCAGCCCTGCTAGTGAGGTTGGGAACCGATTGTTCTCATAGTGAGTGGTTCTCTATAATGCTAGACACAAACATGGTATGGAGTGCTCTACATAATCTATAGAAGAAAATCACCTATCTCACTTTTTCAAAGGTTCAGTGCTGCTTCTGCTCCCTGGACATCTGGCTAGGCATCACCATGTAGCATTACCTTGAGAAGCAACAGGGTCTCACTCACATGCATTTAAGAAATTTTGTCAATTTTATTGAGACACAGAGACTTGTGATTTTTCTAGTAGAAAAGCATAGTAAACTATATTTATAAACAAAATGTAGTTTACATTTACATTTGGAGCCACAATATATTTATTATAAAAAAGGGGTTATGATTAAAAATTCACTGGTATAAAGAAATATCATCTATTCATGGTTTGCACTTTAAACTGGATTTAAGGCTTATGGAAACAAAAATGATTCATCACATCTCAGTAACACTGTACATCACAAAAGGAATAACAATGACAACAAAAGCAAAATTAAGTACTTAGTGCAGTCATGCCTTTGAGACCTTAGCACCATATGCTACAGAAAAGGGGCCATTTATCAATGAGACATTGGGGTACTAAAAAGGTCAATGTCAACACTTTGCAGCCAACAACTGATTTATGAAGTTCAGAATTGCATTGCTTTGTTTTAGTGAGACCGAGAGCCTAAGCATCTCTGTTAACATCCATGGTTCAAAGTCATTTCAATTTATCTTTGAGATGCCAAATTAGTGAAAATAAATAGTTGGGAGAAGCTACTGGAACTCCTGGGGGAAGAGCGGTGATGGTGGCCCATGACTTTCCTCTAACTGCTGTCCAGTAATTATCTTGCTGTGTACGTGGTTTATTGTAATTATGCTGCTATCAGAGAGAAAGGACTGCACCACAGGACTGTACCTACAGCAGTGCATATTCTGGAGCTTCCTTATAAAGTTCTTTAAAGTTCTATACAACATGACAAAACTTTAATAATGCCAGATAAGACAGATAGACTAATAGCTTGTTAATTAAAAGTCAAAAAGTAGATATTGTATTAAGTGTTTGCAATTATTGCACTGATCAGGACTAGAATTAGGGTTAAGCAGGTTAGGCAGTTGCCTATGACACAACTTGAAGAGGGGAAATTTTGCACAGAGTACACAAATTGTGGTGAACAGGGAAAGGAGTGTGTTTGTGTTTGGAAGGTTTGGGGTTGGGGTTGCCTTGGGTGCACAAATTCCTAGGCCTGGCTTTAGCAATGGCTATACTTCTTTGGGGAGTAACACATGCCTCTCCAACCAATACAGCTCAAGAAGTTTTCAGCATTTATGTGAGAATGGATTATCTTCATTATAGTGTTAGTGTTAGTGTATGAGGGGCACATTTATCAATGGACGGAAAACTCATCAGATTTTCCTCTGTCCTAGGAGATCAAATACTTTAACAGATCAGCCTGTGTATCAAACGGTTTTACCAAGTAAACTATTTTAATCATTAAATCTTATGAGCTTACTCAAACAACAGATGCATATAGAAAATTTGGTCAATTTGTTATTAAATTATACCTGACTTTTGGATGTCCCTTGCGGGAAACGTGTGTGAAAAATCTCCTGTCATTTGGATCACTAGTCATCACTAGCAATTGCAGTGTTCTGGCTTAATTATAGGAAAACATAAAAGAAGGTAATTTCCCGCGATTAAGTGATTTTTCTACTTGCGGTGATCCAAATGCTCGCCAATGAGAAGGCATTTTTAGATAGTAGTGAAGATTTACAATGGGCAGCAAACTTCCTCTGTGAGGCTGCTGCACACACTTTAAGTAAAAAACCATTTAGAATCTACGTTTTGACCCTCAATGGGGTCTTTATCAAGGTAAAGACCCCATTGAGGGTTGAAACGTCGATTCTAATAAAGTTTTTCCCTAGAGTGCAACAGCATCTTTTGCAAATGATATATATATATATATCAAGTGGTGTGGGGGGTGGAGACACTGTAAGTCAAAATGAAGATACATGAGATAAGGGCACAGAGAAACCATTTAGGGGATAGGCCAATTCTCATGGGTCTGCTATATAGCTCAATTTTCATGGGGCTGTTATATTTCGGTGCAATAAATATACTGATGGGCAAACATTCTTATACAGGTATGGGACCTGTTATCCAGAATGCTCAGGACCTGGGGTTTTCCGCATAACATATATGTCAGTAATTTGGATCTTCATAACTTAAGTCCACTAGAAAATCATGTAAACATTAAATAAACCCAATAGGCTGGTTCTGCTTCCAACAATGATTAATTATATCTTAGTTGGCATCAAATACAAGGTATGGTTTTATTATTACAGAGAAAAAGGAAATCATTAAAAATGATTCAGATAAAATGGAGTCTATGGGAGACGGCTTCCTGTAATTTGGAGCTTGCTTTCTGGATAACAGGTTTTCGGATAATGGATCCCATACCTGTAGTATTTTTCTTATTTGATGTACACATGTTTTCTCTTATCTGCATTCTGTGCCTCAGCAGGAAAAGTGCAGAAGGGCATGCAAAGGAAAGAAACAGACATGGAGGTATTACATCCTCAGGCAAAATATACTTTGGGCTATACTACCTGCAGGAATTTACAGCACTTCTATAACAGGGGTTAAAGGGGTTGTTCAACTTCCAAACACTTTTTCCAATTCAGTTGTTTTCAGATTGTTCCCCAGAAATAAAGACTTTTTTCAATTACTTTCCATTAATTATTTTTTACTGTTTTTCCAAAATCTAAGTTTAAAGTTGTTTGAAAGTGAACCACCCCTTTAATGCAATATGAACGATTCTGTCAGGGGCTATAGTTGCCTTTTAAATGTTAAAAAAAGAAAAAGGAAAACATATTATCCCTTGATATCTGAATCCTCTGCTCCCTTCAGTAGTCCTTTTGGGCATTCATGCATGTGATGCACTGTTAGAATGGAGTCACTACAAGACATAATCAAGATGCCAGGGCTGCCCTGAAGGATTTCTGCAAGAACGAGACACTTCTGCCTCCTGCTATAAGCAATAAGAATGATCAGCCTTGGATGAACTTGAATGAGATGGAGACACTCTGCTTCATATTATCTCAAGTGAGAAATAAATCCCAATCTCTCTAGAAAATGAGACTGTAAAAAGTGTTTAACAGAAAACATTTGTCCTTTGAGCCTAATCTTCAGCCCATAAAAATCACCAGCTAGAAGGGCGACAGCACAAATGACATATTTTTAAATGTATTTAAACCTGAAGCTGTCTAGGGTTTAATTTACCTTTAACAAACAGTTTGAAAACAGATGCATGAATTATTTATGCTATGAACTATTCTGTATTTGAGGTTTATTTCATTTTTCCTTTTCCTTTTCCTCAGTTAATATAATTAAATTACTGAACATAGTTTTTTAGCTTGAACTGTCAGTAGTAGTATCCAAAATGTGCCCTGATTGTGTTGTTGTTTAATAATATCTGTACATGAAAGTTTATTTGGGATGCTCTTAGTTTTCCTAGTCATTGCTACCAGGGTCACCACTCCTACAGGATATTTGCTTACATAGCTGTGCACTGAATGGTTCCCTAGCACCTCCTGTTTTATTGGTAGTATGTGTATGGTTTTCTTTGTTAGAGGATTAGCACCAAAGCATAGTTGTACTGCATTTACTGTAACAGTATTAACAATGACAAATTGTTCCACTTTTATATCATGACCAAAACCCACAAGACCATTGTCTAACTTTAAAGGGATACTGTCATTAGGGATGTAGCGAACTGCCGATTTGGTGTTCGCGAACGCCGTTCGCGAACACCGGCAAAAAATGCGAACGTTCGCGAACTTCGAACACCCGCTAAAATCGTTCGATTCGAACGATCGAAGGATTTTAATCGTTCGATCGAACGATTTTCATTCGAATCGAACGATCAAATGCTTACAATCGTTCGAACGAATGGAAATCGTTCGATTTTTAGCGGTCGAAGGAATTCGAATGGTCGAATGGTCGAACGATTTGTATTCGAATCGAACGCAAACTCAAAATGCGAACGTCGCGCGACGTTCGCGAACATTCGGCGGACGCGAACGGTCGAAGTTCGCGCGAACAAGTTCGCCGGCGAACAGTTCGCTACATCCCTAACTGTCATGGGAAAAATATTTTTTTCAAAATGAATCAGTTAATAGTGCTGCTCCAGTAGAATTCTGCACTGAAATCAATTTCTCAAAAGAGCAAACAGATGTTTTTATATTCAATTTTGAAATCTGACATGGGGCTAGACATATTGTCAATTTCCCAGCTGCCCCAAGTCATGTGCTCTGATAAACTTCAATCACTCTTTACTGCTGTACTGCAAGTTGGAGTGATATCACCCTCCTCCCTTTCCCCCCCCCAGCAGCCAAACAAAAGAACAAAGGGAAGGTAACCAGATAACAGCTCCCTAACACAAGATAAGATCTAAGAAAAACATTCAATAGTAAAAACCCATGTCTCACTGAGACACATTCAGTTACATTTAAAAGGAAAAACAGCAGCCTGCCAGAAAGCATTTCTCTCCTAAAGTGCAGGCACAAGTCATATGACTGGGGGCAGCTGGGAAATTGACAAAATGTCTAGCCCCATGTCAGATTTCAAAATTGAATATAAAAAAATCTGTTTGCTCTTTTGAGAAATGGATTTCAGTGCAGAATTCTGCTGGAGCAGCACTATTAACTGATGCGTTTTGAAAAAAACATGTTTTCCGATGACAGGATCCCTTTAAGAACAAATAGTCACCCAAAATAGATCATAGGAAAAGACATAAAAAATTCAAATATAAAAATGAAATTACATAGGTATTAAATGTGCAAGGCTATAGTAAAATGGAACAGCGCTGTTACTCATAGCTGATAGCTTTACCCCATTAATGCTCCGGATAAGACCTATATTCTTCAGGGGGTGAGCCCTTGCAACAGTGTGGAGGCAGGGTGTTGTGCAACTATAACTGAATGTCATGCCCAATATTTGGGCACCAGTGGTTCTTGCATCTTAACCATAGAACTTATTTATTAATTATTAATAATGAATTATTCATCCATGAAGGAGTTCACTGAGAGATAAACAGTGGATAGACATATACTCACAAGTACCAATGGTCAGTAAAAGTCCTGCAGGGACGATAGCATACACAGCGGCAACGAAGGTACACCCAGCTTTCAGCGTTTTTCTTGAACAGAGTGAGCTCTAACTCTTATGGAGGAATGTAATAAAAGTAAGTAATGGAAAAAATATTCTCAATGTGAAAAATTATGCCTTTGTGTGAACAAATTTTCCTGAATGTGAATTAAATTTTTTGCACCCAGAAACTGTTTAGCGACCACTTCCGACAAGGTTTGCGAATTTTATCGTTTGCGCCAGTGCGCAGTGAATGTAATAAAACTAAATGAAAAAGTTGTTATGTTTGCTCCAAAAGATTACGACACCTTCAAGCATTTCATAAAATATAAATGGAGAATACATTTACCAGTTCCCTACAAACACATCCTTAAAATATACCCTAACACTTAAAACCATCAGGTTTTAACGATGTAACCCATTAAAGTCAATGGTGGCAAGTAAACCTATTTAATCTAGCTCCAATGTGGAGCTATATAATAAACAAAGGGGCCTATTTATCATGTTGTATAAAACATTTGAGAAAAACATCACGGGTGATTTTGCCCATAGCAATCAGCAATTATATTTTAGCAGTCACCTACAAGTTAGAAAACAAAAGCAAAGATCGAATTGGTTGCTATGAGCACCGGTCATGTTTTCCTCCAATTTTTTAATACAGTTTGATAAATAGGCCCCTGAGATTGCAGTAACCCACAGCAACCAATCAGCAGAGAGCATTTAATAGTCACCTGCATAAATCTTATTGGTTGCTATGGGTTACTGGTTCTGGACAAACTTAGTGCCTTTTATTACATATGTGGGTTAGTTGCAGATGTGCTTCATTATTTTGCTGGGGATCTGGATTCACTTAGTCCCAATAATGCCACTCTGTCCTCTAAAATTGATTTACCTGCCCAATTACAAGCCCACTACTATGACCATAACCCTAGCCACTGGCTATACATTCTTGTGCCCTTATATATGATCTGCAGAATACATTAGAAGAAAACCCTGTGCAAAAGTAATTCTACACCATAAATTTCCCCAGTTCTATGCTTGACCAAGCCAACAATTAATACTATACTAGGCTCATAAATAACGAACCTAATCCACAACGTGCTTGTCATCCTGCTACATCCCTCATTGTTTTAATCATTTTCTACATCCTCTCCTGAAATCTGGTGAGGTCTTCAGAAAAGCTCCACAGATTTCTATCTTCACCGGCACCAACTACCAACCCTTCCTATGCACCCTCCCTCCATTTTTACTGAATCTGAAATGCTTCAGCTTCTCATGTTCACTTACAACTGGCTCCTTTGTGTTTATCTCATTGTTCTCATTACTACATAAACTTTGTGTGCACATGATATCCTGATCTATTTAGATACTCCTTTAGTGACCATTGATACTCAGACCCAGATCTGTAAATACCTCCTAGCTACCTCCTTACTCATAAATCAATAACTTCACTAACGTTTGTATTTTAATCCTATTCACAAATTGTAGTTTTAACTGCTAACAATTGTGGATTATACCAATTGCTCTAAACCATGAAATATTTGCATTTATTAAACAAAGAAATAACGCTAAAAACCAGAGCTGTGGAGTCAGTCGGATTTGGATCAATATTGGGTTTCTTGAGCCAGAGTCACTAAAAATGTACTTACTCTGACTCCTACTAACTTTAAATACAAGCACTGGAAATAATCAAATTAGATTTATGATGTTTTAACAGGTATTCTACAGCTATATGCCAGGTTCAATTAATTTATAAGCTGTTTTAGGTTTTCTTGTTTTTGGTTTATGTAGTTTAGTTTTGATTTTGGTTTAGACTTTCCAAAGGATGTGCTTTATATTTTTGTGCTTTGCCAGTGATACCTGTGTTTTTTACCCTCACCATTTTGTTCTGAGATAAGGACAAGGGGGAGGGGGGTCAACTCTCTTCACTAGAAGAGCCAACTTTCTGCCTTGGTACAACCATGAACAAAATTTGATATAGTAGAAAAAGGACAACTCATGGATGATAAATGGAAAAGTGAAAATGTATTAGGTCAAAGGACTTTTTCAAGACCAAGAGTTAGTCTTGAGAAAGGTTCCAGGAGGGCCAAAACATCCCATTGTAGTCAAATACTTTATCCAGCAGAGCAAAACACAGCCATTTCTTCTCCTTCTTCCTGGAAACTTCTTTTAAGCATCCATTCACTCTCCACAGATCTGATTCTCTCTAGCTGCTGCAGCAGGGATTTCCTTTCCAAGTCCTGTGGGAAACCCTGTACATTTTTTTAGACTTATAACCCACATATTAATGCTCTTATTTCTAATTATCCTTCAGTATATGAAAGCAAAGCTAAGCTAAGCTAAGCTCATGGATACAATGATAGGTGCTAAGACCTTTTATGTTAAATATAGGCCTCCGTGGAAAAGTAAAGGTATTTGAATTTTTTCCATCTTGTATAGCACAAATATCCTGTAGTTTAATATGTATTTTTTATTTCTTAACTAGCTTTAGAAGGTTTTCAAGATTGCTTCCTCTAAACCATGCCATATATATGCTCTGGCACAAAGTTATTCACCAGGGGAATACATTCTGCCTGGAAAGATAATGCTCCTGTTCTCTCACTGATGAATGTGAGCAAAATGTAGATGATACATAGCTGAGATTAAACAAAACCTAGAGCAAGGTAGAATGTTCAGACATAAAAACACCTCACAATGGATATAAAGAGGAGAACCATCTGCAGCTTAGCAGTTTCCATCAGAAGTGTCCTGTTACAGATCAAAATTGCTATCTTAAAACTGGAATTCAACAGCATACAGGAAGAGAGGACTGAAAAGGTGCCAAAAAGTTGAAAAAAGGCACTATATTTAGCATGCTTCCAATCATTTACTTCTTGCTTTCCTACTTCTTTTTACAGAATTTGCTTGAAATAATCCATGTTCTTTCTCTCACTAACAAACTACAGGTATAAGCTAATAGCTGGGTATAATACAGTTATAAGCTAATAGCTGGGTTGAGAAAATCACGAAATCTGTACCTCTCTGTATGTCTCAATTTATTTTCAGCGATTTCCATGCATCATTTATTTTATACAAAACTGACTTAGAGCTTATGAGCTAAATTATTTTTATGCAGTATAAGCTGTGCTTGGCACAACCTTTAACTTTGAAAGCTTCCAACATATTCCCCATGCCATCATAATCACCATCAACAGTCGCAGGGGGATGAAGATCATTGGGATCAGGATGATTGCTGTTTGGAAATCCCTGGTCTACACGTACAAACTAATTTGATGATTATTATACAAAAATGTCACTTATATATATTTTATGGGGAACATTATTGCTTTTCCCCTTTCCTTTAATTAACATACTCCATGTCTATGGCAATGTCAAGTTGGAAGGCTTTTTGGTGACAATAGATTGGGGTTCTCTTCTTAGGGCAATGACCCACTGGGGGTCATTTATCAACACTGGGCAAATTTGATCATGGGTAGTAACCCATGGCAACCAATCAAATAGCTGCATTCAATTTTCTACTTGCAGCTGGCTTTAAAAAGCTAATCACTGCTTGGTTTCCAGGGCAAATTTTCCCAGTGTTGATGAGCCCAAGTGTGTTACTGGTAGCCAGCTACTTGGCATGGCTGCAAAATACCAGAAAATACCCTGCCATAGACAATAGTGAGAAATGTCTCTGCTGAAACACACGTACTGCTTTAGCAGAGACAATTATCAGTATTGTGTGTTTTATAGGTACTACAAGCAGCTAGATACAAGTAGCTCCATGTGTCCTTTATGATAATGATACACAAGTGGCACAAACAATAAAGAGGGAATGGAATAATGAGGAAGGGGTGAACTCTATTTTTTCTACTTAATCTAAATTTTCTAATTCCAAAAACTTGGAATATAAGCAACATAAATACAAGCAAAATTAACAGATCTTTTTGCTCTTAATGCAAATTAAATATTGATTGAAGTAAAAGGACAGAGCACATACAGTATATTGCTCCTCTGAAACAGCAAATGGAATTTGGACGTTTACTACAACATTTTCTTATGAGCTGCACTTTATGGATATTGTTGCCAGTCCTAGAATGTTGTCCTAATTATCTCGCCTGACTCAAAGTCGTTATTTGCCAATTACAAGGAACCTTCTTGGAGGTAAGCTGAGACATTCCTGCATTCCCTTGGCCCCTACACGACTGCCCGAAGTAGCATTGCTTGCATAATATGCTCACTCCTGAACTGAGTGGATACTGTTCTCAAAGTTATATTAACTAAAGTACCATGCTGCAACAACTGGTCACAATTAATAGCAGATATGATATCAACACTTGGGGGCTGATTAACTAATGTTCATATTTTGTTTCGTTTTAACAAATCATATTTTTTTGAGCACTTTGCCATCTAAAAGCTTGAAGTCAATGGAGAGTTGTCCTTTTCTGATTTAAATTAATTAAGCTTTTAGAGGTTTTCAGGGTTTTTTAATTTGTAATTGCACAAAAAATGTGAGGATTTCAAGGTTCGTATTGTAATTTTCACTGGTTCCGAATTTTAATTCATTCATGTGTTTTATAATAATTACTTGGCATTTGTGGTTCAAGAGAAAATTAGTTTTTTGGTGGTTTCTATAATCACTAAAATCAGAATGTTGATAAATATGCCTCATCTGGTTTAATAAGAATTGATAAAATATAATAAATATAGTTTTTCTGTACCCCATAATCTTTTTTACTATTTTGATGGCTGATAGCATGACCATGATAGCATATTGTCTTTCTCTCTTGTGGGTACAACAATTCCTCATTTACTCAGTTACGTTTACTATATAGACCAAGGTTTAGGAAAATAAAACATGTCCATGTCATTAAATACATCCTGACAATTAAGGATTCTTGTTTATCTCTATATAAAGAGAAGAAGAGTGTCTGTATACAAAAATAAGCAATATAAATAACATAAACATAGCCACTAGTCTCCTTTTTGGTTTCTGGGAATGGCTGACCCTTTTAATATTACGTTTCTGGCAAGACAGGTAAAACTACAAATGTATAAAGAAAAATAAATAAAAATAATTCCTCATGATCACATGATCTGTTGATTATCATGTTATGAGGGTATTTGTAGTTACTGACTGTGTATTTGTTGTATTTCTTTTTGACGGCAACCTTTGTTATAATAGAATAAATTATGTATTGTGTGTGTGTGTAGGGGATCAGAATATCCTTCCCCTGTTTCTCTGTCTGTGACATCATCCAGCCCGGTTAAAAGCCGGAGAGCTATCTGATTGGATGCGCGCCTTAGTGCATCCTTGGGAGAGGGGGAGTGCCTGACTTTGGGGCCAAATGTACAGGGTTTCCAACAGGGCTTAGAAAGGAAATCCCTGCTGCAGCAGCTAGAGAGAATCAGATCTGTGGAGATTGATACGGCTGCTTAAAAGCAGTTTCCAGGAAGATAGAGAAGAAATGGCTGTGTTTTGCTCTGCTGGATAAAGTATTTGAGCATTAGGGAAAGCCAGTTTCGATCACCTGTCTGTGGATCTTTTGGCTACTGTGTGTTTCCCCAGGGTGAGGACAGGTCTTGCTCGTGTACCTGCCACGTGGTATTGACTACTACTTTAAAAGGGAAAGTTACCTTGGGGCAGGTAGGGCTACCTGGGGACATAACAGCTCTTGGGGAAGGGACTTTGAACTGAGGCCAGGGGTTGATAGTCCACACAGGTTCCCCAGAGTAAAAGCTATATTGTGTGATTTGCATTTACAGTTACTAAATACAGTTTACATAAAGTTGATATTTGTTTTAGTGCAAACTGTGTGTGTTTTATTTTTCCTAGTGGAAATCCCTCGAGGTGTGCTCCTCAGTGTTCTCTAGGTGGAGGCATTGCTCTGTAAATCCCAGTTCCCAGTACTTTTCATACGCAAAAGGGACTTGGGCCCTGGATTTTCAAGGGTTAATTGCTATTTAAAGAAACAGTGACCAAATTAGGGTTATATATGTTTTCTTTATTAATGATAAAATATTTCATAGTAATTTAGGTGTTAAAATGATTCTTCAATACAACATCAAACTGAATGAAGCTTTTTGTTACTGTTCAGCTGATGCAGCATTGGACTGGAGGCCCGGAGACCCACCGGGCTTCTACCACAGAGCCCCTCTGCCCATTCTGGGTCCACTGTCCCCCTCCGGGCCCCCTAGCTCTTTCACCACCCCCCAATAGCCATAACCGCCCCAGTCTCTACACCCCTACAGGCCGCCACTTTTACCTGTGCAGTAGCTGCTACCACGATTGGGACCGGGGAAAGCAATCAGGGGGTAGCATGGTCCGTAGGTTTGGGTCTGGGTCAGGATTCTTTTATGTGTCTGACATGTCCAGAGACATTTGTTAACGTGTTGCCATTATTCAACAAGAGAACATGCTCTCAGACTAAAAATATGAATCCTCTTAATTTGACATTTGTGGTAAAACATTTTTCAAGAGGGTAATAAAGGATAAGATACTTGAATACAATGCAAATAACAATGCTAAGTGTGTGCCAGCATTATTTTATGCATATTAGCCCCCCAATAAAATTAAATGTAATTACTGTACTATCAATGGGGAGGTTGCCTAGAGATTAGTGTGGCAGTAGATGTGATCTAGTGTACTTAGACCTACTTTTGGTTGATATTATTATTATAGTCTCTATTTTTGATGATGACACTAAAGGGCAGATTTATCAAAGTGTGCACTTTGGTAGAAATTACATAAACGTAAGTTTTATGGAAGTGTGTTGGGAGTTTTCTCAACTGAGAAGGATCTGGGGATTTTTGTGGATGACATGTTGTGTAATTGTAGACAGTGTCACTTAATGGCTACTTAAGCAAAATGTTCTGTCTTGCATAAAAAATGGCATTAACTCAAGGGATGAAAACCTAATTTTGACTCTTTGTTGCTCCCTGGTAAGGCATCACCTTGAGCATGCAGTGCAGTTTAGGCCCCATTCCTTAAAAAACATATTCATAAGCTGGAAAGACTGCTGAGAGGTAAAACTAGACTCATAAATGGAAGACTCAAACAATGAGGAAAGTCTATCAAAACTGGGATTGTTTTTCTGAAGAAAAGGTGCTTGTGAGGGGACATGATTATTCTTAACAAGTACATTAGAGGGCATTAAAGACAGATAGCACGGGATGTTTTTTTCCCATGGAAAAGATCAAAGAACCAGAGGCCACCACTTTAGACTTGAAAACTGAACTTTTATTTAAAGTAGTATAGGTGATCCATCACAGTCAGGGCAGTGATGTTTTGATGGCCGATTCTATTAATACCTTTAAGAGTGGTTTGGTTGATCTCTTGAACAAGCATAATATCCATGGCTTGTGATCTTAAAATTCGCAGTTAGTTTGGTAAATGTTTTGGCATCTATTGTTCATATGCAAGTATATAGGTCTGTGTACACACACATATATATAATGCACACTGGGGTTCAGGTGGAGGTCTTGAAATTAATTGACTTCTGTCTTTTTCAACCCAAATTAACTATGTGACCATATATTGTATCACTTATGAAAGTAAGTCAAAATTGAAACTGCTAAATAATAAAAAAAGTAATTGATCCCTCCATTCTGGTAAACAGAAAAAGGATTTATATGGATTTGTATTTTGCCACTTACCATATTATACAGTGTGGCGTTACCATTTATTATAGAAGGGCTCCGTGACATCGAAAGGCAACTTTGACGGAATTGTTATTGTCTTTCAGTAAGAAATACATAAACTGAGACATAATTCAAATAACAACAAAGTTCTACTAAGTCAATACATTTATTCTACTTCAAATGTGAATGCTAAAGTCAACGTTAACATGTGGAGTTCAATAGAATAAAAACAGCTGCTTGCTCGCTTTGTAAGTTACATCAAACTGCAACCTAAATCTGTAGGGATATATGTGAGACAGGAAAGATCTAAATGGCACATTCGCTTTACATCCATCTTACAATGAGATGCTTGATAACCTTCACAGTTTGCATTGCCTCCGTCTCTTTATTTAGATGAACTGTTCAATTTTATTTTGCTAGATAGTTATAAAGGCAGGAAAAGACCTTTATCCACCAAGCTAATGGACTAGTTCCTTTGTCACTTTTATCAGTTTGGTAACAAAAATAAAGGAAACAAAAAAATGGCATTTTAAATAGAGAGAAAAGGCTCATAGGAAGATGTTTAGGGAAAAGAGCAAGTCTGATGGTTGATCCTTGGGGATTTGGGGATGTTTTAGGAGTTGCAGATTAGAAGTTAGACAAGATAACAAATAAAAGTTTTGGTTTAATTAAGCAGTAGTTTAACATGTTCTTATTGTCCTGTTTTTACATTGTTTAAGACAGAATTTCACCTGTAAATTAACCTCTAGTATTTCATAATTGCCATAGTCTAAGCAACTCTTGATCTGTATAATACTATTTTAATGACATCTGAATTATTTGTTTCCTTATCTGCCATTCTCCAGGTCCATAGGCTGATACCATATCCATCTTCTGAGAAAGGGATTTAGCAGATAGCTACCATTATCAAGAGGAATTGCATGATGTCTTTTGAAATAGTTTTTGTTGCATAAAGACCCAGACAGTCAGGTAATATGGTAGAAATTGACCAAGCAGCCAAAGCAAACCATGGAAGACATGGGCAACCTTTAATGCAATTCTACTTATTATCAGCTTTTTTTATTTCTCCCTCTATCTCTTATTCATTTTCTATTCTTGAAATCTGATAGTTTCAGTATTATTTACCGTTATTTAGCTGTTTTAAATAATCTATGAAGGAAAGAGAAGCAATGTACATTTGTATACATTATATCATCAGTAAGCACAGTTATCCTGGAGGACCACTACCAGGTGTCTTGCAGTCATTTCATGCGATTTCATGTACTGGAGATGAAGTAAGGGGACAGTTTTTTTGTTAGGAAATATATCATTTAGTTATTTAAAGTTGGTGAAATCTGCAATACAAGCTTTATTATTGGCTACCTTTAAGAAAAGCTTATGTAACCCTTTCAACACCCCTTCTGTCAGTGTAAAACTTCACGTGAGGCGCTTGCCTGATGACATGGAACACACCTGAGCCACTCCGCAGTGTTATTGGGAGAGACTGGGTACCTGGTACTTACTAGTGCAGTGCCTCCACCTAATGGGATCCGGAAATGCACTTACGGGTAACCCCACTAGGAAACAGTAATAATTCACATGCAGTAATAATTCACATGCAGTAGTTGGTAAACTAAATAACTTTTCACCTAAAAGTAAATGCTAACTAATACAAGCAGCACTCCTAACAAGGTGGCAATAGAGGCCTCACTAACTAACTAGGCAGGCGCAATCTTTTAACTCAGTCTATAAAATCTTCAAATGCTCCTTTTGGATACTGTCTCTTTAAACATGATACTCCAAAAGTCTCTTTGAAAGTGTAACCCTTTCAACACCCCTTCTGTCTGTGTTACATTCCATGTGTTGCGCTTACCTGATGGCACGGGACAAACCCGAGTCACTCTGCTGTGGTATTGGAGAGACTGGGTACCTAGTGGTATCCGAGAATGCACCTATTGGTGGCCCCAGTAGAAAAACTGTAAAAATTCATACACAGTGTTTAAAATAAACATAAAGGGGAGACTAATAGAAACTAATACAAACATCACTCCTAACAGATGGCAATAGGGGCCTTACTGACTAACTTGGCAGGCGCAAACTATCTCTCTAACTAAAAGAAAGAAAGTCCATTAACTCAGTCCCATAAACAGAGTCTCTGTAATCTTTGGGCGCTCCTTTGCTATGGATAAGGATAATACTCACGTCTCAGGCTCTTAGGATACTTTACATTCACTCTTCAGGTGGGTCAAGCAGTTATGGACACGCAGTGGAACTCCAGCCCCTTTGGAAACGCAGATGGGAATCCCCTGCAGATGTTGATTCGCTGCAGGACTCCTCTCACTCTCCGTCTCTCCAGGCATAGTATCTGACTTCACTGTGCCAACCTGATCCAAATGACTGCTTTTGGTGGAGCCTTCTAGCTCTCTGGGCCCAACGGCATCTCCCCAGCCATTTTCTCTCTCCATCTCATGGCTTGTGTCTCTGCCAGGCTTTGCTCTGCCAGTCCTTCCTGCTTCCTCTCTTGGCTGGCTGCTCCTAGGATGCTGTGTAACTTCCTGCAGCCCTGAGATCACTGTGAAGCTGGTTGTTAGGCAATGACTTGTTGCCTAGCAACTAGTTGCCAAGCTACAGATACATCACTTTAGTATGTAACTTACTGTTCTCTATATAATTGGAAAAGTTTGACTTAAAAGGAAACCACACTGGACTGATATGTTATGTATGTTTCCGCAGTTTCCTTCTGTTACAATTTATCCGTCATCCTGCTACCCGCCCTGCTACCTCTCATGTAGAGTTGCCACCGGTATTTGGAAGGGCTGTCTGGGTGAAATCTGTCCTGATTTCCAAATTAGGAAATCTGGACAGGACAATGAAAATAATTACATGGTGATCAGCCAAACACTGATCGCCACATCATCAATCCCGCCCCCCATGTCACCGGTCCTGCCCCTGATGCCACAGCCCCACCCCCGATGCCACTGGTCCCACCCACACCCTGCTGCCAAAGTTATCTGCCCCCTGCCTGTTTTCCTGCCCCAGAAAAGGTGGCAACCCTACTTTCATGTGAAAAATATGTCCAATCAGGCAGCACTCCAGATAAAATAGAAGAGATTTATTACAACAAGAGCATTAACAGCATTGCCTTACGTGTTTCGGGAAAAAGGCTCCCTTAATCGGGAAAAACATGCACTAAT
The DNA here is from genome assembly GCF_017654675.1 of Xenopus laevis. NCBI lineage: Eukaryota > Metazoa > Chordata > Amphibia > Anura > Pipidae > Xenopus > Xenopus laevis. Next base: position 123,618,751 of record NC_054374.1, on the reverse strand, counting down.
GCAATATAATATTGGCACCATGGAGTGCTATAGGTAGATTTATTAGACTACATTTTTATGTTGTTGAATACACATTTGCATATTTTAATGACAAACAATTCCCTTAAAGCATAGTCATTGGTTACAGATCAAGGTTTTATTTCTGGTCTGTACAACAGTGTAGTTTTATTTCATCTCAGTCATATGGGAGGGAGCCTCTGACCTTCAAAGCCTTCAGCAATCAGCAAGCACAATGTACAAATGTACCTATCAAAGAGGAAAATGAGGATGTTCTTCAAGTTTCCTATTGATCTGCTTTGAGAGGGCAGAGAACACACAGAATTTAGAAAAAATACTTTTAGGGTTGCCATTTATAACCCGATGGGACTTGCATGACAGCATAATAATGGTTGGTTCTGCTTTGCTTTATTACTTATTTATATAACATAACAAGAGCTTAGCAAGGCTGGCCAGCAATATTATGGTCCCAAAACACCAGCGTCAAGGATTGATTCAAATGCTAAATTATAATCTAATTATTCCAGCAAATACTCTCTAGGACAGGGGTGCCAATATTTTAGGAATTGGGCGTATTCTCGCAGTGTAAATTATGCTGTTTTGCTGCTAGTGGGTCTAATTTGCAAGTGGGTCTACTTTGCAGACTTTTTTTAAGTGCAGCCTGAGCAGGGTAAGATTTTATATAACCCAATGAGGTATTAAGGTAACCTAGCTGAACCTGAACCTTCCCCCAAACTGTGTGTAGTCATCCCAAACCCACCAGACCCATGGGTCCTTCAGGTTTAGGACAGTCCAGCACATCACTAGTATCAATGACTTATGTTGTATAAGCCTGGTTGAGTTGGCGAAAGTAAAGCCTTTTTTACATTATCAGGGTGGCTTCAGGACTTTGTTGAAGTCATCTATAATTATAACTATAGCTTTCAGGAATTTTGCTTAGGTGTCTAATACTTTTAAGAAATATTTTTAAGAAACCCCCTTTCTATCCCTGTTAGATATATAGTTGATAGGAACAGTTTCTAAATTAAGGATAAGCTTATTTAAAAATATGAATCTGCTTTTGTCATCTGATTTCAATGTTAAGAGGCTGAAGGAAAAAAAAACTTAGGAATGATTATAGCCACTCCAGAGGAATATTGTACAAATGTAATGTGTTTGGTCCATCCCAGCTACTGTTTCGGTTTTGACCCAGTGAGCCTCTATAAATCTTTCAAGTGCTTTACCTTCAGACTCCTCTGAAAATCCAATGAAAGAAAGACTATTGTATTGTAGTCTAATTTCTAAGAAATTGTGTATTACTGTAATATGGTAAGTTGTTAACTAAAATTTGAGAACCACTGGGGAGTGGTGCACACTCAATTGTGCTGATCTGCTGTTCTGTGGCAGTTGTTCTCTCCTGCGTGTCATGTTTGATAATAGAGAGGCCTTAATCTCCTTAGGGTGGTGCAAGTATTTCAGCAGCCATGTATCCTAATTAGTAGGTTTTGATGGCGAAGATAGATAATGCCAACTGTGCTTTGCTACAATAAGGCAGTATACATGTTAAACATATTTTCTGATTCTATTTATTTAGGCAGTAAATGTTGGTCTGATACCAAGTTAGATTCCAACTAACTTGACTAAAGCTCATGGTGTCCATATTATTTCCATGGTGGAAATAATATAAAGTGCATTTGTTTCACAAGGCAGTACAATTATAGTACACTGTGCTACAGAACAGTCTTGCTCAATTCAGTTCTAAACATACTTCTTACTGACCAATCTTCACCCGTTTCAGAGTCATTATAATCTTTATTGATTGTTTTTGCTGATGGGGTTTCAATAAGCACACAAAGCATTATTTAATGAATACACGACTTTTACATATAAGCAGACAATTTGACATGCATGAACCTATAAGGCATACTGGGTTGTCACATAGAAATAAAATACTGCACAACTCATTTAATATATATAAGCTGCTTAATATTATGCATTGCTGATATTACTATTATAGTATGTAATTACTGTATATAACAGTGGCCGGACACTGATTTCTTAAATTTTAATCACTTAGATGTGGCACTTTTCAATAAGGATTGACTGCAGTGATGTTCCATGCATTTTGTTTCTCCTACAGCAAGCAAAGATATGAACTAGGGATGTGCAGAGACCTTTTGTTAACGGAACCAGGCACTCAAGGCCAATGATTGTTCTAAATTATTACTTTGATCTGCAGTCATGGTTACAGTGTAGGAAAGCAGCAGTCTGGGATCTGTCCGTATTAACACAATAACACCAAAAGCTATTCCATTAAGAACTGAGCAAATATGATCCCATTTGCATTTATAATGGCTGGCTTTTCATTCACTTTTCATCTGCTCATGCACATCAAGACAGTAAAGGACCTCAGGGCAGTTTTGTTATTTTGCCCTAACATTAACATAAAAATCAAAAATAATATCCCTGTTTATTTCTATTTCACTCTTCCCATCTTGGCCCAGTGTGCCCTTGTACCAATACTATGCTGCATTACTAGTGTATAATTAAAAATGTTATGTTTAGTCCAGTGAGATACAGATGTACAATACAGCACTGGGTCCATATACAAACATAGGTGCTAAACTGAACAAGTGCATTCAGCAGTAGCAACCCATCAGTTTTAGTCTACTACAAATTGGAAAATAAAGACCTGATTGGTTGCAGCTGACAAATGCATGTATGTATTTTAGCACATACGTTCATTAAATAAATCATTGTATCTTGCAGCCATGCATCCACAAGCACACCTAACAGATATACAGGTACTATGTATATCAGATCTCCTACTTTAAAGAATGAAGAAAATATATATTTTAGGCACCCCCAGTGACAGTTTTAAGGAAAGAAATTCACAATGCAAGGCCAGTAAATTTGTAATTTCACCAATAGTACTTGGGGTCTGGGTGCACATGCCCCAGACCTACAGCTCAAGGTACTTACCTCTCATACTACATCAGTGTTCCTCCTGCCTGGGGAAGTCTTCTGCACAATAGGCTGCTCCCATCTTCCCACATTGGCATATGCAAAAGTAAAGAGTTTTTTAGAGGCCATGGGAAGATAATGGAGGCTTGCCCTGCAGAAAGTTACCCTGGGGCAGTGTTTCAAAGAAAACAGTGATTTGGGGTAAGAAAGTAGAATTATGGGGTAGGCAAATGCTGCTTCAAATAGCAATTGTATTTACAAATAAATTTTAAAGCACTGAAAAATCTTAATAAATGTATATTGGAAATAATGTTTTCTTTAATTAGCCTTTTTTTATTTTGGGATTGATTTGCCCTTTGGAGGTGAACAACCCCTTTAGCAAAAGAAAATGGGGAGGATGGTGCTCAAAAGACCAGTAACATAATTTTTTTTTTTAAATTCGTTTGTACATAACAAAAAAAAAACACAGAAACACATTTAACTTTAAAGTCTTTATTAAGAAATAACTTACTGATACTCTGCTTGCACACCTCTTTAGAAAAGGCGACAGGGCAAAGATCCATTGTGCAGCGCTCAATTGAGAAATCAAGTATCAAGCACTCTGCATTTTCTAAATGTGATTAACCCCAGCGTTCCCTAAGTGTGGCATTTTTGTTGGCACACTCATTGCCTTCTCTATACCACAGGACAGCATGCCATGGCTTACAATTTGCTGTAAATATGTGGATAATTCTCTGCCCCTTGAAATGCCATAGATTTCTTAATGCAGAGGGGCAATGTACAAAGCAGCCAGAGGTGAGTTGGCAATCCAGTTATAACATAAAAATGTTTAATATTGTAGCTACTGGTCTAACATTATAAAATGATAGTGAACTGAACCTTTACAGGTTTCAGCCAGAGACACTAGTACCTAAACCTAATTGTACTGTCTTGGCTTAGTAAGGATCATATAAGGAACTTATGTTGAACTGTTGAGTTATAAATATGATATTTTATGCCCAAGTGAATTTAACGAAAAGGAGACTGCTCAGATCTTTATAGTCATCACCTAATTTGGAATAGTGTCATGCTTGAGGTGCTGTTCAGGAGTGATAAAGCGAAGAAAGGTTTTACCATCCCACACAGGGATACACTATAAAATGTACGCAATTTTTTACATGCAATGCAAAATGTCTGGTTTATGTTTCAAGGGCCCTTGTCGTGATACAGTATATTTGGTTATATTATATATATTGATATATTAAATTAGACTGGGGAAAAGCAAAATCACAGAATAGTTAATATCAGATACACCTGTCTGTAGATACATTCATGAGTTAAAACAAAACCAGTCACAACTATGATGGCTGATTTAGCGGTGGTAAAAAGCCCTAAAAGAGTTAGAAATGTGACTAGGCTCCTTCTGCAAAGGGAAGGGTGTTCTGGATAAAGAGACTAAACTGTCTTATACCCAACGGGTAAATGAATCTTGTTATCACTGAGACCAAAATGGAATATAATTATTCTGTTTCTTCACATTTACTACATCTGTCCAAGTGAACTATGCTGTCTGCTACGGCAAGATAATTTTCATTAACTCCGGGTAGTATTAAGGAATTAAATTCTAAAGTTTATATGGACAGTTATATATGTAGAGTTCACTCTACATCCTGTGGAAGACCATTATTAAGTCGTTTGTGGGCCTCAATGTTTATGTCTTTATTTTTGTACCTAAAGGACTTTGAATGTTATAAAGGATTAGGCTCTTTCTCACAAGGGCCCACAGTCAATTACCCCTTCTATGGACAATTGACTTGGAGAAGATGTGGGTGGGGCTTTTAGTTCTGGCTATTTAAAGGGGGTGTTAACCTTTAAATGAACTTTAAGTATGATTTAGAGAGTCATATTGTTAGACAATTTGTAATTGCTTTCATTTATTAGTGTTTTTTGAGTTGCTTCACTTTTTTTATTTATTCTGCAGCTCTCTATTTTGCAATTTCAGCAATCTGTTTGCTAGTGTCCAAATTACCACCATGCATTGAATAAGAGACTGGAATATGAATGATAGAGGGCCTGAATAGAAAGATGTGTAATAGCATGTAGCAATAACAATACATTTGTAGTCTAACAGAACATTTGTATTTTAGATGGCGTCAGTTGCTCTCCTGAGAAAGCTGGTAAAAGTCAGAAGAAGAAGACAAATAATACGATAAAAAAAGAAAATGAGGGCCAAATAAAAAGCTACTTAAAATTGGCCATTCTATAACAAACTAAAAGTTAATTTAAAGGTGAACACCCCTTTAATGGCTATCACTTGTCTGTATTGTCCACATAAGAAATAGCAGTAGCCAGAATAAATTCACAAGGGCAACAAACACATTGCTGTAAACAGGGATACATTCAGCTTTTTCCCAACAGTTTTTAGACTTCAGCATTTGCTTTCCATTTCACGTCTCTCATTGTAAAAAGTGCCATTGTTTAATGAATATTTGGGAAACATTTAATTATGTCACATTCTCTGTATCTGTAAACATCTGAGTGCTAATGACACAATGTCTGCTTTATTTCTTTTTGTAGAGAGCTGTGTGTTTAATTAGAATGTAAATAAGGCAGTATATATTACAGATGCCTAGATAATTGGGGACCTATTTATCAAACTGTCGTCTAGGCAGAAATAGGACAAACCCACTATGAGAAAAGTAATTGAACATTTTTCTTTGATAAATGCTCTCTGGGTTTCCTGTCTTTGTAATTAAATGACTTCGGCTAGATTCTAACTATGTTCTGCGTTGTTATATAAAAATATTTTTATATTTTTCATGGGTATTTGTGAGTAGACTTGTGACCAGATTTATGATTCAAACATCAAAGGGATAACTCATTACCTTTAGATATTTATATTCTCGTAATGAGGATATCAAATACTGTAGCTTTAGGAGAGCAGTTTTTTCTGTATATGATACCTTGTCTTTTAATCTTTCCTCTCTCTCTCTCTCTCTCTCTCTCTCTCTCTCTCTCTCTCTCTCTCTCTCTCTCTCTCTCTCTCTCTCTCTCCCTCTCTCTCCCTCTCCTTCTCCCTCTCCCTCTCCCTCCCTCCCTCCCTCTCCCTCTCTCTCTCTCTCTCTCTCTCCTACCTAAGGCTATGGACACACATTAGTTTTTCTGTGGCGTTTCTGGCGAGGTACGCCGAGTTTTTTTTTTTAAAAAAGCCGACCACTGCATATCGGCTTCAGGTTTAGGGTATGGCACTTCCGCCAAAGTATTTACACAGAGTACGGCTTTTTTAAAAACCGCGGCATGAACCGCGGCAGAAAAAGCATGTGTGTTCATAGCTTAAAGGCACTGAGAGCTCAAATATAACATTTTGTATAATCCTAACACTTTTCCAGTATATTTTAATTACAAATGTTCAGCAATTTTTAAAGCTATTTATATAGTTGAAAAACTCACCTCAGATGGCAGCTCCCCATTGGTTACCATGGGCAGCAAAATGCAGCTCCTGGTAACTTTAAGAGCCAAATTTCTGTTTTTCAAACTTGGAATTCGGCCATCTAGCACAGAGAGCGCAATTTATCATCTCTGTGCTAGTGTGGTGGGACCCTGAGACTGCCCTGGAGCCCCTCCTGCGCAAAAAAGGTGAGTGTGTGGGGGAGGCAGCGGCAAGGTTATTTCTACTGAAAGCAGTACAGGTATGGGATCCGTTATCTGGAAACCAGTTATCCAGAAAGATCTGAATTTCGTAAAGGCAGTCTTCCATAGACACCATTTTATCCAAATAATCCTAATTTTTAAAAATGATTTTTCTCTGTACTCATAAAACAGTACCTTGTACTAGATCCAAACTAAGATATAATTAATCCTTTTTGGAGGCAACCCCAGCTTATTGGGCTTATTTAATGTTTAAACAATTTGACTTAACGGCATACTGTGATGGGAAAAACGCATCAGTTAATAGTGCTGCTCCAGCAGAATTCTGCACTGAAATCCATTTTTCAAAAGAGCAAACAGATTTTGTTATATTCAATTTTGAAATCTGACATGGGGCTAGACATATTGTCAATTTCCCAGCTGCCTCCAGTCATGTGACTTGTGCTCTGAAAAACTTCAATCACTCTTTACTGCTATACTGCAAGTTGGAGTGATATCACCCCCTCCCTCCAGCAGACTAACAACAAAACAATGAGAAGGTAACCAGAAATCAGCTCCCTGATACAAGATAACAGATGCTTGATAGATCTAAGAACAACATTCAATAGTAAAATCCAGGTCCCACTGAGACACATTCAGTTACATTGAGTAGGAGAAACAACAGCCTGCCAGAAAGCAGTTCCATCCTAAAGGGCTGTTTTTTTCTGAAAGCAAAATTACCTTATGGCTGGTGCAGGAATGAAATCTTAAATTGTAGTGTGAATGATTTGCAGTGTAAACAATGTAATTTAGAAATAAAAACAACATCATAAAAATCACAACAGAATCCCTTTAAGGTATGAAGAGCCAAATTACGGAAAGATCCAATATCCAGAAAACCCCAGGTCCCAAGAATTCTGGATAACAGGTTCCATACCTGTATCTGGTTGTCCAAGCTATTCCTGTACTGTTGGTTCAGTCTACATTTTAGCAATCTTGCAGTAGTCAGCTCTGCTCCAGCCAAAACTCAATTTCCCACAATGCCTTGTAGACAAGAGCCTTGGCAGCAGTTGAGCTGAATGTTGCAACATTGTGTCATTGTGTACATGAAGTCAGAACCAGGAACCACGGAATGGTGGCTCAAGGTAAAAAGTGTAAAAGGTCAATATTTACTGCTATGTTTGTGCCAAGATTATTTGATCACTTATTAGGAAATACATTATCTGAAGTTAAGTTTATATTCTGAAAAAATAGTTTTCTTTAAGATCCATTTTTATCTTTATGGCTTTGTATTAAACTGCAAAAAGCCAACATGAAAGCATCCCTCCTAGATAATCTCACAGATGGATAAATCCTGATAGTATTTACCAGTATTTATCTCAGTACATGAAAGGAGACTCTGGTAACATGATTTCACAGGACTATGAATTACCGCAGCTTGCTCTAAATCGTAACAGATGGCTTTGGGTCATGTAGAGTAATTCTTCCGAATCTCCCTTTGCCCTTAAGAAAAAATGGATTACAAACCTCTGAAGTTAAACGTATAAGAGTTGGAAGTTCTTGTTTGTCCTTGATGACACTACAGTATAGTGAAGTAAAGCCAACTAGTTTTAGGGTGTTGTACTGTAGGATCTACTTTCAATGTAAGATGCCATGAGTACGTTATAATTTGCTGCTGGCTCAATTGTTAGCGACAACATTAATCTCCAAGGCAACATAGGTTTTTAATCCAAAGCAACAGAGGCCTCCAGCTGTGTAGCAGTCAAGTTATGCACTACCATTGATGCTTGCTTTAATGGAATGTAAAAGAATCCAAACATATTCATGTCACTTGTATACACAGACTTAGAGATCACCATGTCCTATTCCGATATCAGTTATATAAGAAAAAACTATATTTGTTTGAAACCTACTAATAAAATATATTTATCAGCGTGAATACATATGTCAGCTATCTGAATGTTCTTCACTATAATGAGCTGCTAAAAAAAGCATTTAAAAAACTACCCCATGTCATAAAAGGTTGTTTTTCTTTAATGTGTGAATAATTTATACTGACAGTCATTGCAATGGATAAATAGTTATTAGCGAGATATACGCGAGAGCAGCTGAGCCTTTCCATTCTGGGGATAACACTGATTGCAATTAGGTTTGCCAGGCTTTGCTTTTATGTGGGGAATCAAGGGACCAGAGAACTGAGAAGAGAGGAAATGCAAAGAACTACATAAGAGAGAGATGTCAGTGTTTCATTGCTGGGAATTTGAAAAATAAATATAACTTGGTGAGTAATGAAACTGCAGCCTCTCATGTGGAGCTCACTTAAGAAGCTCTCACAAAGATCAGCCCCAGTGTCAACTTCAGAGACCTGACCACATACATTCCTCCAAAGACAGACCTTTAAAATGTACCTCCTTAGAAAAAGGCACCAACTACTCAAATACAGAGCAAGGGATGCCTACCCAGACACAGAAATACAAACAAACAGTAGTCTTTTAAAAAGATTCACAATACAGTATAAAGGAAAATAACATAAATCAAATCAGAGACAGAGCGAGAACACTCGCCTAGAAAGATATCCAGAGAATGATCCCTGTAGAAACAGAACCCTCTCCTGAGAAGAGTAAAATCCACTGAAAAGATTAAAATTGCTAAGACAAGATGAAAACAAAAAGTCAGAAAGAGATGCACACGAGACATCTTGCAAAAGGCCCGGCAAAACTTGGAGACCACTGACTGTAATAACTAGAGGGACGTTTCCCCCAAGAGATGTATTGTCCCAGAAAGATACACACAGATTATGCTCACTAAAAACCACACACACAAGGCATCATCTTATAAAGAAAAAAATCATAGACTAAGAACATACTTGTATATTTAATAGACATATACAGTAAAGAGTCAACAGAGACACCTCCAGCATCACCGCCACTTGGAGCAAACATAAGCAAGAACAGAAAGCTTTAAGAAAATGTGTTTCCAGAGACAACTTTTATAGAGTGAGCACTCCTTAAAGGAGAACTAAACCCCCCTACCAAAAGCCCCCCTAAACTTTCTGGCATTGCTTCCCCTCCCGTTGATGTGCATTAGTTAATAAAAACCTTTAAATAAATCTGACCCTTAAATGAAGAGAAGCGCAGTGGAGCTCCTGGTCACCAGCGTCCGGTGATTCATATTGTCATTAGGTCATTTCAGCGACACAATGAAGATAATGTCAGCAGCACACTGAAGGTCTGAAAAAGTGTCAGGTTTCCTGAACCCAAAACATACAGAAGAAAGGCAATGTTTCGGGCCAACCGGGCCCTTTATTAAGGCTTCTTCTGTATGTTTTGGGTTCAATAAACCTCACACTTTTTCAGACCCTCAGTGTGCTGCTGACATTTTCTTCATTGGATGGTTTGACCCTTGAAGCAGGTGTGGGTCCTTCAACATAGCACTTGATATAGCAAAAGGTATATATTGAGGGGTATAAGCTCTCTGCTTCTGTTACTGCATATGTCTTCGCCGACACAAAACCCGGGGAAGCATGCACAGTTGGGCCAAGTCAGGAATCGGCTTCAACTGAGCAAATCAGCGTTGCGACCTAAAGACAATTTCAATCGCTGGAAGATGGTGACCGGGAGCTGCGCTGCGCTTCTCTGCATTTAAGGGTCAGATTTATTTAAAGGGTTTTTGTAACTGATGCACATCACCGGGAGGCAATGCCAGAAAGTTTAGGGGGGCTTTTGGTGGGGGGGTTAGTTCTCCTTCAAGACAGAGACCAGTAAAGCTACCAGTCATATCTGTATTTACTACAAGAAAGAGTTCTCCCTGAAAAAAGAGGGACAATCAGCAGACAACTTTTGCAACAAGGAATAAACATCAAAATAACAAAGCGAGATAGTCTCCAAAAGAGTGTAGCCATCCGTAGGGAGCTTTGTCCAAGAGATAACAGCATCACCCACAGACAAGGAATTAAATTAAACACTGTCAAAGAAAAGAGATAATGTAAAACAAGTCACCCTGAAAATCAACAAAAAGCTTTACACTGAGGAACACGGCACTGGCATATCTAAACAAAAGCCAGCATATAAAGGGGGCAGACATGACTAGAACAGGAGCATAAAATAATGTTGTTGAAGAACTTCACTGTGAATTAAATAGGTCATATACATCGATACTGGTATACTGCTTGTGCAGGTGTTAGGTAATACATTTAGACTATCCACTGGCCATTTTTCACTCATCTTACTGGCATGTCTGGGATTGATGGATTGCTTATTGCCCATTTCTACAGTGATTATACTGGCACATCTAGGGTTAATCTGCTGATTATCCATTTACTGTAGTAATTGCGCTAGCATGCCTGGGGTAATTATGCTGATGATTTATTTTCTGTAGAATTTATACTGGCAAGCCTGGGGTTAATATGTGCATTATTCATTTTCTATGGTATTACGCTGGAATGCCTAGGGTTAATATGCCTTTATCCATTTTACTTATGGATTATATCAGCACATCTGGGATTAATATGGTCATTATTCATATTGTATAGTGATTATACTGACACATATGGGTTGTGTTTTAGTAAAATGTGTGTTATCAAGACGTGGGCGTGGTTTCAAAAAATCTTGCTCTTTGCCCAGGGCCCACCAAGGCCTTAAAACATCCCTATGCATTGGCCAGGGCCATAACTAGGGGAAGGCAGAGTAAGCATGTGCCTAGTGCGCAAAGCTGGGGGGCGCCAGGCACATACCTGCTCTGTTGCCTTAGCCATGTCTGGTCCCCTCTCTCCCTAACAGTGTGTGCTCTTTCCTTGTCTTTTTCCGGTTCTGTGCATGCGCTCGAGCACCAACTCGCACATGCACACGTGAGTGCCAACTTGCGCATGTGCACGCAAGCCAATGCAGGCGCTCAGCCAGCGCCACAACCGCCCAGGTTGCCTAGAGCTCCTGGCCTGGCTCTGGCATTGGCCCAAGTGCAGGCACACTGAGCAATTTTGGAGCTGAAATGCATACTCATGCTGACGCAGTGGCTCAAGTGTAGGGCCGATTCTACGTCTATCCATAGGCTGAGAATCAACCCAGGGTGGCCATAATCTCCAATCCTCAATCTAAACTAAACTAAACTAGCAGTTACATGAAGCATAATGTAAGTACTTCAAAGCTTTTGAGAGGGCCATTCTGTAATTGAAATTTATAGCTGGAACGGTCCAAATCCTAAGACGGACGAATGGCTAGAGTCAGAGGGTTGATATTTGTCACCCCCACCCTCTATGACGCCATAACGCTATAGGGCCCAAGGCAGGATGGACTTTAAGGACTAATGGTCTACTGTGGACAATGGTCACTCATATAGCTTATACTAGGCCATACAAACAAATGATCACCACTTTGTTACTTAAATTCCAGAGTGTCAGCATAACGCCAGCTTGTCTTGTGGGGCCCCTTTTGCATAAGTGTTGCTCAAACTTACTGGAAATACCACAATGGCTATGTTTAGCCAATAGCTGATTGCGAGACCGTGGACCGTTGGAACTAAGAACAATATGTTGCAATATTGTCTGAAATACTTGTAAGACTAAGCAAATTATCTAGACATTAATTGTACAAGGAGGAGTCAGACCATGTATGGTATTGGCATACCCCCATTTGTTATCACCCCCATCTATGACATCAAGATGGGTATATAAACTTATGTTATGTGGGAGTATCTTTAGAAAAGCATTCGGGTACCACCCAGGTGACACACGACTGCTTCCCCAGGCAAAACCTATTGTCTTGTATTTTGGACACAATAAACTACCTCATTGTATTTGAACTTGCACTATTTCGTGGTTTTGCTTTACGTACGAGGTCATAGAGGTACAAATATAACAACATTTGGTGACCCGCCGACTGTGATATTCCCGGACGCTGGACGCCCAAGTGTTTCAGTCGGATCTTCAGGCAAGTTGAGAAGAGAGCTCCTGCTTCTACAGGTGACAGGAGACTACCCGTGGAGATTTCTTTTCGGCTCCAGGACGGATTCCCCGTGAAAACTTTCCTCACGGATGATTGATACCCGCGCGGAAGGCTCTGATAAGGTGAGCATCAATGTACTTTTCTAGTCTATTTTTACTGCTTATTATTGTGTTAAGTGTTGTACTAACCAGTTCTGATATTCTGCCGTTCATGATAGGAATACGCCTTTTTCTTACTGTTTTTGTAATTTGTACATACCTAGTTCCTCATCATGAGCAGTTACACTAAGTAGAAAAAAACTCTGTCATAGAAATTACACATGCATGTTGATTTATGAATGACAAAGGATCCCTGACTGTTGTGATTGAATGATTGTGGTTGAAACTGGAACCTACACCCTCCAGAATCAACCGAGTGCGTGAATAACTTTAGCTTAATCGTAAACTGTGTGATAGTGTCCATAAGGGAATCCGTGACTCTATCTCAGAGTCTGCTTGCTGTTTAGGAGTTTTTCTGCGGTTCCTGTTTATAGGGCGACCTAACAGGCCAGAAAACGGAAAACTAGGTTTTCTGAAGGAAATTCTTTAGCGTGTGGTGTGTCAATCACTTTCCTGTCTGTTTGAATCTGCATATGTCAAAAGAGAGCCCTAGAAGCATCTAGGTGTCAAACATCTGCAGCTTCAAATCTATTTTCGCCCCTTACACTCAGTTTGTAAGTCCCACATTGTAAAAACACTACAGACACACTCCCACTTTCTTTGTTAGGGAGATTTCTTATGCCTTCAACAGAAGAAGATAGTAATTCTTCCAAATACAACCTAGCGCTTGAAGCAATCTTATTTTTTTTCGCCTTGTTAAATTTTGTTCTTCTTATTTACTATTGGAGGCGATATGTTCAAGATGCTTAAACCTAAAACTCCCCCAGAACTTCTGGTTAAGGTGTGTGACCAAAGCCCCTTATGTCGTAAGGCTCTAGTAACATGTCACAAAGCATGGGTTAAGTGGGGTACAAGTAAGGATGCCACGTTTTCCTGGCCAGAAAACTGCAGTCTTCTCCCTACAGATCTAGCTAGCCTGTTAGAACAGATCAATGTTAAATGTAAGGGCAAAGAATTAATAGCACATACCGCATGCCACGACATCTGGCAAGCATATGCTCAGCAATACCCAGAAAAACCACCTGCATATGCCCCAGCTGAACCAGCCCACATAGACACTGCTCCGAGTTCAGCCAAATTATATCCCGTCCTTAACATGGACGCACAGGAGCAATTACAGACTGCCCTAAACACGCCTATTGGCAATCCTAGGGTAGCACAGGGCTATACTGCCCCGGCACTTCCCCCACCAACAAACTTGCAGACAGTGCCACATGCCAGTAATGAGGACTCATACTGGGCAGACGTCTCAGGGCGTCTTAAACTTAGCAAAACCAACCCTTTTTGTCCTATTGAGGATGCTGCACACCAAACCCCTGTTAACAGAGCACCTCCTAGTCAGGGTTTTCAGACCCCTATGGGAAATCACCCTGAGATTAGGGCAAATACACCTCTCTCTAACATATCTTTTGACGAGGAAGAGGATGAAATGCCCATATTAGAAGATGCAGAAATCCCGACAGCTAGAGTCTTGGCAACTATTGTTACAAGACCAAAAAACATCACTCCAAAACAAAATTCCTTCTCTCCAAAGGATGTAGTAATCCGAAGAGAAGGGGGGGATAGCACTTTTGTAGATCCTTGGGTTGACAATCTGGCCGGCTGGTCAGAATCTTTAAAACCTAATGTTACCCCATTTCCTAGAGAGGGAGCTCTGGACACCCGTAACTTGAATACAGCACGCCTCTGTATCAGAGGAGGCATGGGAGATCCAAATTGGGATAGACAATACATGATTAATGGTCTTAGCATTTGGGAGAAATATGAAAATCTGAGCGCACTTGCTAACATAGTCTCACCCTCACCCAAACAGATGTATCCTCTTATGCATACTACCAAAGGACTTAAATATGTCCCTTGGAACTTTGCCGATGTGGAAGGGATAATCAAGGCTCTGCCACCTCTGTTAAGGGGGGCAGACCCCTGGATATCTAAATTTGAAATACTAACTGCCGGCATGTCTCTATGCTTAGGCGATCTAAAAGCATTACTAGCTCAAATTCTTGGACGCTCAGCGCAGTCCATATGGAACGAGGCAGGACTTCCTCATATTGTTCTGTCCTCAGATTCTCACGACGGAGCTGAATTTAACCCTTACAGACCTAGAATTTTTGCAGCTCTCAGAGTTTGTTATCCCACTCACAAGGACTTCGGGAAACTAATGAATACTTCTCTCCCTGAAAGTGCAGACATAACTAAACACATTTCAGAGTTCTTAGAACAATGGGCACAAGAAACAGGTATGGATCCTTACGAACCAAATGTAGTGCCACTTGTTTATCAGGCCCTCCGTAAAGGTTTCCCAGCCGCCTTACAGAAAAAATTAGATGCTATAGTCGGCTTAGATGCCAAATCATGGAAGGAGATTTATACTCATATCCTTCACTACCATAAAATCTATGAGGAAGACAGTAAAAAGGCAGAGAAGGATTTCAAAAACACCCAGCATAAACTCATGTCCTTGCAAATTAAGGAACTCCAAGAGGGAGAAAACAAGCCCGAAGAACAAACCCCAGAACCAACACCCACCACTGAGTCCTATTCTTTCAGGGAATTTTTAAAAGATTTCCCTACCTTTTTTGCAAATGTTCAGTCCGGTGGTCAATTTTTACAACCCTAATAGAGGGAAATTTGGAGATTTTAAAGCTAATAACACACCCAAGGGTGTCTGTTGCAACTGTCACAAGCCAGGACATTATGCCCGTGTATGCCGTAGTCAAAAACGATTTGGCAATCAGTATAACGCTCCTAACTTTCAATCTCGCAACAATTCCAATGTTCAGTCTTTTCCTAATTGGTCTCCACCCAGAAACCAATCGCAATGACTGTCTATGCTTTTACGGGTTCCCATGTCCACTGAAGAACCTTTTCTTACTGTTTCTATAGCAGAAATGCCTACATGTTTTTTGCTTGACTCAGGCGCTACAGTATCTGTTCTCTCTGTACATCCTGCAAGTTTAACCCTTTCTTCCCAAACAGTCTCCACTACAGGATTTGATGGTAAGCCTCAGCTAAACCAATTAACCTCTGAAGTTCCAGTGACAATTGGGACTATCACCTGTCTACATGCTTTTGTCTATGCACCTGCATGTCCTGTCAATTTGCTAGGCAGAGACCTGTTAACCAAAGCTAACATCATTCTTGATTTTGCTGTCTCACGTCCAACTGTACTGTTTGCAACTACTGTCCCTTCTCCTGCAGATTCAGTTGATCCATTTGACGATATACCTAAAGCAGTCTGGGCCACACCCGAGGCACCTTTTGGTAAGGCCGTTTCAGTTGAAGAGGTTCAAATTAATTTACGTCCAGGGTGTGATGGCCCCAAGGTACCACAGTACCCACTTAAAGCCCAGTCCATTCAGGGTGTGGCAGATGAAATTAACCTACTTTTGCAACATGGCATAATTGAACCAAGCGACTCTCCTTATAACACTCCTTTGTACCCAGTACAGAAGCCAAATGGCTCCTACCGTATAGTCCATGACTTACGGAAGTTAAATGAAGTTGTCCCTTAAAGGAATATAATTCAGTTTTGGATTTATCCCAAGCATTTTATTGCATTCCTTTATCTCAACAATCCAGACCACTTTTTGCATTCACCTACAACAATAACCGTTACCAGTGGACCCGCCTCGTAATGGGCGGAGCTGACAGTCCCTCGATCTTCAGCCGTGTACTCGCGACTGATCTGCAAACTTTCACTGACCTTTTACCTACTTCTGTTTTTCTAATACAATATGTTGACGACCTTCTGCTTTCTGCAGACACTGCTGAACTGTGCCAACACTACACTCGTGCCTTACTTCTGCATTTGCATACATGTGGTTATAAGGTCAATCGTTCAAAGCTGCAATTTTGTCAAACCTCAGTTACTTTTCTAGGCATGACACTCAGCAAGGGAGCCAAACTCATGGGCCCTCAGGTGCTCACTGATGTCCAACGTATGCATCTACCTACCTCAGTCAAAGAATTACGCAGTGTTTTGGGTCTGTTTAACTTCTGTCGCTTATGGATTCCTGCTTACAGTTCTCGCATACTTCCTTTCAGAAAATACCTCAAAGGCAACCCTCCTGGTTATGCTTCTGTCTCTCTGTCTCAATCTGACTCTACTGCTCTTGAATGTCTAATGTCTGATATTTTGCAGGCCCCACAACTCCATTTGCCGAACAGCTGTGAGCCTATCTACATGTACGTTTTTGCGAATGCAATCTGTTGGGCGGCAGTGGCCACCCAACAAGAGGGATGTATTATAGGACACTTTTCAGGAATTTTTACACCCATAGAACAAGCTTTCACTTCCTGTGAACGTAACATATGCGCTTGTGCAGCATCTGTAGAAAAGCTCTATTCACATGTGATTGTTCCCAGTGTTACCATATACACCTCACATGACGTGCCAGCACTACTCAAAAGTAATACATTACACTTTGTGCCTGCACGCGTAGGACAATGCACGGCTGTGCTCCTACGAAGTCACATTTCTTTCAAAGGAATGCCTCCAACTAATCCTTTCAATAATCTTAAAGACTTATTGTTGTTCTCGGCTGGGAACCATGATTGTACCTCTGAGGAAATTCCAGAGGAACGTCCCTTTATGGGTATTGTCCCAGTAACAGATTTACCACCGTCACATGTTGTAATTTTCTCTGACGGTTCACAGACAGAAACACATACGGGCTTTGCCGTGTGTCAGATAGATCCTGATACCAAAGGGATTATACAGAAAAGACAATATGCATTGCCACCAGATACATCAGCCCAATTAGCAGAGATAGCCGCCGCCTTAGAAGGTTTCCGGCTCATGAATGACAACAACGGAGTTCTGTATACAGACTCTGCTTACGTCACTACCACCATACATACAAATGCATCTAAATGGCACAAGAGAGGTTTTGTTACAGGAAAAGGAACTCCACTACAACATCATGACACGATTCTTGCTATAATGGAAGTACTACAGGAAAGACACAACAAAGGTTTAAAAACATCCTGTGAATGGGTAAAAGCACACCAACATAATGTCACAGATATTGTCGCATACGGCAATCAGATAGTTGATGAACTAGCGAAACAAACCACAAACCCACTAACCATTTTTGTACAAACACGAGCTAAGAAATATCTTTCCAGTTCTAACCCTTTTGCACCCATCAGAGTAATGCAAGAAAGTGCCACTAGTGCAGAAACAGACAAATGGGTGGCTAATGAATGCTCTCATTACTATCACAATAACGAGCCTCCATATATTTGGATGCACCCTTCAGGTGTACCAGCATTACCCATAGGTGAGTGCCACCTATTGGCCCACCAGTTACACTACGGGTCACATATGCCAACAAATGACTTGATCAACACTATACGGGGAATGTACTGGTGCCCAGATTTAAAAGATATTTGTAAAGCTGTGGTCAATACTTGTAATGTTTGTTTTACCAACACCAGTCATCAAACTCCAAGGATTCCTCCTGGAGCGATTCCAAGGCCTGCTGGCCCCTTCAGAGAATGGCATATCGATTTCACGGACATGGTAACTCCTTGCAAAGGATACAGGTATCTTTTGGTCATGATTGACCCGTACTCTCAATGGTTAGAAGTTTTTCCATGTAGGAAGGAAACAGCTCTGGTTGTATTTGATAATCTATACAATGAAATCTTTCCCAGACATGGAATTCCCAAGTCCATTGTTTCTGACAATGGAAGCCATTTCAAAAATCAACTTTGTGAGACATTTGCAAATTGTACTGATATCAAGTGGAGGTACGTGTCTGTGTACAAACCAACCTCCAATGGCATTGTGGAAAGAGCTAATGGTCTCTTAAAGACACAACTCAGAAAATTGACAGCTGCCACAAATGGCTCGTGGCTGGAATGTCTCCCAGCTGCATTGTTCATACTCCGCAACCATCCTATTAGGCGTTGTGGACTTACCCCATTTGAAATCACTACCGGTAGACGTATGTCTCTTATCCACACCATCAGTACACGTCCACTTCCTAATGCTGACAGCCCAAAAACAATCTCATACGGTGTCTCCAGTTAGCACACCAAATGTCTGAAGTGAATATTTCCAAGGCACCTGTTGTTGTCACTCCTTCTTTTCTTTTCTAGGTCGGAGATCTAGTCTACAAGAGAAACTTTACTCGTAGCCGTTGGGACCAGCCTATATATTCCGGTCCTTTTAAAATACAACAGCTCTCCCCCACTGCCGTATTACTTGAAAACCACGGGACATTGATTCATCTTCGAGACTGCTTGCCTTGTCCTTCTGTGTTTCCTACTTCCTCTCCACCCCCATAACAGCACTATGGGCTGACAATGAACTTTTAAGACTGCACAGTACTGCTGCCGCTATTGAAAATAAGTCTGATTGTTGGGTTTGCTCACATATTCCTACTCACAGCCTTGGTACCCCTATCCTTGGGGTCCCCTTTACATGGACTGATTTTGAAGACAGATATGTGATGGACTTTTCAACTCTTGATCCAGAATTGTCTAAATATAGGGAAATTTCTGGTAAAGGTGATGAAATAATGAAAGCACCCCCAGCTCTTATTTTGGCAGGAATAGTACGCCATCCTTCAGTATGTTTCACTGTTTTTAGTAGAAAAACACGGGTGACCATTAATGGTAAACATATCAGGATTCCTAAAATCCTTATAGGAGAAACTACATGTAATTCAACTGATTTAAATATTACTCAGGTACCCACACATTATGAAGCAGCCACCACATATGCACATTGTGTTGATGAAACAAAAGTATCTTCTACTATTGAGCCCTGCCTTTCTTGGGCCAATAAGAGTTTAGAATGGGATTTAGATTATACAGTATAGATGGTCCTGCTCACTATAACATAAAATTTTTAACGCTTCAGATTAGAAATCAGGGTTTTCACCGCCCCATGGTGCTTCCTTCTGGGACTTATTACATCTGTGGTAAGAAAGCCTATGCATGGTTGCCCATGGGAGCTGAAGGTAGATGTACTATAGGAAATGTAGTCCCAGCTGTTAGAACTAGAACAGAATTATCTGCTACCTCGCTTTAAGACACACATTCATCCGCTGTTTTAAATCTTAAGATACAGAAAAGGGAACTTTTTAATGATAAAGATAAGGCTTGGGCTTTCTTCCCTGCCTGGACAGGTTGGGGAATAGAAATGATGGTTCGCCTTAATGAATATGCTTCCCTTCTTGACCGCATGATTAACAACACTGTAATATCGGTCCTTGCAATTAATGTAGAACTAGCTCAGATTCGTAAAGTAGCTCTTCAGAATAGAATGGCCCTAGATTACTTGTTAGCAGAACAAGGTGGGGTCTGTGTTTTAGTAGGAGAAGAATGTTGCCCTTACATTAATGATTCTGAATCGCTTGTTGAATCTCATATGGCCAAGGTTTTCGAATTACAAAAACAAGCCAGGGTTATTTCTAAAAATGGTTTTAATCCCTTTACATGGTTAGGTAATATTGGTGGATGGTTAAATGATTTCCTTGGAAGTTTCTTTAAACCCATCCTAGTTATTTTAGCTCTGGTCCTTGGTCTGTACCTTATTGTTAAAGTAATGATATGTGCCATTAGCCGCTGTACCTCCTCCCCAGCTTCTGCTCTACTTTGATTTACATTTATAAGATATAACTTTTCTCAGCCTTATAGGGGAGGTTGGACAAAAAAAAAAAAAAAAAAAGTATTTCTTTATTATTACTACTAAGATTGATTTTAGCATTTTTAGCTTCATTTTAGTATTTTTCATTTTTAATAATCTTCATTTTAGCATTTTTACATTTTTCATTTTTTCATTTTTACATTTTTTAACTTTGATCTTAACATTTTTTAACTTTTAAATTTTTCATTTTGACTTTTATTTCCATTTTTTATCTTAATCTCAGGGTATTTTTTGGGTCTTACTTGAATTTTTACCTTAATGAAATCAGTATTATGTTACAATATCAGTATTATCTTACTCAGGATGATTATTACTATGTCTTATTATCTCTATGTAATGATGTTTTATTATCTCTATGTAATGCTTTATTTTGCTTTATTTTGAAACCTAAGTTCACTATAATCATATATTTGCTTGAATCTTAGGCTACAGGTTATATTCAGACAGCTCTTGCTTCATTGTGCGGTTCCAGCGGTCACTAGTCAAGTTAGTTCCTCAAAAACAGGAAATATCTCTAGCCCCCTAGCTTCCTGTTTTCTTTGTTTTTACTCATTACAGATTTTTCAGCTACACTTCTGTATTGGTGCTGCCGCGACAGTTGAACTGTAACTCACAACAGCGTACACCACTGTCCCATTTATAATAGACCTCCCTTGTTCCTGGGGGTCCTCTCAGCACTCTTACTGTGCCTGTAATTCCTAATATGAAACATATTTAATGTTTCAAGAGAGGAAATGTAATTGAAATTTATAGCTGGAACGGTCCAAATCCTAAAACGGACGAATGGCTAGTGTCAGAGGGTTGATATTTGTCACCCCCACCCTCTATGACGCCATAACGCTATAGGGCCCAAGGCAGGATGGACTTTAAGGACTAATGGTCTACTGTGGACAATGGTCACTCATATAGCTTATACTAGGCCATACAAACAAATGATCACCACTTTGTTACTAAAATTCCAGAGTGTCAGCATAACGCCAGCTTGTCTTGTGGGGCCCCTTTTGCATAAGTGTTGCACAAACTTACTGGAAATACCACAATGGCTATGTTTAGCCAATAGCTGATTGCGAGACCGTGGACCGTTGGAACTAAGAACAATATGTTGCAATATTGTCTGAAATACTTGTAAGACTAAGCAAATTATCTAGACATTAATTGTACAAGGAGGAGTCAGACCATGTATGGTATTGGCATACCCCCATTTGTTATCACCCCCATCTATGACATCAAGATGGGTATATAAACTTATGTTATGTGGGAGTATCTTTGGAAAAGCATTCGGGTACCACCCAGGTGACACACGACTGCTTCCCCAGGCAAAACCTATTGTCTTGTATTTTGGACACAATAAACTACCTCATTGTATTTGAACTTGCACTATTTCGTGGTTTTGCTTTACGTACGAGGTCATAGAGGTACAAATATAACAACATTTCCAAGGAGCTGACATCTATTCCTACAGTACTTCTCTGTCCAAATGTGGGGAACTTTGCAGCGTACACCACTGAAAAACGTCACCGCTGAATGGAAGTTCTTTTGTGTGTGTTCATACAACAGGAAGTGATGTTAAAGCACATATGCTCCCCATGATATCAATGCCCATGAGCAGTGAGTGACTGGGGGATTTTTGTAAACATTGGGAGACTCCCCAAAAATATGACAACTCTGTGTTCACATTCCAAAATTCTAAGGTTTGCACAAGGGGTGATTTATGATTGCTAAACTCATCTGAGGGACAAAGTTGCACAAAATTGTTCCAAAAAAAAGTTTCTTCCAAGCAAGCTTCAGGGATTACAGGAACAAGTAAGTCTTGTAAATTGAGCAGGACTATCTGCAAGGTGTTTGCACGTTCTGGCTGTTCTTGTGCTGGTTTAGCAGAAGATAAGGAAGCAGGACTGACCGGCACTCAAACGGATCCACAAGACCAGAGATTTTCAGTTAAAAAATAAATTTATTAGTAGAAAAGTTAAAAATATAGCTTCATCTCCATCCACCCTATGCGTTTCACACCCCTCAGGGTGCTTAGTCATGGGCTGTGCTGGTTTACTCTGGATACTCCAGTTTCTTGTCACACTTAAAAACATACAGGCAGGTTAATTGTCTCCTAATAAAATTGCCCATTATATATATAAATGTGATAGGGACCTTAGATTATAACCTCAACTGGGGTAGGCACTGATAAGAAAAATATATATCTGTAGAAATAAGTCAAATCAAATGGACTTGCTGTGTTTTTTCCCATGAAGAAGTTTCACCAGTCATCCAACTGGCTTTCTCAATTTAGAATAACTTGTAAATAGGATCTTTCTTCGGGAAAAAGTCCTCTTGAATGTTGCTCTAATCAGCATAACCTGTTTATCATAATCCGCAAGGATATCATTAAGTTAGATCTTGATTGTATTAGCATGATTAGAGTTTTGAACCATGCAAATACATGTTGAATCATTTTGAAGCAGAGTAATAAATACCCTTACCAAAATGTTTCCAAACACCTACATACTTACATGAACACAAATACATTATAAAAAGCCAAAATATAAAGCAAAACAGCATTTATACCCTGCAGGGGAGTCTGTCTACAGTTTCACAGGTTCAGCCAGCATGCCTCTGGAGATCGCACGTTTGGCACATCTAGTGTTTCTACTATAAAGTAAACCAACTTTTCCCAGAACTCAACCAGTAGACAAGTCCAGAAGGCATGTAGAAATGTAGCTGGACTAGCCCCACATTTAAAACATAAATTATAAAGGAAACTTTTCCCAGAACTCAACCAGTAGACAAGTCCAGAAGGCATGTAGAAATGTAGCTGGACTAGCCCCACATTTAAAGGAGAAGGAAAGCTACGGAGCCATTTTATTGCCAATAGATTAGCTGCAATAGTGCAAGCTAGAATGCTATATTTATTCTGTAGAATGTTTTACTATACCTGAGTAAAAAGCTCTAGAAACAATCTGTTTGTTTAGGATAGGAGCTGCAGTATTAATGTGGTGTGACATCACTTCCTGCCTGAGTCTCTCCCTGCTCTGGGCTCAGATTACAGCAGAGAAGGGAGGGGGCAGGGGAAGAGGAGCAAACTGAGCATGCTCTTGCCCAGGGCAATGAGGTTTAAGCTGAAGGCAGGAAGTCTGATACAGAAGCCCCTGTGTACACAATAGAAGGAAAGAAATGCAGTGTTTCTTTTGACAGGGGACTCAGAGCAGCATTACTTTGGGGGTTTACTGGTATATGTAGATGGACCTTTCTGATAAAGCTTACTTAGTTTTAACCTTTCCTTCTCCTTTAAAACATAAATTATCCGGTTTAAGGTCCATGGAATACAGTCGAGCGGGTGTAAAGTAAGTTTTGTGAATTGCGCTGTATTGTATCAGGATATCATTACTGATACAGAGGGTAAGTAGGAGTGGGTGAGGTCATCCCAGTCATCAGGGTCTAGCTTTGGTATATTCAAGGCCCATTTGGTATGGCATTGTGCAAAGGGGTTTCCTCTGTGTATGTTAAGGAAAGAGAAAATATGACATTAAGGGCGGGGGCAATACTGGCCCCTCCGCTGCCCGAGACAGCAGCAGTTGCTGCCGCTCCCCCTCCCCCGTGCGCTTACCTTTTTGCGCCTGAGGGGGGTCCACCAGGGCAGCAGAGAGGGCCAGCGCACTAGCGCAGAGAGTCTAACTGCGCTCTCTGCGTTAGAAGAGCCAATTTCCGGATTGAAAACCTGAAATTCGGCTCTTAAAGTACCAGGAGCGGCATTTTTGCTGCCCCTGGTACTTAGTGGGGTGCTGCCGCCTGAGGCGACAGTCTCAAGTCGCCTCATTGGCGAGGCGCCCCTGATTAAGGGGCAGATTGATCAAGGGTCGAAGTGAATTTGAGGGAATGGATACTTCGACCATCAAATAGGATACTACGACTTCGACTTCGAATTCAATTCGAAGTAAAATAGTTTGGATATTCAACCATTTGATAATCAAAGTACTGTCTCTTTAAAAAAACTTTGACTTCAACACTTCGATAAATTAAACCTGCCGTAGTGCTATGTTAGCCTATGGGGACCATCTAGAGCAGTTTTCTAAGTTTTTTGAAGTCGAAGAAAAATCGTCCGATCGATCGATGAAATCCTTCAAATCGTTCGATCGTTCGATTTTACTTCGACCGCAGAATAGCCAAATTAGATGAAAAAAAGTTCAAATTCGATATTCGAATTCGAAGTATTTTAATTCGATGGTCGAATTTCGAAGTATTTTTAACTTTGAAATTTGACCCTTGATAAATTTGCCCCTTATTGTGTGATCCGGTGGCCTTAATAGTTAAACAAGGTAATGCTCTACCTAAATATGCTGCTGCCAAATACTGTGGTGTGTGAATACAGCCTATAGATGGAGAAGCTTCTGTTAATTAAATCATTAGTTTAACATGCAGAAACCTGCAATAGATTAGGCCTACAGTTAGCACCTGCAATAGATTAGGTAAAGCTATTTTGCCATTAAAAATAAAGTCTTGTACTTGTGACTACAAAGTCTTTTTACTTGTGAGGAAGCAAATTCATTTTTTAAAATATACAAAATATACAAAATAATGAAAGTTACTCTACAGTGTACGCTGTAAAGTGTATAGAAAGACTTTTGGTGAAAAAAAACAAAGTGGTAGTTTCCCTTTAAATTATGATAAATAGTCTTTGTGTAATTCACAAAATATACTTTCAGATAGTCCCAGAATGTGAATGTAGTTTCTCTTCCAAGGCTGTACCCAAAAGAAACCCAGCAAAAATAGCCCCAGAATCTACAGGAAATGTAATATATTCACATTACCATGATTTCCTCAATTTCTTTGTATAAATAATTCCAAGACAGTGAATAAGAGAAATAACTCAGAATGACATTTATTTAGCAAATTACTTCTTACAAATACATGTTGTTTTATTAACAAGTCCCTGAGGAACCAACTTGTCATATTATCTACCAAGTATAAACGTAAGGGTTTTTTTTCTGTGATGAACAATGATTTCTAAAAAATAAAACAAGAATACCTGCTAATGGGAGTTGGAATAAATCATGTTAATGTACATCCCTGACTCCCACCATTCTTTTGTTAATTTCCCCTTAAAGCAGCCCAAATGATTCTTCTTACTATCTGCTCATGTACAGGTATGGGACCTGTTATCCAGAATGCTGGGGACCTTGGGCCTTTTCCATGTAAAGGCTCTTTCTGTAATTTTGATCTTCATACCTTAAATCTACTATAACATTTTGTAGACAATAAATAAATAAATAAAATAGGCTGGTTTTGCTTCCAATAATGATTAATTAATAAGGATTTATTATAGCATAGCTTGGATCAAGAAGAAGGCACCATTTTTAAATAATTTGGATTATTTGGATGAAATGAAGTCTATGGAAGATGGACTTTCCATAATTTACTGGATAATGGGTTTCCGGATAACGGATCCCAATACCTGTACTACAAGCAATAATAGTATGTTAATAAATGCATCTTTAGTGCAACATTACTGTATATACTTTTTAGTTCTTTTGAAGAGTAGGACTTACTTTTGAGTTCCTACTAGAATATTGGCCTGGGATGAATTCTTCGTGGATGCTTTAGGTGCATCTTTTATGCAGCTTGTTAGAGGCTAAAAACTGAACTGAAAAATGCTGTAATAGAACATGATGGTTTTCATTGCCCTTTTTCTTTATTAAACGACATATAATATCTGTTGAACTGTGGGAACAAATCTGGAAGTACACTGAAAATAAGGGAATGAATGCAATTACTATTAATATCTTTATAAGATGTAATAAAGGCAAAATAAATAGGAACTATTTTTTTCCTGTCCAAAATATAAAACAAAACATTGAAAGGCCCCCTTACCCATACTTG
Organism: Xenopus laevis; assembly: GCF_017654675.1. NCBI lineage: Eukaryota > Metazoa > Chordata > Amphibia > Anura > Pipidae > Xenopus > Xenopus laevis. The sequence goes on along the minus strand of NC_054374.1, from coordinate 123,592,577 downwards.
CCTTGCTGTTTTAAGCTTAGCAGCATAGTGTTGTCTAAAGGCAGAGCAATAGGATCATTGGATAATGTCGTAACAGGATTGGGATTCGTTCCTCTTTAGCAACCTTAGCAATGAATTCGATCTTTGCTGTCAATGTTCTATTAGTGTGGAATAATTAAAAGATAATGGCTAATTCTTTTTAATTTTTACTGGACCAGAGGAAACATTTGCTTGTCTTATTACATAATCTCCTAAATCCCTTTCACCCCTCCTATATCAATGTTACATCAGTGGGAACTGAGGATTTAGAGTAACTATGTCAGTTGCAGTCTACCGCTCCTCTGCATTACTTCTAATGGATTTTGTGTGCCTGCTTAGATGTGCAAACACACTAACATTCAAGACTACATATTTCTAGGTTTAGATCCAAGCCCATATCCTTTTAGCGCAATGACATCATGGATCAGTGGTCACACACTGACAGATACAATAATGTCAATTATATCTTCTAAGCATTTAGAAAGCCATGGCAGACAGACAGGACTATCCTTTGGGAGCTAGTTATGACCTTGGCCCATAGCAGTTGATCTCTCTGCTTTCTCATGTGTTACTTCTTTAACCTTCCTCCACCATTTATCTCCCAGCAGTTCCTAGACCTGCCACCTGGATTATGAGTTGGAAACAATCATCATTTACAGGAGTAATTACACCTGTAATAGACATTGACAAATACTTATATCTACCAAGCTGTTTCTGTTCCCATTGTGCTAAAAAGCATTTCCTCCCCTTTCCATCAAAATAACCCTATTATCACTTTTGTTTTTACTTTAACTTACAAATGTTTATGCACATGGGGCAGATTTATTGCATGCAGATTTATACCATAAAGGCGGTAATGGGAATAGCGAATAACAGCTGCGTCCCGGTGAAACAGTTCCAGTGTGCTTGCGGCCCAGTTGCAGCTTTGATAAGGTAAGCATTTGATTGAAAATAGTCTTGGCACAGGGGACTAAATCCATACTAATATAGCCCTGATAGCATTTTCAGCTGCTGCCTGTTGTACAGTATGCATGGGGAGAATACCACAGAGATTCTATTGATTTGCACTGAAAGATATTTGTAGGCTCTTTAGCAATTCTCATATTATCTTCACTCATGGTTGTGAGAAAGCTCAGAAACTGCTGTTTTAAATTTTTTTTCCGTTATTCCTGGAAATATTTATTTGTGTGTACCTGGAACCATGTATTTTAGGGAGATTTCCATGTACAGAGCTCAGCAGTAACACAGGTGCAGTTTAACACATTCTATTCTATTGCCGGCACTTTGTTAATTTTGCCCTTCCAGAAAATCACACACACTGTTCTCTGCCTTCCACAATAGGACTGATTTAATTGGTACCTGCCACTATTTACCAGACTGATTTCTCTTATTAATCTCACATAATGAATCAGCTTAATTATTAAAATTGTTAGCATGCCTCAAATGCATTTCAGCTATTTTTCCCCCCTCCTCTATTTTTGGATGTGTTGAGAGGGTCCGGTATATATAATTGATAGAGAAGAAGATGGCTAACCTTGACTTGTTCTCTTGTCTTTTGCCTTGAATTAATAGATTGACTTAATTGTTTCTGAAAACTAGAGATTTGCTAATTATGTCGTTGTTTCATTACTGTGGGTTAATGAACCAAGGGAAGCTACTTAAACCTCTAAATGTTCTGTTTTATTTAAACTCCTTCCCTTAAAGAAACTCGGTATGCTTCAAACTGCTAATGAGAAGTCCCTTAAAGGAGTAGGAAAGTTACTACACCTGGGGGTGCCAAAAGTTAGGCACCCCCAATTGATTGTATAAACCTGACGGTTTTCCTATCAGCAGAAAACTGCACTGGCCCGGGGTTCTGCTAGTGATCCTCTTAACTTCTTTGCTTTCCAAATTTCCCTGGGCAGATGCATTTGCAGTAGAACAAAATATTTATTGTTAAACTTTGGCTTTTCACTGTACTGTGCAGTCTCGAGCTGAAAGAAAAAGCAGGAAGAAGATCGTTCCGTGGTGCTCGCTGGAAGAACTCCGGGCTGGTGCCGTTTTCTACTGATAGGAGCACCAGCCCAGGGTGTCAGGTAAGTAAATACAATCACTTGGGGCCCCTATGTTTTGGCACCCCCAAGTAAAAAAATGTTCCTTTAAATTAATTAACACAAATAGAAGGGAACACTTGTTAAAAAATGCTCACTGCTATGCTCAGTTGGTTCAGGTGCCTTGTCCCAAAGCTCTTTGCTTAAGGGGGCCCCTTATCTTCATACCACATCCAACAAGTCACTCACCACACTGTTTGTGGGTACAGCTCCCCAGACCCATAGCAAGGAAAGACTCAAAATCAAGATCACTCAAATCATTCAGTTTAGTTGGATAGATCCTCTAATGTGAAACCTTCATCTGGAAGTGTTACTGTATGTGAAGACTTACCATGTCAGTTGCACTGGTCTTTTTAAGGTGGCTTATTCATTGTTCCACCTGCAGATGGCTGAAGAAAGCCATTCACCGATTGTTTGCTATGGGATACTGCCCATGGGCAAATTTGTCCAGTCTTTATAAATGAGCCCCAAGTTACAACATGCTATATAATTTTTCTTGCCTTGTGCAGCCTTGGACTCCTTTCCTTTCTGCAGGTCAATGCTCTTTTGTCTCCCACTCAACAAAGGAGTAGGGCGATTGATTTGGAACAGCCTCTAGTTTTGCCCAGTTTTAAGCTGTTTAAGAAGCAGCGTTAAGCTGAACTATTTTATTAAACTAAGCTTCTCCTCTGGCCTGCCCACATGGTAAGGAAAAAGATTATTTTTGTTACAGTGATCTGTTCTGTCCCTCTAAGAGGCTCACTTTCACTGTAGAACCATAGACTAGACTATCTTGTTAAAATGACATGAGCTCCATTAAAGCACAAGAAGTGTCTAGTGTTGAAAGTTATTTGTAACCATTGCTGAAAGTCTATGTGATATACACCTTCATTTACATCTCACATCTGAAGTGTATTTGAAATTGGTTCAAAATATTTAGAAGTTGTTTTTCAAGTCAGAATGGGGCGGGTAAAAAAACACTCTGCACCTGTTTTTGTACATTGCCTCTTGCTCTCAAATTTACATTTCTAATATTTAGTTTTGACATATTTAAGTGTTAAAATGTATTTGAGAAAAGCCAAAAACACTCATGCTGCAAGGTACATAAATCTGCAGATTATACATACATGATTGCATCTAGTAGTTGGCAAAGTTTCTTTTTAGCTTTCTTTGTGTAATTGATACATCTCCCCATAATACCTTTCCAAAGACGTTTCTTTAATGATCTGCCAATCTTAGCCTTTCATTGTGCATGCATAACAGGACTAGTATAGTTATCAGCTGGCATATAGGATTATACATTGAGATTTACAAATACCTTTACACATACCTTTTAAATTATTTCAAATATATCATTAATATGTAATGGAAAATTTCTTAAAATGTATTTTTGTCATTATGCAAAAAACTGTTTTTTTGCCTAAAAAAATAATTGGGCAACTTTGCAACCACTACCATTGGAATTGTAAACTGCATAGTCTGAGCCAATAAAATAGCTCATAAATATGTAATGCAAAATAATTCATTACTTTCTTTTGGTGCTCATATATCTTGTGGCCTGAAAGCAGTGGGAACCATGGTGGGAACATTTTTTATTTTAAGTGGCGTAAGTTGTATTCTACATTTTCTACATTGTCTAGATGGAAGCAAACTTTCCTGCCTTGGCAGTAGCCTGGTTGTGTGTCAATTAAGAACCTAATCTTAGATTCTGTTCAACAAAATCCAAATCTTAAAGGGGATCCCTTTCTGGGTTTAGTTTATTCCAAACAATCCAGAAATTATGGATTTGGCGCAGAAGCTGAAGGTGAATATTGGTCAAGTAGCTCATGTTTGCCAATCACCACTCTGTGTTTGACAATACATATGTAATAAAAGGCAAAACATTTGCCCATGTGCAATAACCCACAAATATGATGGCTGCTTTACAGGTAAAGGCTCCCTGCTGATTGGTTGCTGTAGGTGTTTACACCAGCAGTAAACTTTTCATTTATATTACATTTCTATATAAATAAATATAAAGGGAGCGACCACAGTGTGCATAATGCAATTTCAGATTCAATTCACCATGTTTATTACCCATAATGCAGCTTCCCCACAGTTCCAGTGTAATTGTGGCAACATGTAAATTTGTGCAGCAATGCATTAATAACCATGATGGACTGAGTGTAATTACCATCACGTTCTGGGTGGCAGTAGCTCCAGGGTAAGTCAAAAGGGGCAAAGGTATGTGACTGGATGGGCACAATGGTTTTTGTTGCAAATTTGCAGAAGTGTCTGTGTATAGGCCCAAGTGCCCTAAACCTTTTAGTAAACAGAAATTTTTAAAAAATTCAGAATACAGAAATATCATGGCCATTGTTATGCTCTCACTGACAGTAGCACTTCCCATTCTGAGAGCAGCACTACTGGTAACTTTGTCACGTTTGGCCCCCTAAATCCACAACTAATGCTAGGCTCCTGGGTCTTGGCTCTTGCTTCTGCCTTTAATAGCCGCCTTTCAACTCGGGAGGAACACTCAGCCAGGTCTGGACTGGGAATCAAAATAGGCCCTGGCATTCCAAGTACACAGAGGCCCAAACAGCCCCCCACCAGCCCATTAAACAGTGACTGTTTATGGGAACTTACAACAGCCCCTCTGGCATTTGCCAGAACCCATAGATTGCCAGTCCGGGCCTGCACTCAGCTAATTGGATGCCGCCAGGTCTTACTAAGAGAGTAGCAAAGCTACAGGTTCTGGATGAGTAAAGGCGCACGATCATTTCACCAAGGATACTGGATGGAAGACAACACAGCTTGGAAGACAGACCAGACAATGCAGCATGGATGGACAGGCTGGGCCAGCAGAAGCAGAGTTAAGGATAGTCAGACTGGCCGGAATCAGGATTGGAGACTGTAGAATAAACAGACAGGCAAGGGTCAGCTTGGAGAGGTCAGAATAAACAGGCAGGCAAGGATCAGGATACAGAGTTCAGAATAGTCAGGGTATAGGCAAGGGTCAAACCAGAAGAACAAGCAGGATTTAAGTAGATTTAAGCACCAGAACCTAACAATGGGCAATGTGTTCAGTACTGAAATCCCTTTAAATACTTTTGAATCTAGCGGCAATGCTCGATGACAGCACCGGCGGAGATAGGACACACACGGCGGGCTCCAATCCTTACAAATGTCTTTAGAAGTTCCCATTCATCTTGTAGATATGGGTTCTATTAAAATACTTGCCTACCATAGACACAGCCATAGTACTTAAAGGAAAACTATATCCGCAAAATAAATATTTAAGCAACAGATAATTTAAATCAAATTAAGTGGCATATTAAAGAATTGCCTTGAACCACTATTTCATGTTGTTCCGGGGGTATAGTTTTCCTTTATGGGAGAGACGACAGGACATTCACAAAGCAACTTCTATGTTGTGAGAAGCTGCCTGTGCTTTAGCTGCTAATTATTTCTGGCTTGCTAATGGTTTGTACATCCATACTTTATTCTGTTAACCCTGTGTTTGTTAGACAGTTAGATATTGCAAAAAGAAATGTACTGAACAATATACAGTGACAATATTCTGTGATATTCTATGACACCAGCTTCTTCTGTAGAGGAGATTATTAGCTTCCAGCAGTGTTCTTATTGCTGTTTGTTAGAGCTGCTCTAAAAATACACCTGATTAGAAGTATTGTAGCATTTTTATTTTATATGGGCTTTGCATTTCCAAATTTACCAAGCTGTTTATTTTAATTAAAAGCAGCACAATTCTCACTGACATTAAGGCCATTCTTCTGCTAGTTACTGCTCGTCAATTTAGCTCTCTGTCAAATTAGTGTCTTGTTGACTTACTGGTTTGTCGACTTGATGTTCCACACCCTCCAGGATCTTATCTACACATTTTAATATGGGCTGATAATTTCCCCCTACATTTGCTCGTCATTTACACTACATTCACTTCACAGTTTCTAAATTACATATTTTCTGCATTACATATTTCTTTGTGTGTGACAGCATCTATTATGGAAAAAAAAACAATTCTGTTTTACAAAATGGAACTCCGCATTGCTATGAAAAATGTAATTAATCAGTGAGGCAATTGCAAGAATGTGTAACTCAATATCATAACCGCGGCTATACTGCAGCATCTTTGTAATTATATAGCGGGGGATATAGCCCTGCTGCAATGTATAAAGATATTGGAAGCCACTAAATGGGTCTGACGACTACATAAAAGGAGGTGGTGCAACGCATTTTGAATTTATATAACTTTTGGACAAGTATTTTACCCTCCATGTACAGTATATTAAAGTATGGATTATATTATCTATCATAACATACACATTTTATTATAGCAAAGGTCTATGCTGTTTTGGGTACTTACCTTCTTGGCACATTTGTTTGGGTTGTGTCATAAATATGCGCAGTTGTGATCAAAAGTTTCTCTGAATTAAAGTGACATCTGCGCCGCTCCTTTAGGTACAATTTCCTGTACATTTTGGAGCTAGCTTCCTCTGCTCCGGGATTCCCCTGTGTTATTAGGAGAATTATCTGAAAAGACTGGCGGAGTGCATTGGCCACAAACAGCTGCAGTCAATAATGAGCCTTAGGGCCTTTTTTTGACATATAGGGGTTAGTTTGAATTTTGTTCTCTCTATTGAATTGCTCTTCAAAGACACAATGATTTCTTTCAGGTTTATTATCAATTTCACATATACATACAGAAATATAATCTATAATAAAGTAAAAAGTAAAATATAAGGAAGTCATCTCAGAGTTTTTTTTTGTCTTTGTGAATGTGTAAAGCACCATGCAAAAGTACTGAGACCCTTCACCCATTCTCCTACTTTACTGAACAACAAAACCTACAGTGACATTTTATTTATTGGGATATATTTATTTCAAAGTGATGAAAATCCTAAGGACACCTGGGTAAACAACCTGAATTTTTCCCAGTTTTTCTGTAACACAACCTAGTGCACTTCCAAAATTACAGTTTAAAACATTAGCACCAACATGTCACAGGGGTTGGCCAGTGATGCAATGAGGCGGGCCTGTGACATTGGGGTGAGAGACATCACTCAAGAGGCGCTATTATGTGGCGGTCAACGATTCGCTGATCGACAGGTCAATCAACGGGATCCTGCCTGGTTTTCCTTAGTTGGAAAACCAAGCAAAATGTCTTGACCCGGGCAGCCCTTCAGATAACCGGACTGTCTGGGTCAAAACTGGACGGGTGGCAACATTACCTTAACTGCCAGATTCCTTTTCCAGATAAAATGGTTTCTGCCCTAAGCTTTGAAAACTGAATAGGAACTTCATACAAATTAATTTTATTTATACATAGTAATTTTAATGCAATGTGCTCTGTGACTCTTTTGCTGTGGAGGAGATGCAAAAAACAATATGCCAGTTTGTAGATATCTGTAGCTTGTGCTGCCACATTTTTGCTTCTTTCAACTGCCTGGGTGAGGGGCGTGTTTGTGAGGTGATGGGTCTGTGACATAAAAGGAGGGTTTGTGATGCAAATTGGGCACAGACATCAAAGTGAACTTACTAAGTAGGGTACAGGGAAAGCTGCGGGTTGGGATGTGAGGTGGGCACTGGACCATGTAGGAGATCTATTTACAAATTTACTGTAATTGTGGTGGGAAGAAGCTTCATCCTCTGACCAAAAGGCTGGCTGTGGACCACCGTAGGTGCCTGAGTACACACACACAGTACTGGCAGAGCACAGAGCATGCTTTTAACTGCCATTTTTATTATTTGTTTTGGCCTTTTCGCCAGGCAAAATATTTTTTTATATTCAGCCAATGGCTTGGGCCTTACCATGGCACCTATGGGACACCTATGACACTTAGAGGCCAATTTATTAAACCACAACTTTTTTGGACATGACACCAAAAATCAAAAAAAAGTTGCACTTTGATTCAGAGAAACTTTTCAAGTATTTATTATAAAGCAAAACTGTGAAAATTCCGTTTATGAAAATACTCCAGCTAAAACCATGCAAAATCATGTAGAAGTCAATGGCAGATGTCCCTTTAACAATTGGAATATGTTACTTTGATTAGTAGTATTACAGGTTTTCACATGTGTTTGATGCTAGCTTTTGTGCAACAAGCTGAAAAAGTCACACTTTTCTGTGACTTTTACTGTTTGCACTTTTTCATTTTGGATTATTTTTTTAAAAAAAAATAAAGTTAAACATAAAGTTTTCTATGCTGTGCTTGACATGGAAAACTTTTGTTATCTGTTATTCATGACGTTTGAGTTTTAGATTCCATTAAAACAGAACAGTTAATTTTAGCTCCTGACCCTAGGGGCAAATTCACTAACCTCCGAAAATTCGCCAGCGACGGCTTCGCTCACAGCGCAACACTTCGCCAGGACAACGCTAATTCACTAAAATCTGAAGTTGCGTCCACTGCACCGAACGCTGGCAAAGTGGCGCTAGCGTTGTCTTATTTGCATACGGTGGGAAATTAAAGTTGAATGCACGTATATGTTGCAGCAAATACATTAGACTACACGAGCCCGGGAAACCTTAATAAAATAAAATAGAGTTGTTATATTGCCCTACACATGAGCCCAGTGTATAGTTTATGTGCCATATGTTAGGAAATGTAGGGGGGAAGCCGGTTACCCCCCAAAAAAAAAAATGTACACTCTTTTGCAGCCTATCACCCTGAAAAAGGAAAAGAGGCTAGCGTTTGTTGGGACTTCACCTGGTCTGAGGTGGCGCAAGAGGTAACGTTCAATAAAATCCACATCTTAGTGAATTTGCATAGCTACATACAATTCACCAGAGCGCAAGTTCACCAGGCATTAGGGAGCGGAGTACTGCTAGAGTCCATCTCCTTTGCTAGTGAACTAACGCCGACTGTTAGTGAATTGGCGAAGTACAGAAATTACATCACACTGGTGACTTTTCGCCCGCATTATTCACTTTGCCCTTTAGTAAATTTGCCCCTAAGGGTGGGATTAAATGATCACAGAGTAAATTAGGTAACAATGAAAAATAAAATGTATATATCATTATAGCCAAAACTGCCGTAGTTCCTTCAATTATTAAATCTCCTTGGGTTCCCCAAATGAAACAACTGCTTTATGAACATCACAACTGATTTTTCCTGCCTGGGAATCCTATTGCAAGGCTACTTGCATGATGAGCTCTGTATTATGTTGCTGTGTTCAGTGGCCCCCCAACAGTAATTATACCACTGTTTGTGTTCACATATTTTAAAGCCTTTCAACTAACCAGATTCAGCTCATGCCACCCACCAACCACCTATAGACAAATAGCAGACATTGGTAACCAAACGTGTCCATCTGGTGAGACCAACCATGATCTGATGGATCTTTCTGGACTGTCTGGACTGTTGATTATTTTTACTAAGTAGCCTCACAATCAACCACAAACTGACTGTTCTGAAACAAATGATAAACTATATTGTTCCTAGGCTGGATGATAACCATACACTTATTTCTTCTTACTGCAGTATATATAATACTCCAAGGCAAAGTATCTGACATGTAACAATATATATACAGAAATGTAATATATCAGTACAATTATTGGAACCCCATGTACAATAGATGCCATTACATTTAACCCTGGACAATCACAAGGGCAAAAGTGTTAATTTAAAAAGCAGTTGTGTTTGGGGGCACACTACAATAAGTAGATATGATCATAAAACTTATGATAGAGGTTGAATCAATTATAGGATGTAAGGATACATTTTATATTTGCTGGACTATAGTTTCTCTAGATGACTTATCTGCTTAGGCATTGTGTTTAGCTAATTAAATAAGAGTATCACATAGGTTTCCAAGCAAAGAAACAGGCAGTTTATGTAAGTAGGTATTTAATGGCACATTCAAAGGAAAAAAATGCAGGTACAGACACATATCCATGGCTTCTATCGGGAATAATAACTATGTGGATATTAATGAAATGAATGCATCATACTGTGCATGTAATGTATGTTGGAAGGTCAAGAACATCTTTTAATCCTTTCATTAAGTGCCCAAGGAATGTATTTATTGTGCCCTGTACCTACCACCCAACATGAAACTGTAACTGTTATGTAAAAATAATAGCTTTTATACAGAAGGATAAACATCCTAATAGTAATGTGCTCACGGCAGTCTTTTGTAATTCCATTATGACTGGCGGTGAGAGAGAGGGATAAATATTTAACATAATTGACCATTGTTGAAAACATTATATTAGTATAAAAAAAAGACTGAACTTAGAACTGAATGAAAATATAATACATTTACCCTTTCAGTTTATACAGTAAAGTACATTGTTACTAATAATAAGGAGTCCCACTGGGAAAGAAGTCCTGCTCCATTTAATTGACTCCACAGAGAGGCTCCTCTAAAAATAATCTGTGATGTGTTCATAATGTATAGTATGGATTATCTGTAAACCCATTGGGCAGAGAAAGCTCCAAAATATGGCATTGCCATTTCTACCTAATTAAACATTGCCTAATTTTCTGCCATTGTTTCTGGTAACAAAATATGCCCATTCATGTACCAATTATATTGTAGGAAGCAAAGCTTTTGTGCGATTATTTAAACGTATAGTGGCCTTCCAAACTGAACTCATATTTACTGTATGTGCAATGGGTATTGGGTGGTTCGGGAACCGGGCAGCTTTGAAAATATAATCTGTCAGTGTTCATTAAAGAAATGAAGAGAAGCTGCATTTTCTCTTCACTGGCTGTTTTTCCAATGAAATACAGGCAGCCATACTGTGTGTGACCCCTTTTACAAGCCCCATGCTGGTTGTCCCATGTATGGCTGCCTTAAGCTGTATAAATTCATATTGGTGGCATATGGGATATTTTTAAATATCCTTTAGGCATGGCATTTTAAAAGACCCAGAATACAGCAAGTGTGGCAGGTCCAATCCTAGCTCTTTGCACTTCTACTGCAGATATATTATTTATGCAATGGAGGGACAAGTTCTTTTTAAGGGCTGCTTTATTCCAGAATGTCACATAAATAGTAAAACTGAAATTGTAGATTATAGTGTATAAAAATGTTAGGTAATGGCTCGGCTCCTGATCAAAATCTGGTTGTGCAGATACTAATTAAGATAAATCAGGTCTTCTCATATCAGGACCTCCCATATGAGACACCAGAGTTGCCAAGTGTCTCACATTGGCACAGTTTTGTTTTGTCCAACAAGCAGATTTTATGACCAGGTGAAGAAATAATACAGGTATGGGATCCGTTAGAAAGCTCCAAATTACAGAAAGGCTGTCTCCCATATCGTCCATTTTATCCAAATAATCCAAATTTAAAAAAAAAAAATGATTTCCTTTTTTCTCTGTAATAATAAAAAAGGACCTTGTACTTGATCCAATCTAAGATGTAATTTATCCTTAATGGAAGCAAACCAAGCCTATTGTTTTTTTTTTAATGCTTACATGATTTTCTAATAGACTTAAGGTATGAAGATCCAAATTATTAAAAGATCTGTTATCCAAAAAACCCCAGGTCCCGAGCATTCTGGATAATAGGTCCCATACCTGTATAACACAAAATGATATATGTTTTTAATGTTGATGTTTATCTTTATCAGAATACATGTGAGATGCTAGCTAATATATTTATTTAAGGTACAATGGTACCATAATAAGTCTTGGTTCATCTAATGTTTACATAAAGTTTACAAAAACTGACTGCAGTTGGAAAAACATTTTAACCCTGTTTTTGCTAGCATAAAAGTATCATTGTGGCAATGCAGCCGATTCGGCACCTCTGGGTTTCCTTTTGATCAATTCAGTGTTAAGTTTTTATTTGACTAATGCATCATGAGAACAGATCAGATAGCGTGGATGGGTTAATGGTCAAAATGACCTCAGAGACCACTGTATTCTGTGTGCTTTCCAGCAGGTGGTGCTGCTAGAAGAGCTTTCATTCATACACCTTTACTGAACAACACCTTCATTTATTTCTGTTTCTTTTTGTTTTGAGTCTTCTCAAAGTCAGTTAAGGCAATGACTTAATTGAATGCTAGAGGCCATTAAAGTAAAACCAAATAAATTAGCAGAATAGCTGAACCTCTACACCTTTCCTTTACTTATTTTTGTTTTCCTTTTGTCAGTAGGTTTTCGGGTGCCATTTCTTTTTCCTAAATACTCTCTTCTTATGCAGATATGTTATGTGTTTAGTAAACATTTTGAAATCCTTTCTATTGAAGGGGTAAAAGGTAGTCGGAAGTAGACTGTAAATAGAGTTTATCCCAAGTGGGTGAGGTTTGGGTTGTTGTACAGGCAGAGCTGGGAAAGGATTCAGATTTGGGTGCAGTTTCAGTTAGACTGGTGGAATGTTGGAAGGGTTATGACATTTCATCTAAAGTGAGCAATTCTTTTTGTAATAGTTTAACTTCCTAACCATATTGTAATTAAATACAGTGTTTGCATTGACTGTGAAGTTATATATACATATCACAATGGGTTGGCTCAAGTGGAAAGCACACAACTATGTCTATTGTAAATAAGATACACAAGGTGACAATACTATGAAAGGTACTTGCATCTGCAAGCTTCTCTGTGTGCGAAATACAGTTTGTGTCTGAGCAGGAACAAGGCATGTGGAAGTAAAGAAGCCCAGGTATTTATACTTGAGGGGATCACCTGTTTAAATGCAAACATCTTATTGGTTGCCAAGGGTTACTGCTCCTGGGCAAACTGATATTACCTTTATTACTCATTTATACTTTTTTTACTAAATGCAGTGAACATCAATTACATTTTTGTTGTGTTCCACACAAAACCAATGGCTACAAACCTCAAACCGTGGATGTTTATTTGCTGCATTAGTAAAGCTGCAGAGCATGCAATCACATTGGAATTCAATGAATATGCACTGCGGGTAAAAAAAAAAAACATTAATTCACATCTGTCATTGCACTTGTGCTAGTAAATGAGCCCTATAGTTTTCCAATCTGTGGCGCTGGTTCTCTTGAGGCCCCTGTCTGATGCAAAAAGAAGGGGGACATTTAGAGGTGAATGCTAATTTGCTCACGGGATCATTGCAAGGTCATCATTTTGAATATTTTTAAATAAAGTGGGTTCTGCTCAGCTGGGGAAAAAAAAATCAAGGTGCATATGAAAAAATAAATATATACATAAATAAAATCTGTATAAAACAAAATGCGCACACATAGCAATATATTTTGATATATATCAGAAGCACTCTCTTGCAAATGGAATAGATCACGGAGAGCTTGTGAAGCAGATAATGAAGGCCTGTACGCTTAGATGTGCGACTTGTTAAGATAAATCTGATCTTTGATACTCTTATAAGGAAATGGTATGTGAAATAAATCAGCAGAAATAATTAAACTTCTTTGATTGCGCTGCATAAATGAAGTTAACAAGCCTAATGATTGTAACAGTGTTCTGCTCTAATAAAAAACATAAAGTCTTCCTATAATAATATTGCTGAATATTAAAATTAGAAACCAGCACTGTTCTTCCTAATGGATTATTTCTTTCCATGGTTATTTCTTTGTGTTTGGCCATGTAGCGCTCTAACTTTAGGTTTACAGGCAAGCACCTTCCCCCACCCCAAATTATGGAGTTGGTTCCATAGTTAATCGTCAATCATAAAATAATACATGGTTATTATGTCCCTAGAGGTTCTCAGCTTATTAGCGTGGAGGTCATGTTAATGTGAGAAGATAAAGAAGTTTCATCAACTGCAGGGAAAACAAATCTTGTGACTTTTCAGCCAATTACAGAGAAAACCCACCACTCGTATTACCTGTAATTCTGTATCATATCAAAGTGCACACATATCCACAAGTTCCTTCACAATGCAACTAATGCTCTACTGCTCCTCACTTCTACATTGCCATGCAGGTTGAGTAGGCTCAAACTCTAGTAATAGATAAATCTGACATTTAATAAAAATATCTCTAATTATCTCTTATATATTAATGCCCCAAATCTGTTCTGAAAGTCACTGGCAGGTCCATCATCATTGGCAGCGCTGTATTCATGAGTGACATTTAGAAGGAGACCTGTAGGTGGCCGTTCTCCCATCCACTAACTTGCATGCTGTGCTGGTAAACAATCTTTTTTTCTCTGATTTGTTTTTCACTGACTAGTGGGTTCCTTGTACTCATGGCTTATTAATACAGAATAAATCCTTCTTTCATGAGGCTTATGGTATGTTGCTCATGTCATCGAAGACCCCTTATATGGAAAATTCAGGCAAATTGCTGTTCACTGCATATTTAGCGAGTTATTTCTTAACGTCCAATTTTTTCTGGTTGTCGTTTTAAGGGGGAAAACGCAATTTTGTAAGAGAAAAAAAACAATTTCACTAAAAAATTTTTCCATGATTTATTAAACTCTGATGCTGCTAAAATTCAGAATAAAAAAGTACTCCATCTTAAACCTGCTGAGGTCATGTCATTGGTAGATGCTCCCTTTCCAATTGGAAGATATCATGTTCTGCACTGGGTTTCATACAATAATAATAATTTTTTACGATTTTATCAAGTCTTTTCCCGCACCAGATTTTTTTGAGTACATTTATTGATAAATACTGTAAAAATGTGCACTAGAATTTGGCCAAAGTGGTTTTAAGAAAATAGTGAGAAATTTGCGGATTTTGGTAAATAACCCCCTTAAAATGCACAATTCATGGAGCCACATTGAATCCCGGTAAATATAATATGATGCATTAAAAAAGCAGTTACATTTTAACATATTGACAGGTACTAAGCCTTGGTAGACCATGAACATCAGGGTCAGCACAGATGGAGGTATCTGTCCCAGCCCATAATGAAATATAATACAATATATGTACTACATTTTTTTCGGAGGTTAGAAATAGAAGGCTTTCCACTAAAGAGTGTGTATTTATAAATTAATATATTGTACTCCTGTGCAGCTTACTAGTCCCAATTACCCTTGTGATTCTGAATCCTTAAAAGCATCTTTACCTATTGCTGCTGAAAGGGTTAATTCTGTAGGCAAGAGGTTCCTCAAATCAGAAGAATCCCTTCAGATGGCTATTTTGTAGATGCCCTGGAATTGGGGAGTTTGAGTGGCATCCCGCCAACACAGCTTTCTGCCATGGTCATAAGTCCCCCAACTGCACTGTTATTTATGGTACACCAGTGATATGGCATTTAAACAAGATTTGTAGTCTTAACATTGGTGAACAACACATTCATTATACATCTAATTTAAAGCCTGTGCTAGGAAACTTTTTTTTTACTTGAGATTCCTACATATTTGTAGTAAAGCAATATTTTTCATACAATAGCAGTTAAATGGAAAGAGGCTTTTGAAGCCTCAATATTGCCCAAATTGCTTAAAATGGAAAAAACAAAATCCGTTACGTAAACGATTGGGAGATTTTGGTACACTGCTTTTATTTTTTCTGAAAGGTTACAACCCTTTAATAAACTGTTCCAGCGCTGGCAATAAAACATCCTTTGCTCCAGCTTCAGTCGATATTCACTTGTCTCCTGCACTGTCCTAAGAAGGAAAAGTTCATTAGACAAATCCATTTATTGACCCTGTAAATATTTGAACAACTAAGACTTGTGCTTTCTAAGGTAAATAAATGCAATTTGTCAGAGCTTTCGTTATTGGTTAAATGGTTATAAAGAGCACAGGTGAAGCAGAAGGCAGGGCATTCTGATTGGCTGGTATGGGTTCCAGTGATCATGCACATTTTTCCATTTTCTTGTAAATGAGTAAGTAAAGAAGATCACATCGAAGAAGATTGGAGCGAGTGACGGCAGTGGTGGAGGGATGACGTGCTGCAGTGGTTGAGGGTTGGTGCGAGCACCCGGGTGGCTTAGGGGAATCACATTTTTAAATACAGCCCTGATGGGCAGGTTAAAGGGATACTGTCATGGGAAAAAATTTTTTTCCAAAATGAATCAGTTAATAGTGCTGCTCCAGCAGAATTCTGCACTGAAATCCATTTCTCAAAAGAGCAAACATATTTTTTTATATTCAATTTTGAAATCTGACATGGGGCTAGACATATTGTCAATTTCCCAGCTGCCCCAAGTCATGTGCTCTGATAAACTTCAATCACTCTTTACTGCTGTACTGCAAGTTGGAGTGATATCGCCCCCCTCCCTTCCCCCCCCAGCAGCCAAACAAAAGAACAATGGGAAGGTAACCAGATAACAGCTCCCTAACACAAGATAACAGCTGCCTGGTAGATCTAAGAACAACATTTAATAGTAAAAACCCATGTCCCACTGACACATTCAGTTACATTGAGAAGGAAAAACAGCAGCCTGCCAGAAAGCATTTCTCTCCTAAAGTGTAGGCACAAGTCACATGACCAGGGGCAGCTGGGAAATTGACAAAATGTCTAGCCCCATGTCAGATTTCAAAATTTCATATAAAAAAAAATCTGTTTGCTCTTTTGAGAAATGGATTTCAGTGCAGAATTCTGCTGGAGTAGCACTATTAACTGATGTATTAAGAAAAAAACATGTTTTCCGATGACAGTATCCCTTTAATGAAAGAGGGCATTGAGCTGATAAAAAATACTCATATTTATAATGACTGGCCAAATTTCCCCAGTGGTCTAGGGTCAGGAAGAGAATGAATATCTGGTCTTACTATTAAATAGGGTAGTCTATGGTACAGAAAGATATGTCCTGTAAACCATTACATTTGCTACCAATGGTGCTGAGATTTTTGTAAACCAACTGAAATATACCTAAATGACTGAGAATGCTGGGGAAATGCATTTTATTTGATTACAAATATAGTTTCCTTGGGTTATATTAGAAAATAACTAAAACACATTAAATCTTGGAAGTTAAACTAAAAATTATGGTCGTTGCTTAATTTGTGTTAAAATGTGACATTTAATTTTACAGGTTTCCAATCCTTTTTATGTTGATCAAATAAATGATATTGTACGCTGGAAAAAATCAATTTAGCTTAATTCATTTACCATAACTACATAATGTTAATAGATGTGATCACATCTAGTTCAGTGAAGGTGCCAGTGGTGAGGATTAATTGAAACATGTTCTATATTACTCTTATTATTATTTTTCAATAGAAATACATGTGAGAGACAGACTACACAAACACAACTCAGGCTAGAATTCAGATAGAACAGCAAGATAGGAAGAAAAGAATATTGCATTTTTAATAATGAATGCTACTTTTCAGTGTGTATGCTCTTATTGCATACTAATATTGGCCCTTGTATAGTTTCTGTAATATTTATTAGACCAAAGGGTATCTTCCTTCAGAATAATGTCATGGTGCTGGTGTCAAAATTGACATTATCCAAATGTATTTTATTCTTTCACAACACTGATACAATATTCAAGATTCATAACCATATTTAATATTTTTTCTCTCTACCTCGCATTAAATAATAATTTGCATCAAACAAATGGCCATTAGCATGAAGTCATGGGGCCGTCAGACTAGCACGGAATAATAGAAACTCACCATGAAACTGTTATGGAATTATAGGAAACTTGCCATGAAACAGGCATGGAATCAATGGAAACTCACATTTGCATGGAATCAGGTCAAAAGCATGCTGATAAGAGCATGGAACTGTCCTAACCCCACTGAATTTAATTCCTTTAAGCAGCAATAAAAAGCTAAAATGGTCCATTGTGTACATAACACAAAAATATCGAATCTGACTTCAGAAAAGAACCAGTTGCTCCAATGAGTCTGCCAATGAAGTGCTGAAGTTGTTAAAATGATCTTGTATTTGTCCAATGTGTGCTTGAATTTTTTTTACGGATTAAAGAAGGCCATCGGATGCATTCATTGCCATTTCTATCTTTCACTTTTCCTTGCTCTATATTCATGCAAGCTCTTCTGCTCCCTATTCTCATTCTAAAGGTGGCAATAGACATAGAGATCACGCTCGTTTGGTGATGTCACCAAACGAGCGGATCTCTCCCCCGATATGCCCACGTGGAAGTGGGCGATATCGGGCTGATCCGATCGTGGGCTATAGGGCCGAGCGACCGGATCATAGTCGGTACAGGCGGTTGGATCGCAGGACCGCATAGATGCACAGATGCAGCCGACTGGATTTTTTAACCTGCCCGATCGAGATCGGGCCTACTTTCTGCCAAATTTCGATCGGGGAAGCCCATCGGATGGCCCCATACTCGGTCTGTCGGCAGCTTTTATTGGCCCGTGTATGGGGGCAATGCACAGAAGACAGTTTGTAGAGCCAGATCATGTTCTAAGCATCACATTGGAAATGAAAATCTCACTGGCATATATAGGGGTCTGCTTGTATTAGACAGCAATGTATTCAGGAGGGGAGGCACATAGGTGTGATGCCTCCTGCTCCCTATCCTTGAGATGCACAATGACACAGAACACAAGCCCTGTACTTACTGCCTGGAATGTGGTAAAAACAGGGCTGCCTTGCGTCCACCTGTGCTGCTCTCTTGAGCCATCTATCTTGAGCCATGTTTTTTACCTTCCATAAGATGCACAGCCAAATCCAAGTGCTTTTTAAATGATCACTAAGCTCCACAATTTTGCACTTGCATTTGGGGTCTTAGTAAATGACTCCTCGTGTCTTTAATGCTTTTCTGCATTCACTCTGGGGCTACTGGTCAGGTTATAAATACAGAAGTCTAAAGAACCATTCCCTAAGGAAAAGAGAGGCTACAAAAACATGCAGGGAAAGGTTTTACTAAAAAACATACCCCACTTTTTTAAAGCTAGACCACTGCACATTTTCATGGGCCGTCATGTCACTACATTTCAGTGAAGGACAAGAGGGAAAAATGTTGGAAGCAGTAGGAAGGTTATCACAAATAGCTGCAGAAAGCAAAATGAATGATGTGTCTTTGAGAAATGAATGAAGTTATGAAGACCACGCAATACTTTGCAGGACAAGCAAGGGCAGAGCAAGAAAGGATACCTAGCAGCATAGTTAACAAAACCTCAAGTCTTCAATCCATATAAAATATGATCCCAAGTAGCCTTGAAATGGTTTTACAGCTATTTTTGTGAATTCTTTTATATTTTTAATTTTGAAGTGCAAAATCCACCCAAGGAATTCCTCTTGGAAAAACCAATAACTAGAAATCCCCATCTTTATTAAGGACATCCCTTTCTCTAAAGCTCAGCAACATCCAATACAAAGAGGGGGACATGGCTGACTTTTGTTGGCCATATGGAAGAGATATAATTATACTATACTGTATATCAGCCTGTGAAAATGCAATAAAAGGAAAAAATACTATACAGGCATAGGCTGTCTATGCCTGAAAAAACAAAAACCAAAGGGAAAAAAACATTATGTTCTAAGCATAATATGGCGTTGATGAAACACTGCAAAAAAGTATGTAAGAAGGGTTTGTTTAAAGTGGCTTAATATGATGGAACACTCAACGAATTGAAAGTCCAGGCCTTTAAAGTTGTAGAAAGCAGAATTAATGGGCCCAGGTTATCATGTACTGCCACAGTCACATCTCACTCTCAGAATCAATGCTTCCTATACCCACAGAGGCATCCACAAAGCTGGGTTCCTGCTTAGACCTGCACCCTTGATTTGGCTCTCAGGCAGATGAATATGGCACAATGCCATCATTCTTTAGAAAGCTGGAGTGGCAGCATATCATTTCTACAGACCAGCTTGTACTGGGCCTTGCTGGGAGAAGCACAATGCTGCTTGGCTCTTCCAAGATCCATTCAAGATTGCATGCCAGACTAGAAAGCCTTTGTTATTTCCCAGTCCCCATATATAAGCTACAAGGTTTAGGACCTCCCATTGTCCCAGACTCTTCCAGGGGTTTCCCAACCAGTCGCAATGTTAGGAGTTAATGCCCTCTGGTGGCAAGAATAGAATTTTCATTAACCATAAAAATCTGCATGCAAAAAGATAGTTTATATTTTAAGTTTCATCTGCATTCCCCACATTTGTATTAAAGAGATAGCTGACATTAATACCAACTAAAGTATGAAGTTGGCCCTATTTTCTGTCATTTCTTGTTTATTTTTTAAATTATCATGCATTGTGTTCCGCAGCACTCCAGCTTGGAATATAAACAGCTATCTTTCTCTAGCAGCCAGGCCATCTGGAAGTCAGAACAGAAGATGGATAGAAGTGGGCCGGAGTAGAGATAATTAATACAAAAATAAGAAAACATTAACAATAAAAATGTTGCAGAATCTGTAGCAACCAGATAGCATTAGTGTAAGACCCAAACAGCATTTTAAACTGCAAACTAAATAAAGAGGTAGCATAGGGAGGCAAATAATCCAATAACCATAAAACATGGCAGTCACAACTAGGACTGCATCTGAATTACACTAAGTGCTATTTTAAGTGCTAAGAATTTTTTTTGGAATGTTTTAGCCACTAACGTAACTACCCCCCCCACACCACCAGAAATGTATTTTCCTTACTGTGTTCACTGCTGTGTGGTCTCCTGTGGGTCCCGAGGGGGAATAGACCTGGGTGCAATCGTACCCCCTGCTCCCCCAGTAGTTACACCACTGCTTTTAGGATGTGAGCAAATTCAATGCAATATAGAAATATAGAAAATCACTGAGACATGTAAGATTATTTCCTTGTTTCCAATAAATATAAGGCACTACCCTCAGGCAAATTTGGGTAGGAGCAAATATCACTATGGTTTAGAATCAGATGTTATTATACCACAGTTTGACATCATCTGGGAAATATTGCAGAAAACATGTTTACATGCAGTAGTTCTCTCTCTGTGAATGTGATTAAATAAAGGAAATACTACCATTAAAATGTGTGGCTTATATTGCTTTACATAAGCTTATTTAATGCATCAATTGGCCCATACTCCACTGCTGACAGGCGTTATTAGTAATTTTGCTCTCACAGTAATACATAAGTACATCTGCACAACGCCAACGGAAAAAAAAACCCATCAAGGTCGCGCAGTGTTGGAGAGAAATGAGCCCCTTATAATGAAAATCCATCATACACATTCTCATGCAATATTCTCTCAGCACACACACGCCTGTTCTTCAGTGCAGAGAAAGTACCATTTTTATTTTACACTGAAACATGAAAAAAAACTTCACCTTTTGTATTGAAATTGCCTTATTTACCGGTTATAGATTACATTTAGGTTTTTTTTTTTTATCAAAATCCGAAAAGTTCTTACTATTTTCTGAAAACTGCTCCAACCAATTCCGAACAGACGTTCTCCCCTATTTATCAATACATTTTCAATAATTTTAATTGTGCGGATAAAATTGTAAAAAAAAAAAAAATCAGAATACTATGGGGCTTATTTATAAACAATAGGCAAATTTGCACCTGGGCATTAACCCATGACAACCAATCAGATGATTGCTTTCAGTGTTGAACCTGCAGCTGGCTCACAAATGTTAATCACCGATTGGTTGCTGTGGATTACTGCCCAGGGGCAAATTTGCCCGGTGTTTATAAACGAGCTCCTATGATTTTTTGGGATTTTGTGCTTGAAACCTAAGTTTTTTCCGTAAAATCGCCCAAAACCTGAGCGCAACTCAGAAAATCCTCTGGTTTGTTAACAGGACATCTGCCATTGACTTTTAAATGTTCTCGGCAGGTCTGGGAGTACTTTTTTTTATCTGATTTTTAACACCATCGGACTTTAAAAAATCCAAAAAACAAATTTTTGTATTTTACCCTTTAGAAGTCCGACCAGAAAAATACGGACCTTAATAAATAACCCTTTTAGTGTACAAGGAGATCAGTTCAATACTGAAATCTGAGGGAAGGACACTCATTATTAAGAATAGGGTGGAGTCTGGTAACAGGATAACTTTAAGTAGCAGGGTGGGTCAGGCTAAACCAACATGTGTAGGACCTTTTCATTTAAAGAACTCCATTTGCTGTCCTACCTCAGTATAGAAGCCATACTGCAAGAAAGTCCTCTTCCAAGTTCTGATTTACCCAGTTAATGCAATGTACTCTTCTGCCTGCACTTTTAAAAGGCAATAAGTGATGGGCGAATCTTCCCCGTTTCGCTGAAAATTTGCAAAACAACAAAAATTTTCCAAAATGCATTGAAATCAAATTTTTGATGCGCAACAAATTCTTTCACCCATTAGAGTGCATGGGCGTCATTTTTGTGGTGAAACTTGGCAAAAAATTTTGCTCATGACTTAAAGCAATCCCTCCTCACCACTTCAAACTCTGAATGAATTATTATTGACTTTTTTCCTCAGCAGCTTATGCGCCCATTTTGTAAGCTAGCCCAAGGCTGGAGATTTTGATTAAAGAACTTGTGAAAACGATCAGCCTTAAGGCTCTTGCAGACGAGTGTTTTTAGCTGCGCTCCTCTGCGTTCCGGTTTCATGCGTTCAGCCGCAGGGGAGTGCAGGAGTAGATGCACTGAATTCTTTTAAATGGGGCTGTACTCACAAAGATGCATGTAAGCACTGAATGCAGGAAAAATGCAACATGCTGTGTCCCAACCTACATTTGGTACTTACATGCATCTGTGTGAGTGCAGTCACATTGAAAAGAATTCAGTGCATCTGCGCTCCCCTGCGGCTGAATGCATGAAACTGGAACGCAGGGGAGCGCAGCTAAAAACGCTCGTCTGTAAGAGCCCTTAAAATATACATTTTGATTTATGATCGGTTTCCACAAGCTAGTGTTGGACTTCGTTCTAGGGCAAGGGGTACATAACCACGTTGATTCTAATAAGGAACTAATGAGAATATTTAGTTTTACACATGGTGCAAATAGTTTTTGTTGTTATATTGCTTAAACATGAATCCTAGTTCCCTCGTAGCACCTGAAAATCCACAGCATTCACTGAACAGGAGTGGATTTTAGGGATACACTCATAATAACAGTCTGTTCTCCAGGGGACCCCAAAGCAATGCATGGGGGGCAGTCTGAAACCAGTCAAGTTAGTATTTGAGGTCAATACCTATTTGCTCTTTTGATATTTGTAGCAGCAGGGTGCCAGGTATGACATTGATGAAAGAAAAAAACACATAAAAACCGTTGCACGTTTAAGTATATAAACCAGAAACATCCAATGTGTGGCCCTCCAGCGACATGACCGTTTGGATATTCCTGTACTACATCATTTTTTGCTTTACCCCGTTCTTTCTGCAATGCACAGGGACCCCCACATCATTAAACTTGACCCTGGGAATGCATTAATGAAAATGTTATTTGAAGGGAGGGTGTCACTATATATGAATAAATGTTTTCTATTTAAAAGTGATCCTGAATGAAAAGCAACAGCAATGCCCCATCCTGATCAAAGACCATAACATTTCTCATGATTTTTATTCCACTCAAACAGCAAGAATCTGCTTCTTGTCACCATACCTTGTTTCCTTTGACCTTGGCGTCTCTGACATTCCATCTTTTAATCGACTCTCACATTATTACAGTGCTGAAGCATTAGCCAGGTGATGATCATTATCATGCGTGTGTTTACCAGTTTCCAGGCCTATTCCCAATCACTCTATGAAGAGACACATGAGTGTGCAGAGCAGACTCTATGCGCATTTAATGAATATGGGATTTATTGCATTAATGGCACTAGCTCCACGGCTGAGAAGTTGTTGTTCCCTCGCTGCCTCTGTCTTGTGTTTTTTATATTCTGAACAGTGTTGCTACTGTTTGAATATTGCATGTGTGCTCCTGGGCTATTCTTTTCAAAACCTTGGGAATTAATGATTTCCACCTAATGTTCTTCCAAACTGGTACGCTCAGACTTGGATGCTATTATTCTTCCTAAAGAGGCAGCCAAGTGTTTCACATTCTGCATGAATTTCTCTGATGAAGTTTTTATGTGTTAAGCAGAGGTAATGCTGGTGAAACCCTATGGGCAGGAGATGAAAATAGGTGGTTACAGTGGACATAATAATGCTTTAAACACCTTTGTACATACATTAGGGCCTGAGCTGGTTGGCTAAAACACCCTAAATATGTGCATTTTCACGTACACAGCACATTTTTGTGTGGTTAGTATTTTATATGACTATCCTTATTAAACAATGCTGACTCCAAAATCCATTTCTTAAAAAGAGAAGAACTGTGACCTTATAAGCGTCATGAGACTACAATTTCCAATACAAAGCCAACTGCAGGGCTAGAAAAATCTCATCTACGTAGCTCTGTATTAGCATAAGGGTAGGATCTTTCGGCATGATCTGAAGCACTGCGACAAAACGCCTGCATGCAGTGTCTGCATCTGACAGTCATGTCGCATCAGATCAACGCTGCAACACCATGTGACAAAGCATCAACTTACCTTATTTTTGTCGCATCGCGTCAGATCGGACCAAAAACGTCCATGTAGAAAGAAAAAAACAGCACTCATAGAAAAGCTATTGCGTTAATTTTAACACAGCAATGTCTCTGATCTTAATGAGATAATTCCCATAATGACCTGCGGCTGTAGGGGGGCCCGGGAGGTAAAGGGGACCCAAGAGGTCCTAATTCATATACATTTTAAATAAATACTGGTAAAACAAGTCAACCTCTAGACATGTTTTAGGCCTGAAAAATAATTTGCTATGGGGCCCAGTAATATCTAGTTACTCCACTGCTCATAATGCACACATACACTGCAGAACAGAGAAAGAAAACAAGCCATTATTCTATCACCTGACAGTATTGTCTTTACTCTTAAACCAAATGCCCCATGTCAAGGTTGATAAGAGAGAAATAACTAGTACCAATAGCATATGTGAAGCTAAATAAAGGAAGAACAAAGAACACGCAGGGATGAATTCAGTGAGACTACACAGGACATCAGAACCTGCATATGCTCATTTCAGACTCACTGGGAAGGGATCAGATCCCAGATGTGTTCTTTTGTGCTTTGAATATTGGGACCTTTAGTATATTATTTAAACCCCAGGCATGCTTGAGAGGGAGGTCTTTTGTGTGGGTGGGTTATTATATACCCTAACGGGGACACACAAACAAAGTCATGTACAAAAGAAGTTGAAGTTTGGTGACCTATCTTAAGATGAAGAGAAAATAGAGAAAGTAAGAGATGCAGATTTCAGTTATTTTGCACATTCTCCTATTTAATAGGATCAAAACGATTTAAATAAAAATACATTTTCCCCACACTAAAAGTTTTTTAAACACAGTCTTAATTGCATATATGCCCATACCTGTATATATCATATATATCGAATATATTTAATAAAGTAAGACAATTATTCAATATTGTGTTGTATAATTCTTACTAAAGTTTTTCTCAGTCCTAGTTTTCAATGCTGATGGCAGCTCGACCGATCATCGACCGTCATTTCAGTCAGTGAGATATAACTACACTGGGGAAATCATAATATAGTGAATAAAGTACCCCCTCTTGTAAAATATAAGGATATTATAAGTTACCGAGGAGTTTCATGACCATATAAAAACACGAGGCCGAAGGCCGAGTGTTTTTATACAGGTCATGAAACTCTGAGGTAACTTCTAATATCCTCATATTTTACAACTGGGGGTATTTTATTTATTATAATACACAAATTTCAATGAGTCATGTGACAGAAATGACATCAGAACTCACCGTTTATAACTGATTACATCAGAACTCACCGTTTATAAGGATATAATTTACAGGATATTCATGGCTTTTGTGTATTATAAGACAATAAATTCAACTGTTGCTTAGTACCTAGGAGTACATAGAGGCAAATGGGCAGTCTATATAATACGCAACTCAAAGTTTGGTGGATTATGGGTGGGCATTTTGTCATGGGACCTAATAACTTTTAGTTATACTGTGATTTAACCTTGAAAATAGGATCTAGCATGCAGCTGCTTTGGTCCAAAAGGTGCCCTGCAGAACATTAATCAGAACATTGACGGAAGACTGAAAGCACTTCCCTTATGTGGTTTCACATTTCATCTACATCGGCCTACTCTAAAAAAGCTCAGAAACCATAACATAATTTCTAGGGCACAAAATTATCAGTTTGGGAGCTTGGAGCTATTCCATTTACCTGGCCTCATGGCTACTTTGGGTTAACTATGACTGGTGTCTATCTAGAATTTTATTTTTATTAAAGCTCATGCCACAATCAAAATGCTTTACCTTCGCTTCATGTAATAGAGATCCTGCATGGACACTCTTCCTCACTGGGAGACACTGTAGCTGTGGCCTCCTTCTGCTACATGTTGTAAAAGAGTAAGGCACTCACCTTTTGCCTCACAAGGGCAGGTCAATGCTAGGTACTGTATATGCTGCTCCTTACTATTATTATAGATAATAAATACATACAGAGCCGTATTAACAATCGCTGACAGGTGCATGTGGGAACTGGTTGTTAAATGCAGCTGAAGCTTTAGATGTAGGGAATGATCACAACACAATATAGGCAATCATCTTCCCTGTCTCTATCACTGATAAAAGAACAGATGCTGCAATGTTCCATTCACAAGTTTAACTGCAGATGGACCAGGAGTTTCTGCTGTTAAAGTTAAAACAGTCTGTTGTTTTGAAGCTGGGGGTTCTTTTATCTATTATCTTGAATTTGCTCAGAAAATGGATTATTTTTTAGAGAGAACCTTGGATTATTTTATAGAGAGCTGCCATTTCTCTTTCTATACTGGGGTACAACCAGAAAATATATTACATAATTAACACATTTAGACTTCAAGATCTTAAGAGTGTCATGTAGGTCTGAGATAATATGACATCTATTTAACATATGAAAACTATGTTAAATAGATGCTCAGTGCAGAGGCTCATTGTTCAGAGGTAACTCCACAAGCAACCAATAAGATAGTGGATCACAACCACTGTCACGAGAAGTTGATGAAAAATAAATTCATGGTGTGTATGGCATCATTTTTTTGTGCTTCTATAGGTTTTTATTGAATTCGAATTTTTTCAATAAATCTTGTAAGGTCTAAAATCATAAGAGTACATAATATGTGTAGTAGAAAAGATTCAGAAGTATACAGTGCAATAGTGATTATTCCAAGAATGCAAAAGGTACACAATAAAAAATAAAAGGAGGCTGTGAGAAGTGTCCTTCCATATCTAAAAGCAATACGGGGTTGCCATATTTTCTAGAGGCGTTTGTCTAATGTAATACTGGTTCATATTTTATGAACAGCAGCAAGCCTGGCTTTTTATTCAAGTTTGCGCTGCACTGGTAAAACTGATGTGCTTGCAATGGTGGAAATTGAAAAAAAGCTATGTGCCACAGGTTGATAGTGGATAACAGATAATAACATTATATTCTGCAGAGATTATCTGCTTACTGCTGTGTAACCTGAGCCTTTTCTCCTTTGAATGACTGCACCCATTGCTACGCAGCAACTTATTTATATAAACAATAGTAGTGTTTCTCAAGCAAATACAGCCATTTTACCAGTGCAGAGCAACACTGCATTATATTTGTATTATTTTAAAACACTTTTATTTTTTGATGTTACTGTTCCTTTAAGGAAACAAGGCCTTAAATAGGGGTAGGCAGAACCTTGGGTGGGCGCCAGGCATGTGCCTCTTCTGTAGCCTACCCCTAGCCTGGGACTTTTCTCCCTCATTGTTTTACTTATTACCCTTCTCCCCTAGGTATTGCTCGCAAGCACACTCATTTACGCATTGGCGTGGGGGGAGGTGACATAGCTGGCCTTGTTGCCTAGGGTGTCTGGCTGGCTTAGCCTGCCCTGTAAGGAAATGTTGATCTTCCTAAAGATTTCATGATATAACTTTCTCAAAGCATCTGTTGCCACTTTACTTTGCATTTAGATGAGACAACGCCATGATTGCCTTTTGCTAGAGTACTAGAGCTGAGAGCCAAATTACACCTTTAAGTAAACTGCAGGATTATACTTGTTCTTATACCTTCTTCTCCACATATAGCTTAGAGGATATTTTCCAGACTGAATCATAGAACCGGGGCCTGCAGGCCAAAAGACTGTGCAATTGCACTCTCCACATAAGTGATGAACCCCCCTGGTCTACTCCTGTGCTGTGAGCAGTAAGGGTGCGAGTGGCAACAGCATCAGGAGGACTGCCTCAGGGTGGCAAGAACCTTGCCACTGAATACTATTGTAGCACACTTAATGTTTGCACCTGTAAGACTGCTGGGTAATGTAGTCCCCCCGTGCCTTCCACTACAGTACAGAGGAACTAGTTAATGCTTCAGACTGCAGGAAGGAAGGGGTTTTCTCCAGCCAATGATAAAGGAGACAGTCTGTGCCCTGCCCTCTCAGCCAGGAACAGGAAGGGGAAGGGGAGGCTGAAACAGGAGGAGGAGAGACCAGCCAGCATGGAGAGATGTGCTGAGAGATCTAGAGACTGGGTTTGTGTTCCAGCCTGCTGAGTGACCAGCCAGAGAGAGAGACTGCTATTAACCTGCAAGGGGAGAACACTGCAGTGTGCAGCCTGCTTGAAGCTGTGTGCTGCTGTTCCCTGGAGGAAGTTTTGTTGTCAGTACCATTGTGATCCAGGAGTACAACAGTCAGCCATCTTGATAAGGAGAAAGCCACAGTGTGGAGAGAAGCAAGGTTCCTTGTCAACTGTAAGTTATTAACCCTTGTGCTACCAGTTTAAGGAACTTTGGGAGTTATAAAACAGACATTATCCTGCTAGTCCATTGGAGGGTGAGACATATTGTGCAAGGAGAGCTGACAGCATTGCTGCACACTTCCAACAGCACCAGAGGGAGCACCATCTATACCCTTACCAAGGGACACATCACCAGTTCTTTTATTATGGTTACATCCAGGGAGATAATCCAGTTGCACAGTTCAGCAGCAACCTAAGGTGGAATTTGCCATTCATTTAGACTGCTGTGCTATTTGCAGCCCATCCAGTTCTTTCAACTCAGTAAGGGGGCCCCCCCATCGGTACACAACTGTTTCAGGACTTAGGTGTGCACACCAGGGTTTGAAGGGTCTTACAAGGGTTGTCTTTGTTAAATTGTCATATTTACTACAGTGTTAGCAGAATACTAATTGTCATATTATTATTTTATTTCTAACCAATCATCTCTTACAGCTGCAGCTGTTTAATAAAGTCAGGTTGTGCCTGTTGCACTGCCATCTTGTGTGCCTGGTTACTGGGGCCTTGGGGTGTCACCTGGTTAAGGAAAGCAGACTCATATAGACTACTGCCAACACCTACGGGTGCGCTACACTATTGTTTTGGGTAACCCTATGGCAGATTTTGAGCTGTGGATTCTGTATTTAACACAAATCTTGGGAATAAAATAAATAGTAGTGGGGTTTGGAGGTTGGGGTGGGAGGTGCTTAAAAGAAGTTTAGAGCTCATGGCAGGTGTGTGAACCCCCACACAGTTGTACCTTTATGATGAGCATAAGAGATCCAACCACTTCTGAACTGGTCTAGTCGAAGCTCAACCACTTCTTGAGTGGCCTGCTGTGTATTATGGGTTCTTCCTTTTGGAGCATTATTGTAGTCTTTGAATCTGAATGCCTCCTATTTACAACTTAAACAACTGGTATAAGAAATGCCCCGGTTGCATGAATTTAGCTGCCCACGTTGCATGTATTTCGCAGAGAACAGTGCAACTGTCAGTGTGGGATGACTCTGATGTTATCACTGCATCAATTTCCAATTATCACACATATTGAGTAGGAGAAACAGGGTCGGACTGGTGGGCCCCTCTGACCCAGACCCGAATCCCTGCACCCCAGGCCGCTAAATAAATTAATAAATTAAAATGATTTACCATTTATAAAATAATCAAGTTACTCTTTCCTATCCCCTGCTTAGCAATCAACTTCTCTCCTGCACAACTTTATGTTAGCACTAAGGGCAAGGCAAGACGTGGCGCTTTTACTTTGTGTTTTTAAAAAAGAACAGCCAGGCGTAAATACGTCACTGAAACTACATGCGACCATCAACATGCGTTTTTCAGCACGTAGGATTCTTTTCCCAACATGCACTTCTCATTGTTTTCATTGTTCTCATTGAGAATTTGGACGCCATATTTAAAATATGCTGCGCATTTACGCAAAGTGTGGTTTCAAACGTGCAGCTCCCATAGAGTCTATTGATTTGGTAGTTTCTTGACGTATTGGCGTTTCTGCTAAAAAACACCAATACTGGCGTCCTGTGGCGGATTTTAGTTTGCAAGCACCCTGTGTGAATTGCCATAGTGCGTTTTCCATTCGTT
Organism: Xenopus laevis; assembly: GCF_017654675.1. NCBI lineage: Eukaryota > Metazoa > Chordata > Amphibia > Anura > Pipidae > Xenopus > Xenopus laevis. Next base: position 123,562,376 of record NC_054374.1, on the reverse strand, counting down.
TCAGTGTTAGTGCAGTTTATGCGTATTTACCCCAGGCTGTTCTTTTTTAAAAATGTAAAAATGTCGCAAAAACGCCACGTCTGGCCTTGCCCTAATATATTGTATGGCAACACCAATGATGCATTAGATCTTGTAAACGAAAATCTGCATGAAGACACTGTGCTGAGAGAGGGATAGTGAAAAGTAACTTGATTATTTCCAGCATATGTTATATGCTATTTGCTATGAGATATAGAGTATAATAAATTGTAATTTTCACACTATTTTCCCTTTAAAGGAGAAGGAAAGGTTAAAATTAAGTAAGCTTTATCAGAAAGGTCTATATAAATACACCAGTAAACCCTCAAAGTAGTGCTGCTCTGAGTCCTCTGTCAAATCAAACACCAAATTTCTTTCCTTCTATTGTGTACACATGGGCTTCTGTATCAGACTTCCTGTTTTCAGCATAAACCTCCAGGGCTAGGGCTTGAGCATGCTCAGTTTGCTCCTCTCTCCCTCTCCCCCTCCTCGTCTCCCTGCTACAATCTGAGCCCAGAACTATGAGTGAGCAGGGAGAGACTAAGGTTGGAAGTGATGTCACACCAAGCTAATATGGCGGCTGATATCCTAAACAAGCAGAGATCTTCAAGAGCTGTTTACTCAGGTATGGTAATGTATTCTGCAGAATAAATATAGTCTTATAGCTTACACTATTGTTGCTAATTATTGGCAATAAACTGCTTTGGTAGCTTTCCTTCTCCTTTAATCTTCAACCCTGTATTTAATGGGGTAGTTCACCTTCAAAACATTTTTCAACTTCCATTCATTTCTAATAGTTCACCAGAAATTACTTTTTTCCAATTTCTTTTTAACCCTTCTCATATAATCCTAGAGCAGTTCTATATGCTCGAATTTGTAACCTGCTCTACACTACTTGATGCATTTCTTAACTACAACCCCACCCGCTGAGCTAAATCCCTCATTTTTATTAAAGGCAGCTGATACAATTGATACAATAGCTGCTAACACTAAACTGTTTCAACTAATGTAGCAAATGGTAACAGTTCAGAGTCCACACCTTTATTACTAAGTTGACACATTAACATCCGGGATATCTCTCTCCACTGCAATAACTGAAATCACTGATAATAAAATCACCGCATCGATTCATTCTTTTGAAATCTCTCAAAGTTGTCTCAGGAGGAATCTTCAGGTGAATTCAGGATGTGTAGGTTTTACCGACATTGCCGGTGGAGAGGCATTTTGGGGAAATTTTTTGCCTGCAGTCATGCATTTTTACCATGGGCAACAAATATCCACATTGGCCATCACTTTTAACTGGTAAAAATCCTGCAGGTCGGGATCAAGCACAAAATAAAGAAAGTATATATAATGCTTTTTACCCCTTCCCCATTTTTTTTTTTAAAGCAAATGCAACAAAGACCTAATTATTAAAGGTCTCTTTAGTTACAACATACTTTTAAACAAAGATAATATACAAACTGTTGAAAGTATGTTTCCCTTCCCTTATTATAATGAACAGTTGGATTAATACTGTACATGCTCCTGTGTGCTGCCATATTGTTTTACGCTCCAATCTGTGACTGTAACAAAAGACATGAAGCAACCAATCAGCAAGTAGCATTTACTGGTCACCTGTGGAAAAGCAAACATCTTATTGGATGTTAAATGTTTTTTATCCACCTGTGGAGCTGTTTTCAGGTGCTCTTCAACGTCAGATGAATTTATCTGCAAGTGGTTTTTAGTTACATGGCAACAAGGCTCTGGGTCCCCATCTTCACTTTGAATGGAGAATTAACATTTTTCAGAAGAGAAGCTGCAGTAGGGTGCTTCACAGAAGTCACAAATACTTTATTAGAGTGTTTTATGGTGACATTTTTCTCAAGTAAAAAGCAATTAAATAACATTTTCCATGAACCACAAGTGCATAAACTACAAGTCACATTTTGCAAGTCAAATCTTTGAGATAACTGTTCAAATGTACATTTAAACATATACATTTTGAGTGACTTAAGGTATACAGTTGTATTTACACCCATAGTTCCTTTGGCAATAGATTTTCATTTTGAATATTTTGTTTTTTAAATATAAAAATAGAACATCTTTTTGACTATTTACAGACATATTACAAGTACACAGTATTCATAGTTATAATCACTACCAAATGGCAAGTCACATGTCAGCTAAGGGAATGAATGTGGTTAAAAAAAATGAAATACGGACATTTCATAAAAATTATATAAACAGAAAAGAAACTATTTTTGTTTGGAAAACCCAAACGGCATTTGCCTGACAGGAATGTATCACTACGTTTATTATTAATCTTTGTTAAGGCACATTGGGAAGATTATTTTACCATTTTTGCCACATGCAAAAAAATACCCCTGGTCTGTACTAAAATTTCCTGTAAAATAATAGGTCTGGAAAACACGAGACTTTTCTGTGTTTTCTGCTCAGCACCAGGGTTAGACTGATTCCTCCCTCTGTCTCTGGGAATGCATTGTTCCTTGTCATTCTACTAAATACACATAGCTGCTTATCCAGGTACAAGATTACCTAACAAAAGGTTAAAATCTATTGAAAATATTAATATTCAAATTACCCTTCTTCGGATCACACTGGAAAGAGTATCGCAGAAGTTGTATTTGAGGAATGCTAGGATTAATAGGATTTATTTTTAGAACCCCAAACTGCTCCATTTATGAAACGAGAGGGAGTAAAATCTAATAAGAAACGGTTGCTTTGTATTTATAATCAGAAAGAAGACGCTGTTCCATAGAAATCAACATAATGACTATAAGACAGGCTCACTCCAGAATTACACCACCTCTGTTTTCATACACCTCCTATATGATTGTGTGTATTGTATAGTTTAGAGAAGAAGCCATTGTTTAGTCACCAGGTCAGAATATAGCTGTCTCATCTAGAGAACCCCAAGTGACTAAGGACTAGTAACTGCAACGGTTGTTGGAAAGGTAACTTGCAGCAAAGAACAGAATACAGTCACCCACGAATTAAATGATCTGATTGAGGGGCATAACTATAGAGAAAGCAGACCCTGCGGCTGCAGGGGCCCCCAGAAGGTATAGGGCCCCATGAGGTCCCAATTCATATACAATTTAAATAAGATATTGGTAAAACTGGTCAATTTGGGGGCCTGAAAAATAATCTGCTGTGGGGACCAGTAATATCTAGTTGCACCACTGATCTGATCATTTGAATCTGAATAATCTGATCACTGAAAAACCACATTGTATAGAACAGACATGATCTGTTTGCAGATAATTAGTGATGGGTGAATTTGTCCCATTTCTCCATGAAAATTCGCAAATTTCCTGCGAAATTCACAAAACGGGTGGAAATTTTGTAAAACTCGTCAATTCGTGGGCGACAAAATTGATGACGTGTGACGCACATTAGTCAATGGGCTTCCGTTTACTTGTCACTGCCATCTGAATTGTCGCCGGTGTCGGAATTGTAGAATTCGCAAATCTATTTGCGCCGGTGGAACGCGGAAATTCGCCACAAATTCATTCCTGACGAATAAATTCGCTCATCACTAGAAATGATCTAACTGATCTGTGAGTGACTGACAGACCAAAATGTTACGTTTCCTGAGCTTGGCACCTCTTTGTATATGTGTAAGAGTATTGTGGTCTGTGGCCATCAAAATCATTTTACATTGCTGTTTCAGGAGGGAGAACTGTTCGGTCAAGAGTCTGATCTGACATGCCCATTTTGCATTTTATACTCTCCATAATTCAAAGTTGCATATATGGTACAATGTACACCAGTGTTTTCCCAAACCAAACATAAGAGCAAACCTAGTAATGCTGTATTGATATTTCTGACCCTTAGTACACTATAGTAATAAAAGGGTTTTAAACATCTTGTAACTGTATAATAAGCTCCCTTCTCTAATAAATAACTTAAACATTTGAACTCACAAAGCCTTATATACCCAACTGTGAAAGTCTGCATATTAGGGTTAGAGATAAATAATTTTAAAGTTCATCCTGCTCACAGGTACTGTCATCTGGAGACATGTATCTTTTGGTGCCCGGGGACTTATACAAAGGCATTGTGATTTCCTGGAGGTCAGGGAGTCTTCCAGGTCTTGGCGGGGAGATCAGCTTTATTGTCCTGCTTTCATAGTCTTTGGGCAGTACTTTCTCATAGACGCTCTGAAGTCCCCCTGTTTTGGGAAGGTGTGCCTGAGCTGGAGAGGACTGGTAGTAGTTATCTCTGTGCAAAGGATCACGAGGCAGTGACGTGCTCTTGCAAAAGCTGGAGACAGAGAGCTGTCCAGTGTGCACTGTGGGGGGATGAGAATTGGGGGGTCTCCCGCAAGATGGACTCCAGCAGCGATCTGAGTGCCCCAGGATCTTGCATTCAGTTGTGCAGGCCCATAATCCTAAAATAAAAAGATATGGATTTTTCAGATCATTTGCTCTTTGCCACTTGTAAATCATTTCCATTGTGATATGCCGGTTGATGCAAACTTTACTTTTAAAGTACATTATAAACAGAAAATATAACTTGTTTTATCATATATGAATAAATGTGAGCATGACTATTGTATTTGGTGTATCAATAAATACTGTATAATTTATAATTATAATTTATAATTTTCAGCAGCTCTTCCATCTCATGTTACTGAGGAGGACAACTGGAAATGGTGTTCTGCAAATGCATAATGTACATTTAACCTGTAGAGGCACTCTATGCATACTTCTCTAGGACAATGAAGGGCAACAGGAGGCCTTTTGTACTTTGAGTCCCAGCATTCCCCCCAAGTTCCCGATATTCTACTCCGACCTTTTGCTTGGGTGGAATACTGGGAGATGCAGTACAACAAGAGCTGCAGGGCCTACAGTTTCCCGTCTTTAGAAAGTATCACACCAGTGAGGATACAAGATGGCAGCTTTCATGTTTACCTAAAAGTGCACAATGTTGCACAAATGTGCTCCTTTAATAGTCTCCCTTTCACTTTACTGCAAATGTTCCCTTCTGCACCTGCAGTGTTGCTAGTGCAAGGGAAACTATTGCTTTTTCTACCTGCTGGTTTACTATACAATTGTGTGGCAGACATTAGGATAATTAGAATATTTACATAATTATGGTAGGATAACTATCTTAATAATGTACTAGGACTTTAACAGGCAAGTAACAGCATGGGTTAAAACTACCATGCTGTTACCGTTTCCTCTGTGACACATTCTTAACCCAAAACAGTTAAAAATACAAATATGAAAAAAAAAAATCTTTTCATTCATTAAGGGGTTTTAGGTGATAATTGTACTTAACAGACATGGCTATGTCCACTCATTTTAAAGAAATGAACTAAAACAGAATGTTGGAAACATACAGATGTGTCAGGGAAAGCAATCTATGAGGAAGGCAAAATGTGACACATTGGCAAATATGCTCAGAAATGATATATATATATATATACTGTATATATCTCAACATGTGTTTATTGAATGGTATGATTTAGCTTTGTTCCATGCAGTGCAGTTCTGCCTAATGATGAGGGGGTGCTGGAAGTGCATCACCTTGTACTGACCTTGCCCCTGCAGCACAAGATTTCCAAAAGTACCTTACATTTTCCATGTATAGGTGTGCCTGGGTATCCTTACAGTGTGTACAATGGTAGAACAGAAACCTAATTGTTCTGTTTCTATTAGGGGGCTGGTGATCACATTGAGAATGTATTTGGCCATGTATTGAAACTGGCACCATGTTGGTGTATGTGTGCAAGCTGTAGGAGTACTGTGTAAATGAACATCTCGCAATGCAAAGAAAGAAAATGTATGAAATGTTTAGCTGCATATCTAAAGGAGATACCTGGATTATTACAGTAAATACACAATATACCCAATGCTATTTAATTAAATCTTTCAGCAACAAGAAAACTTTAAAGGGGATGCTGGTTATTGTAGTTTAAAAATCATCCATTGGTTTCATATTTTATAACCAAATAGAATATCAAATGACTTGCTCATGCCCTCGCCCAGCACATTGCCAGCAGCTACAGAAAGCCCAGGATTATGGCAGTTTATTGTCGCACGGCAGTCTCACCTGTCTGCATGTGGTTAATGAGATCCTTTTTCAGTGCGTCTCCGCTAATATCAGAATCGCTGTCGTTGAAGTCGCTGTCTCCTTTGCCGCTGTCCTTTCCGCTGAACTTCTCAGCCTCCCGCAGGGGGATCGTGTTGAACGAGTGCCCTTTCCAAACTGTCACAGTGGGACCAGCGTCTTTGCTGAAGACAGGAGCTGGGGTGTAATTCTGTAGGGGGGTAAAGAGTGGTTAGAAGAAGCTGGAAATTGCCCCCCTGCCTTAACCCAAACAAATGGCCGAGGCCCTCACCTCACTGTTAGTGGTCCGCAGTCGCTTCTGGGGGTCGTACAGACAGGTGCCGAATGTTTCTTCCGTAGTGGGAGCTTCAGGGGTCGGTGGTAGGTCTGTGCCAGTAAAGGGCCTGGTATCAAACAGATTCCCCTGTTGGCTGCTAATAAGCCCCTCGTCATCATCCTGCTCCCCTTTCTCCAGCTCAGAGATGTCCCTCGGGTTCTTGCTGCCGCCTTTATTCTCCTTTCTGCGTTTGTTGCAGGTGGTTGCAATAGTGATGATGGCCGCTAGGAGCAAGGTGCAACTGCCAGCCAGGACAATGATGACTATGAGGGGCATATCCCAGCGGGACACTTTTTCCTCCCAAGAACTCGGCTGCATGAGTTCGGGGTTTATTGGAGGGGTCGCCGACGTGACCAGGAAAGTGATGGTGGCCGTGCTGGATAGAGGGGGCCTCCCGCTGTCACTCACACTCACTGTGGTCCTGAAAGTCTGTCCTACGGCTTCACTGACATCTGCAACCAGAAAGACTTCCCCCGTGGCTTTATTAATGCTGAACACATTCCTGCCTTGTTGTGCGATGCTATAGGTCAGCTCGGCGTTAACCCCTTCGTCCGCATCTTTAGCTTTAATCTGCGTGACCAAAAAGCCGTGCGGGGCTCTAGCTGGGACCTCGACTTCTCCCGACCCGTTGGACAGGGCTGGTTGGACGATCACAGGCGCGTTATCATTCTGGTCTGCGATCTTCACCTTAATGATCGCGCTGCTTGTGAGCTGGGGGGACCCTCCGTCACTCGCCAGGATTCTCAGGTCCAACTGCTGGAGGATCTCGTGGTTAAAAGTCCTCAGTGCGTAGACTGCGCCAGTCGCAGGGTCCAGCGATACATAAGTTGATATAGGGGCCCCCATGACTTCAGTCTCCATTAGTCTGTAAATAACTTTACCATTGTGCCCGAAGTCCGGGTCCCTGGCCACTACAGTGGTGATATAAGACCCGGGGGCGTTATTTTCCAGCACTGAGACCTCGTACACCGGCTTAGCAAAAACAGGGGCATTGTCGTTCTCATCGCTCACCCGAATAGTGTACTGCTTGACAGTTTTAAAAGGGGGTGAGCCCAGGTCTTCTGCCACCACTGTCAGGTTGTACTCGGCTATTTTCTCCCTGTCCAGAGCAGAGGAGGTGACGATCATGTAGCTGTCCTCATAGGCTTGCTGCAGCCTGAAATGCTCGTGCCCATAGAGAGTGCAGTGAACTTGTCCATTGTGGCCGGAGTCCCTGTCCATGGTGCTGATCAGCGCTACGAAGCTTTCCCTGGCAGCCGCCTCGGTGATGTAGGCGACCCCGGCGCTGATGGAGGTGAGGGGGGTGATGGTGATGACCGGGGCGTTATCATTCACATCAATGACTCGCACGATGACTTTACAGGTGGCTGTCTGGGGGTTGGCTCCCATGTCTTGCGCTTGGACATCAAACTCGTACGTTTGCTTCGTCTCAAAGTCAACTTGACCTTCAAGAGTGAGGCGACCAGATTTGGCATCGATTTTAAACAACTGACGCACCTCCTGGGGGACCTGCGGGCTGAAGCCATACACGATTTCTCCATTGACACCTTCGTCGGGGTCAACCGCGTTGAGGTCCAGCAGCAGGAATCCCACCGGAGAGTCTTCCATCAGCTCAACCGTCACCGCGTCCCTCTCAAACACGGGACTGTTGTCATTGAAGTCCAACACTCTCACCTTAACCATCGCCGTGCCAGAGCGAGATGGGCTCCCGCCGTCCATAGCCAACAGCTCCAGGGTATAAGCGGACTGACTCTCCCGGTCCAGCTCTTTCATCAGCACCAAGTCTGCGTATTTCACCCCATCCGCCCGGGTCTGCACGTCGATGCTGAAGTGACTGTTCTCTGAGATCTGAAAGGTCTGGATGGAATTGACGCCCGCGTCTTCGTCTGTGGCGATGTCTAAAGGAATCCTGGTGCCCAGACTGGCGCCCTCAGACACCTCCACGGGTATTTCTGCGCCGGGGAAGCGAGGGCTGTTGTCATTGATGTCTCTCACCTCCACCTCCACGTGGATCAACTTGAACTGCTCCTTGGCCACACTCACCACGTCCAGAGCCAGGGTACAGTGAGGGGACTGTCGGCAGATTCGCTCCCGGTCTATCCGCTCCCCGATACTCAGCTGTCCGTCACTCTCACGGACGTGGATAAGGGAATTGTTGAACTGTCTCATCAGTCGGAAACTTCCCTCCAGGTGAAGATCTTCCGCCAAACTCCCTATCACTGTGCCAGGCTCGTCCTCCTCATAAGTCCTATAGCGCGCGGTCTTGCACCGACACACCGACACCCACACGCACAGAGCGACAGTCCAAAGGTAACGACTCCCCATTTCTCTAAAGATATTTCTACTGCAGTCTGTGCTAGCAACTTTTACTGATTCTGCAGTGCAAGAGAAAAATATTCTTGTAAGCAGGAGAGTTATTTATCCCCCATAGTAGCCGCAAAAACCATTCAACAAAATCGTAGAAGTCCCTGTCGCTCTTCCTCGTACACAGTCTGTGTTTCTACGCGGGACTAGTCTGAAGGGTTTTATAGGAGCAGACATGTAAATTAGTTGAGGAGCAGCCAATCACAGGGCTCCCTTTGACTCTATCCTCTTGAATTCTTCCCATTGCCCAGAGTTAACTATTCAATTGCCTCCAAGTGTGCCATGTGAAAGACCTGCGATCAGTTGCCAAGCTGTTGAGCGACAAAAGGGTTATTCACAAGTCTCTTATTGTTTGTCTTGAATAGAGGTTTGGTGTTGATTCTACAGGAGCCAAATGCTAAAGTGATAATGTATATACTGGGATATGGCAGGATAATGTGCAGGGCAGAGCTTTTAATGAAGATCATGTCAGTTTTGGCCCCTAAACGAGCCTGAACGATTAATCTGCATTTTTTCAGATCTGCGCGCAATAGTCGTTCAGTCGCGTGAGATCAGAGCTGCGATTTGCTTTATCAAACGATTGTAGGATTCAGCCCATAGTCTTGGCCGAAGGAACAATGAAATGTTCCAAATAGGATTTAGGCGAAAGCCTGAGAAGATTTGCAAGGGGGGTTCCAAAGATCAGACTGAAAGGCTTGTGAAGCGCTCGTTAGCGACAGGAATAGAATAGCCTGGTGGGTTGTCCCGTGCGAAGCTCCGATGTCTCTATTATGTCTGAATGACAGGCACATGGGAAGAAAGTTGAACAGTTTCCACAGAGGAATTGGACTAAGATGAATATAATGAGCAAACGCCACATGTATCCATTCTGCTCCCCCATTCAGAGCCAATCAGCGCTATAACTCTTTCACTAAACGATGATGGGCGCTGAATGGGACACAATAGCGCTCTCCTATTAGAATGCATTTAGTGTGCCATTGCCCCTCATGCTCAGTTCCGCCTATTTAGGGGATTTGCGCTTTATTCTACCAGGGCCTCTCTGGGAAGCAACACCAGTCTCGTTCCAGGAGAACAAAACCCCAGCAGGAGGCTCAACCTGACACGAACCGTGAGCGACTGAACCATCTGCCCATTAAATGGGAGAAGATCCCACGTGGACTATCCTGGGACTTTGCAGGAACATGTAACACGTGCAATTACATCGTGCTTCTCTATAGGGGGGTCGGTCAATGAATGTCTGACCTATTCACATACATAATATCATACACTTGCCTGGACTGTACCGATATTATTGCCCCCTCTGCCAGAAACATGAGCATACAAATCTTATGTTACCTATTTGTAGGGATTTCTGCTATTATAATCATTATTATTACTTCTTGTATTCTCTCTCTCCTTCTATTTCTCTTTGTCTCAAACTAAATCTTTCTATCACTATCTGCCAGCAGCAATATGTGACATAGTACCTGAATCTTTCATTCCACTTATATCTCTGCCAATAATGCATCTGCACTATCAATACGAGAACTAAACTATAGAAGTATCAGTAAAATGAAGATATATTTGTTTATGCTTCTGAGATATACATTTCAGGTCAATAGTTACATTATCATTATAGTGTAACATTATATTCATTCATATCCATACATATTCAACTCTTAATCCATAGAAACCCTGGATTAAAGGAAAACTATACCCCCGAAACAATGTAGGTCTCTATTAAAACCCTGCTTCATGTAAATAAACCATTTTCATAAAGGTCCGAACTGAGAATTAAAATAGGCCCTGGCATTTCAGATACACAGAGGCCCAATCAGCCCACATAGAGGCCCAAACAGCCCTCACCAGCCCACTAAATACTGACTTTCTATGGGACCTTATAGCAGCCCCTCTGGCATTTGCCAAAACCCACAGATTGCCAGTCCAGGCCTGTTCATAATAATATACTTTTTTTAGGAGTATGTGCCATTGGGTAATCATAAATAGAAAATTGCCATTTAAAAAATAAGGGCCGCCCACTGGGATCATACTGTGCACACAAACTTACCAAACTATACTTGTTAGGTCACATGAGCCAATTAACAGACAGAGTTGTGTCTTTTGCTTCCACACTTCTTCCTGTTACAGTTAGAGTTGTAGTATTTCTGGTCAGGTGATCTCTGAGGCAGCACACAGACCATCACAAAATGGTGGCTCAAGGCAAGAGATGTAAAAGGCAATATTTACTTAAATATATATACCTGTTTGATAAGATTCTTTAATATGCCGCTTAATATGATGTAAACTATCTGTTGCTTAAGTGTTTATTTTGAGGGTATAGTTTTCCTTTAACATTCCTGCTCTTGATTTGCAGTGCATGCAGTTTGCAGCTACTACTGGTCAGACTTTCTACCTCTGAAATATTTAGCTGTAGGGTTTGTGAACTGATCAAAAGAACTGCCGAAAGTTTAGCCTGCCACAAAAGAGTCAAACTGCCATTTAAATTGTTAAAATGATGAAATGCCCCCCTACCAAAAGCAGCCTATTGAGCGATCCTGCACAACAAAGTGCAGCCCCTCCTGTGGATATTTTATTTTCCCCTTTACACATTCACATTAAGGGAGTTAAATATTAACTTTTTAAAAGTGAGGGGAAAAAAAAGCTGACAGTTTATCCTCATTTAACTTAATATTACCTTACAGTGTTAAATATACAGACTTATAGCAAAACACAATTCATGACTGATATAGTTGCCACCCCCTGCACCACTGCACCCCCTAAAAGAGCTTCATTTGCAGGGTGGGCAGGAACTATGTCTTGTCACTTGATCTGCTCTTTAGAAATAATGTGACTGTCAGTGATAACTTCCAAGAGGAGATTAAGTGAAGTGACATTACACCTGCCAACATCACTGTGCTTTTTGGGAATAGATAATGCAAAGGGGCTGTTTCAGGGGAGCTCTGTAGTATAGCTGGGACAGTGGCCAGTACAGTGGTTGTACTGGGTTTCATTCTCCTTTAAAAGGATACTGTCATGGGAAAAAAAAAATTTTCAAAATGAATCCATTAATAGTGCTGCTTCAGCAGAATTCTGCACTGAAATCCATTTCTCAAAAGAGCAAACAGATTTTTTTATATTCAATTTTGAAATCTGACATGGGGCTAGACATTTTGTTAATTTCCCAGCTGCCCCAAGTCATGTGACTTGTGCTCTGATAAACTTCAATCACTCTTTACGGCTGTACTGCAAGTTGGAGTGATATCACCCCCCTCCCTTTTTCCCCTAGCAGCCAAACAAAAGAACAATGGGAAAGTAACCAGATAACAGCTCCCTAACACAAGATAACAGCTGCCTGGTAGATCTAAGAACAACACTCAATAGTGAAAACCCATGTCCCACTGAGACACATTAAGTTACATTGAAAAGGAAAAACAGCAGCCTGCCAGAAAGCATTTCTCTCCTAAAGTGCAGGCACAAGTCACATGACATGGGGCAGCTGGGAAATTGACAAAATGTCTAGCCCCATGTCAGATTACAAAATTGAATATAAAAAAATCTGTTTGCTCTTTTGAGAAATGGATTTCAGTGCAGAATTCTGCTGGAGCAGCACTATAAACTGATTCATTTTGAAAAAAATTTTTTTTCCCATGACAGTATCCCTTTAAAGTAGCCATATAGGTGGAGATCTAAATGTTTGGATAAGTTACGTATGTGGTTGGAGAAATTGGGTCGATCCAATTGTTGGATAATTGGTGGCAATGATCAGATCATGCTGCCATAGCAGGGGACTCAGTGGAAGAGGATGGCACAACTCACCAACACAGTCCCTTCCTGATGGGATTTTTAAACAGTTTATATCCTAGGTGCAACGATGCACTGACATTGCAACCTGTAGCATTGAAACCGACATTATACACAGTTCAAAGTTGTTTACTGATTGCTTACTATGAGTTGCTACTCTGGTGCCAAAATACACTTTATTCATTAGCAGGGACCCATTTAACTGGAATGTTTCCAATAATTGGCTCCTTTAACAGCTAACCATTTGCTTAGTACCCGCAAATGTAGAATCTATGAGGGATGCACTGAAGGCAGGTATAGGGGACAGAAATAGTTTCCCAATTTTTTGTGCAATCCACTGACATGCCCCTTAGTTCATACAGAGTGTATTGCTCTTCTTCTTTGGTCAAACCATGAACCTAGTTTCTCTAGTTAGCCACAAGATGGCACAGCACTGTGCTATATATTGATAAACTGTGCAGCTTTTTTAGGGAAGGGAAGGTGTCACCCCAGCTGCAGGATTTAGTAAATGGCAGTTATCTCCTGTCATAGATTTCTCTAGGAGAGTTTGCCAGGCTCAGGTCTATTTATATGAGCAGCTTTTGGCTCCACCAAGGATTGCTAGAAGGGGTTTCCATTAGCATTGTTGCCTTGAAAGGATTCCAGTATGCAGGTTTTAGGGACTAGATGGTTCCCCACCTGGGTTCCCCTTGAAGAAGAGTACCCCAAAGAAGAGAGAACTTTGGGCATACTGGATGATATTCCGCATTATATGTTCTATACAAGGGTACTCTTGGTTCTCAGTGCTGTTAGTGAGTATGAGAGTTCTGAATGGATTTCCAAAACATTCATTTATGGTTTAAAAACAATTACTTATCCACATTAAAATAACACGCAGAGTGTGTCACGTGACGCGTACGGACCATGCCATTTAAACTTCACAACTGAGCGGTGAGTCAGAGCGGTGATTATTTATGTTCGATTGTACTGATTATTCAGTGATTGTGCCCTGTGTTGTCTCAGTAATCTCCTTTGTGGATTGTTCTCAATAAATAAGTTCTGGTTAAGTTATAAGAACCATTGCACCCATTCATGTGAATCACTAAAGATTATAGCAGCACTACACCCTACCTCCATAAATTCGAGGACCCACTCCTGAACACGGGGGTCATTTATTCCACGGGAAGTAACCCAAAGCAACTAATCAATTCATTGTTCTACCTGCAACTGGCTGGAAAAAGACAATCACTGCTATGGGTTACTGCCCACAAGCAAATTTGCCTCCATTGAGTCTCATCTGAAAAAGTAAAGGTGGTGCTCCATTTGCTGTAGCAATGCACAGGATTTGGTTTGGGATTCAGCTAGCATTCAACCTTTTTTTGCATATACAAATTAGGGTTTAGATTTGGTTTGGGATTTGGTTTAGTCCTATATGAAAGTATGAAAAATTCTGTGTTTCTGTGTTTCTAGGTTTCCCTTTGATCTACAACCATACCATGTATGGCAGGGGCACACGGGCAGATTAGGGGAGATTTAGTCGCCTGGTGACTAATCGCCTCTTCTGCCGGGCGACAATCTTGCCAAACTGCCTTCCCCCTGCCTTCTGCCTGATATAATGAGAAAACGCCAGCGCCAATGCACTCGCGGCGCTTCGATTTCCGAAGTTGCCCGAAGCTTCCTCGTGAGGCAACTTCAGGCAACTTGAGAAATCAAAGCACCGTGAGTGCATTGGCACTGGCGTTTTCTCATTACAGCAGGCGGAAGGCAGGTCGAAGGCAGTTGAGGGAGATTGTCACCCCGCAGAAGAGGCGATTAGTCGCCAGGTGACTAAATCTCCCCAAATCTGCCCGTGGGCCCCTGCCCTAACAACAACAAGCATGGCACTACAAATGGCCAGCACTGATAAGGTTAAAGTAAACATATATCCTAGCTGAGAGCCTGACTGATGATAAGTACATTTAAGTAGAGTGCAGAATTGAGCTGAGCAAGCACCGAGCAAGCTAATAATCCTGCCTGCTTTCTTTTATTTTTATTGTTTATTTGTCAGATCCTGTTTTGAAAATTCATCTGTACAGCTCTATGGGCTCCATGGTTTCCCCCAGATATCTGTGCTTTCTTTAATGCACCTGTCAGTGTTTCAAAGCATGAGGCACACAATGAACTAACAGCCACTTACATTTCCATTGGGTTACTTCCAGGCATGTCAGGTGCAAATGTTGAGAGCCAAAACAGTTCTCTGCTTTCCTCCAGCTTCTGACTGGCAAAAGGTTCAGTGAGCTTTGAGTGCTCTCAGAAGTTTCATTAATGATTGCCTTATACACAGTAACTTTTCCTTAAATCACATTTTATTGAAATAGCCCATTTTAAAAAACAAACCCAACACTGCAGGATTTATTTAGCTAAAATATAAGCATAAAATATACAGACAGCACAGTGGCGCTTAGCATTGTTGTTGCTCTGCAGTGTATTTCTATGGCTGTGTCAGGGCACTGTCTTAAAGGAATTTGATTGTTCTCCTGTGCTTGCTTGGGTTTCTTCTGCATACTCCAGTTTCCACGCACATCCCATCAATATACAGGTTACTTGGCTTCTGATGAAACTGACAATAGCATTTGAGAATGTGATTGGGACCTTAGCAGATAGTTTGGGAGTTGTCCTCTGCATTTGTGCTTTATGTACACTCAGTCTTCCTGATCTCACTAACAAATTAGAGAAAAACTTTTAAATGTTGGTTTCACACTTTGCTTTTCAAGTAAAGTGCTTTTGCTGTTCTTTTTTGCTTTGGAGCTCAGCTTTAAAGTGCTGTACTTATAGGTTTTCTTTGAGGTCTTAGGTCTAGTGGGACCCAGTGGCATAACTACAAAGCGTTACTACAGTTCACCAGGCCCCCCTGCAAAATGATTCCCCTACCCTCCTCCCCACCTGCTTCCTCCCCACTCCCTACCTTGTGTTCCAGATAGCAGCCAGGGGATTTCTCTTGTAGTATAGAGGAAGCAGCCCCTCCCAGCAACTGCAGGCAGGGCCCAGGGGGTACTGTTAAACTAGGCTCAGTCCTAAAGGGGGACCAGGCTGTGCTGCACTTTTTGAATTAGCCGGGCCCCCTCGACAGCGCCATATTTATGTGCCAAACTGCTGAAGAGCTGAAGTTCCAAATTGCAGAATAGCCGAAGTCCCGAGGAGCCGAAGTCCCGAAGAGTCGAGGTCCCGAAGATCCGAAGAGCTGAGGTCTAGAAGAGCGGAAGTCAAGAAGAGCTGAAGTCCCGAAGCAGCAAAAAAAAAATCCAAAGCCACGAAAAAGACCCAAAGCCACGAAAGAAGCTGAAGCTGACACCCAGAAGACGCAAAAAGAACCTAAGCCACGAAAGGAGCCACAGCTGAAGCCCCAAAGCCGTGAAAAGGCCCAAAGCCACTAAAGGAGCCTAAGATTAATTCCACTGAACACCAATGTGTTTTTTTATTTAATTAAACCCCTGACCACCAATGCATTATTTTAATACTGCATAGGTGTAATTCTATGTAGCCCCTAACCACCAATGTTTTGTTTTTTAACTTGCAAGGGGGGCCATTGCCACCAATGTTTTTTAAACTTGTATGGGGGGCCCTGGCGCCAATGATTTTTTTAACTTGTAGGGGGGCCCTGACCGGCAATGGGGTTGTTTTAAATTGTGTGTGTTGGGAGTTATTTAATTTAGAAATATTGAATTATATTTGTGAAAAATTGGCTTAGGTTGACAAAAATGCTTTACAGTTGATTATGAATTTGTTATTTGATGATTTTCCAGGTGTAAATGAACATTTTATGTCAATTTAATATTTTATTGTTGTTAAAGGAGACATTTTGTGTGAAAAACTAGAATGTGCCAGTACATCATACTCTTTTAAAAATAGAAGAATTGTGCTTAAAAAAGTAGTTTCAGGCTAATTTATTGAATATTTCTGCAAAAACCCTAGTAATCCCTCCCATCTGTTCAACTGGCAATGGGGTTGTTTTAAATTGTGTGTGTTGGGAGTTATTTAATTTAGAAATATGGAATTGTATTTGTGAAAAATTGGCTTAGGTTGACAAAAATGCTTTACAGTTGATTATGAATTTGTTATTTGATGATTTTCCAGGTGTAAATGAACATTTTATGCCAATTTAATATTTTATTGTTGCTAAAGGAGACATTTTGTGTGAAAAACTAGAATGTGCCAGTGCATTATACTCTTTTAAAAATAGAAGAATTGTGCTTAAAAAAGTAGTGTTTCAGGCTAATTTATTGAATATTTCTGCAAAAACCCTAGTAATCCCTCCCATCTGTTCAACTTCCTGCTCCCTAAAGTCTCTGGCTGTACAGGGGAACCAGCAGCACTCAGCACACTGCACTGTAGGATAGGAACCAATCAGCAGCTAGACTGACCTGATAGGGAACTGAAGCCTGTCTTTGCTTATGTGACTGCAGGGCTGTAATTGGCTGTCCCCCTCCTACTGTATTTCTGGCAGGGACCATTAGGACATGCCCACCCCTCATTTGAAACACAGGCAGGGACCAGAGAACATCTATGTGCAACTCCAATAAAGGAATCATTTTTGAAGACAATATTAAATTACAGCCAAAAGTAAAACCAGTACCATATATTATACATTATTTCCTACAAATAACGGCTTTTTCATGTATTCTATATGTCTCCTGTAATTAAAACCATTTTTGTAAATTATTCTTATGTTGTTAAAGAAGGGGGTGGTGAGGGCCATGAAAACTGTGGTCATTAACTCCTCTTAGACCAGTTCAGGCACCAGTGCCCTATATAAAATAAAACAAGTTATGTGCCCCAAATTCGTGTTAATAAGGCTTTTTTGAAATCCCATGCGTGATATATTTTTGCCACCTTTCATAAGGTGAATTATTTTAGTTGTTGGCAAAATAAAACCCAGTTCCAAAACAATATGCTTACGTCTATCAAAACCTAAGCCTTACAACAAATTTTTGGCTAAACATACAGCAGGGAATCAGCAGTTCTCAGTTATGCGCAGAACAGTATCATGTAAGGGACTGTGCCTGTACACAAAAATGTATACAAAGGTTTCCAATTCTGTGAAATATATATAAAGTTCTTAGGAGGTCTGCGCTGATTAAAAAGTGATTAAATAGAAATGAAATGCAGTAAATGCTTTTAGCTGGATGCTGTAGAAGTGCCCCATATTTTTCCCATGATTGGCTAACACTGATGTATAGTGAAACAGATGCAAATTGTATCACGGCTTCCAAACCTGCAAACTTTTAGTTGTTGACAAACACTGAATTGCATCTAGTTGCAGATGGCTTTTAGGGGGTGATGTGGTGTTTAGTTCAACAACAGATGGAGGCTTGCAGGATGAATTGCCCTCTTGGGACCCATACATGCTGCTTTGCCCCAGGCCCCTACAAAATTATATTAAGGTGTAATGAGTTTCTTCCATTTTGGGCTTTCAGATACTTAGAACTGTACATTAGGGACTATTCCCTGAGCTTGAGTGTAGATAAAACTGCTAGATCAAACACCTGCAATTCATTTGCTAATTGTTAATGAACAATGTAGTGAAGTCTACTGTTACTAGTGATGAACACTTTGCTGACTGGCACTAAATAAAGCAGTGCTTTTCTTTGCCAAGACGCATTTGCAGCTGAAGTGTCTGTGCCTATAGCAAATCTAGTAGCAAGTGAGGAGTGCGAGGAGAGTACAATGGGGAGTGCAGGGAGAGCACTTATATGTATTGGTCTGTGACACTGGTGTGACTAACCAACCACCATGGGGAGAATTTACAAAACCACCACTGATCTGAATCAAAAGCCTAAAGGACTATGTGGAGTACTCAGGATTAGTGATGGGTGAATCCAACCCGTTTTGCTTCTCTGAAAATTTGTGTAAAATTCTAAGTCCATGGCCAATAAATTTCCTTTGACGTGCAACAATTTTTTTCATCCATTGGAGTGTATGGGCATCTTTTTCGCGACGAAACCTGGTGAAAAATTTTGCTCATCACTATCATATCCATTCTGTGGGGAAAAAGGTAGAGGAAATCCTACACCCTTCCAATTGATCACAAACGATGTCTTCTATCAGTTTATGGTTGTCTAAGATATTATTAGTGAAGTGAAATACATTTGTTTCACTGACAAGATGTGCTCTGGTCACGATATGACTATAAATCAAACAGTTCTCTCCAAGTACCATTTCTTTAATTGCCCTTGGGATATGACAATGCATAGGTCAGTTGGTGGCAAAAAAATAATTTCTAATTAATCTCAAATTTTATTATTTTATAGTAATTATATTAGATGTGAAAAAGGGGTCCCACATTTTACTCCTTGCCCCACTGGCAAGGACTTCCATTTAACATTTATGACTGGGATCATTATTTTTAAAGGAAAACTATACCCCTGAACAATGCAGGTCTGTATAAAAATATATTGTATAAAACAGCTCATTTGTAAAACCCTGCTTCATGTAAATAAACCATTTTCATAATAATATACTTTTTAGTAGTATATGATATTGGGTAATCATAAATAGAAAATTGCCATTTTAAAAAATAAGGGCCGCCATGTTGGATCCTACAATTCACTGTGCTCACAAACAAACCAAGCAAACCATACATGTTAGGTCACATGAGCCAATTAACAGACAGAGTTGTGTCTTTTGTTCCCACACTTCTTACTGTTACAGTTAAAGCCGCAGTATTTCTGGTCAGGTGATCTCTGAGACAGCACAGAGACCATCACAAAATGGTGGCTCAAGGCAAGAGATGTAAAAGGGCAATATTTACTTAAATATATATTCCAATTTGGTAAGATTCTTTAATATGCCACTTAATATGATATAAATCGGTTGCTTAAGTATTCATTTTGGGTATAGTTTTCCTTTAACTTAAAATCTAACTAAAGTGTTGAGGCTGGGATAGGGGGGTGCAGTGACTTTATACTCAAGTAAATTATTCCCTGTCCTCTAGCCTAAAAAAGAGGCTATTGACTCATTTAAGTGTTCCCCTACACTACACCAGAAACAGAATGGGGTAAAGGGAAGATGTTTTTGGCCCTGTATTTGGTCAATTATTCTTCCAGTATAGAGTGTGGTAATAGGAGTGTCAAAGGTATAAAATGCCCCTCCAATTAATCAATAGCATAGATTACGTTATAGATATAGAATATCCATGAAAAAGTATTCATATGGCTATAAAGAATTTAATATCATAAATATAGGTTGTTATTAAATAAATATAGTAGAACCCCGCTTTTATGTTTCTGAAGGGACCTAGTGAAACAAATGTAAAATCCTGGAAAAAACTGAACTGAGCATATGAAAGTGATTATACAGAAAAATTTAAATCGTAAATCATATGGTAAAATTTGGGGACGAGTGCAGTATTTTGTGAGTTAAAAAAAATGAAAGGAACATTGTGGAAAAACTCTGGCTGATATAATTTCTGTGAAATTCCAAATTAATTTCAAACTGCAGGCTAATGTATGTCACACTTGATACTGGTTGGATTGACACCTAATATGAGATATTGAGAAGGTGCCCTTTAAATAACATTACATCTTAGCATTTCACCTGGTGTCCTGAGGTCCTTGAAATCAATTCAAACCGCTAACAAAACAAATAATACATCACTGTTAAATAATGATAATATGGGAGTCTACGTACAGTAGGCACCAGTCAGGCACAGTGCTTATGGAAGTTTGTCAGCAGAATGCCTTCAATAACATGCTCCGGTCTCTGTGTAAATGCAAATTGTTCAATTACATGCCCTGAATTGTGACACAACCTGCTAAAGATAGGCCTGTTACTCATTCAGTCCTGAAGGACACTTTCAGGGGAAGGAGCATATATGAATATCATCTCAGAGGCTAAACATGTTACTTTTTTTTAGTGGCTGCACTTTGCCAGAGAACTGGCACAGAACCAAAAAGACAAGGTTAGTTTTCCAAAGGATCAACTATTTTTATCAGGTTATGGTCACAGTCAATTGGTTAATACTATTAAGGGGCAGATTCCCTAAAGGGCGAAGTGGCTAATGCTAGAGTCAATTCGCTAGCATTATCGCCCGCAGGGACTTCGCCAATTTCCTCGTGGGAGCAGGTTTCACTTCACTTCAAGATAGAACCTAGCATTGCTTCGCACTCTAACGTCAGGCGAATTTTCATTTTGGCTAATGGACGTAACTGCAAATTCACTAAGATGCGGATTTTACTGAACTTTACCTCATTCGCAAGACTTGCCTTTACCAGCTCAGACCAGACAAAGAGCAATGGAGTGCATAGGACTCCCTCAATTTTTAGTGCAAGAATTTTCCAAAAAAAAGTCCCAAAAACACTTTTCTTTTTTTCAGAGTGATAGCATGATAACAACTCTATTTTATTTATTAAGGTTCACTGGACTTGTGTAATATAATGTATTTGCTGCAACATATGTCCATGTAACTTTATCATTTCCCGCCGTATGCAAATTAGGCAATGCTAGTGTATCTTCGCTTTGATCACCAGCGTTCAGCTCCCTGGATGCAACTTCGTACTTTAGTGAATTAGTGTTGTCCTAGCAAATTTACGCCTGGTGAAGTGTTGAGATAGCTGCGAAGCCGTCGCTGGAGAATTTTCGCCGGTTAGGGAATTTGCCCCTAGGTGTCTGCCTGTGTGTGACTTTCAAGCCCACCGCTGTCTCTTACTTTGGTTGTGTCCCTACAATAATTCCTCTTTGGTAAAAGGTCTGGCTAGGTCATGTTTCTGGCATGTATCTAGTCCATGTCTTAGAGATGGTGAAAATGCTAATAAACTGGAACTCCCATTCATAATGAAGCTACTACTCAGATTCTTCCAATACCCTAAGGTCGTCAGAGGTTCCTTGGCGTTAATTACCAGAGGGCAAATTTAATAATCTCAACTCAAAGACATTTCATTTTCTGGCCAAGGTGTCCAAGCCAAGTAATCTCTGTGTTTAGGTGTATAAGAGTGAAGATTCACCCTATAAAGAATTTTCAGATGATTGTATAGAAAGATAAACAATAAAAAAAATAACAGCAGCAATAAAAACATAGCAACCAGATGTTACTAAATTTCATTTTGGAAAGGGGATAAAAGGAAAGTTTTAACACAAAAATTAAAAAAATGAAGATCAGTTGCAAAGTTGCTTATTTGCTTCCATATGCATTACCATTAAAGATCATCTCAAGGAGACCTTTCCCCATAATAATTCTTTCTTCTGTTCATCATATACATCTGCCACACATACTGATGACAAACTGCAAATGAATTTCCAAAAAAGCTGAATAGAGAATTGTTCTGGCACAGCAGAGCTGATTTAAGGTGGTGCAGAAGGCCAACGTTTCCATCAGCCCTTTTTATCACCACCACAGGCTACAGGCCCCATCTTGCTCTACTATACCTACTATGCCATGGCCACAGTTCATACCCAGAGGCTATTATTCCCAATGGTACAGGCCCCATCTAAATATTTATATCTGCCATTACACAGCGCCACAGTCCCTTCCCAGAGGCTATTATCCCCACTGTTACTATAGGCGCTATCTTTCCCTACTATACCTGCTATCCCACATTGACAGTCCCTTCTCAGACTCTATTATCCCACTGCTTCTATAGGCACCACCTCTCCCTACTGTACCTGCTATCCCATAGATGCAGTTCCTTCTCAGAGACAAATATCCCACTGTTACTATAGGCACTATCTCTCCCTACTATACCTGCTATCCCACAGCCACAGTCCCTTCCCAGAGACTATTATCCCCACTGCTAATATAGGCACATCTCTCCCTACTGTACTTGCTATCCCACAGATGCAGTCCCTTCCTAGAGACTATTATCCAACTGCTACTATAGGCACCATCTATCCCTACTATACCTGCTATCCCACAGACACAGTCCCTTCCCAGAGACTATTATCCCCACTGCTAATATAGGCACCATCTCGCCCTACAGTTCCTGCTATCCCACAGCCACAGTCCCTTCCCAGGGACTATTATCCCAATGCTATTATAAACACCATCTGTCCCTACTATACCTGCCATCTCATAGCCACATCCCTTCCAAGAGACTATTATCCCACTGCTACTATAGACAGCATTTCTACCTACTATACCTGCTATCCCACAGTCACAGTCCCTTCCCAGAGACTATTATCCCACTGTTACTATAGGCACAATCTCTCCCTACTATACCGCCTAACCCACAGCCACAGTCCCTTCTCAGAGACTATTATCCCACTGTTACTATAGGCACAATCTCTCCCTACTATACCTGCTATGCTATCCCTCAGATGCAGTCCCTTCCCAGAGACAATTATCCCACTGCTACTATAGGCACCATCTCTCCCTACTATACCTGCTATATCACAGATGCAGTCCCTTCCCAGAGACTATCATCCCACTGCTACTATAGGCACCATCTCTCCCTACTATACCACCTAACCCACAGCCACAGTCCCTTCTAAGAGACTATAATCCCACTGGTACTATAGGCACCATCTCTCCCTACTATACCTGATATCCCACAGCCACAGTCCCTTCCCAGAGACTATTATCCCACTGCTACTATAGGCAACCTCTCTCCCTACTATACCTGCCATCTCACAGCCATGTCCCTTCCAAGAGACTATTATCCCACTGTTACTATAGGCACCATCTCTTCCTACAATACCTGCTATCCCACATTGACAGTCCCTTCCCAGAAACTATTATCCCACTGCTACTAAAGGCACCATCTCTCCCTACTATACCTGTTATCCCACATTGACAGTCTCTTCCTGACTGCTACTATAGGCACAATCTCTCCCTGCAGTACCTGCTATCCCACAGTCACAGTCACAGTCCATTCCCAGAGATTATTACCCCACTTCTACTATAGGTACCATCTCTCCCTAGTATACCTGCCTACGGCTACTATGGGCCCCATCTTACCAACTATACCTGCTATTCCACAGCCTCATAGCTATTTTCCCATAGCTTTAGACACCAACTCGCATTACTGTGTTTGCTATCCTACAGCCACAGTTCCTTCCTATAAGGTTATATCCCCTCTATTCATCTCTGATGTGTTGGTTCCTGGGCAGTGTAAACCCTGCTTGGACACTAACTAAAGAGCTCTCGCTAAAATGTCCTTCCTGAGGACACTATTAATATTCAGGTACTGTACTTACGAATATAATCGAAACAGTCAAGGAATGATCCCATGTTGAATTTTCATGTTCAGCTATAAAATGAATTAACTGATGCAAAGAAAATGTCCTTTAACATCAAATCTAGGGATAAGAGGGCAGATCTCCATATATTGTTGGACCTCATTTGGAATGCTGCGAGTTCTAGTTTGAAGAGACACATAATAGTTTGGAGAGACACACAATACTGAGTAATGTTATAAAATGACAACTGTTGCAGCTGATTTAGTAACCTATAGCAACCAAACAACAGGGATTGAACAAATAATGTTTGCTGTGTTACTTAACCTAATACAACATTTTTATACTCACTAGTCTTTCTACTACAGGTATTATCATCAACAAGGTCACAAACCAACATCTCACAAAGCCATAGTCAAGGTCTGAAAAAGAACTTAGAAGCAGTTAAAAATTCACACAAACACGTATGCAAAATTTCTAAAGTGGTTATTTAGAACTGACTAATGCAATCTGTGCAATTCCATTTAAATGGCTTTACAGGAAAAGGCATTGAGAGGTGCAAGTTGGGAATTGCATAGATTTTCAGAGAACACATAACATGCATAATCTACCTTTTCTCCTGATTAGAAACCTTTTCTCAGTGTGAAATAAGATATTACCATTCAGGGATCCAGTGGTACCTTTCATTACTGAACGAAGGCAGCCAGCTCCTATAAAGCATTCCTTTCGAACAATTCCACTTTAATGGTGTGATGCAGGATGAACAAAAGCCTGAACCAGCAAATGACTTTAGCTGCAGCAGCAGATTTATTGAAAGAAAGGAAGAAGCAGCCAAATATTGCCCTGAGACAAACAAGAATAAGCCTTGTGAATATGCAACAGGCATTCCCGTACGGCACAACCACAATCAGCCCATCAAACACAGCACTCAGCCAATGGCTCTGTGTGGCCTCTGAGAACAATGTTATTTTCAAGCAGTATCATCTGGATGGCTAGGGTTGGTCCTTTATAGCAATATCAAATTCTCAGCCATTGAAACATAGAGATTTCAAGCATTATCATCTGGATGGCTAGGTTTGGTCCTTTATAGCAATATCAAATTCTCAGCCATTGAACGTAGAGAACTTTAACCCCATAGAATCCAGTGCATCCTGGGAATACCATGGATTTAGTAAAAGAATAAGCCTCCAGAATGTTTCTTGAACTACATCTCCCATCAACTCCTGGCAACCAAGAGAGTTGGGGGGGGGGAGCTGGATCAACAATTTGCTAATGCCTGGTCTGTTATACCCAAACCTGTCCAGCATGGGCCTTTGAAATTATTGGAACCTGGTTATGTAATTTATGGGCAATTACATTTCATAACTACTTACTGAAAATCTACTATGAACAGAGAGAAGAAAAGTTGTTAGATAAAAATGTTAAATAAAAATATAAATACCCTAGTCATCTAGAACTAGTTTTCCCCATGCTTTAGTTTCATTAGTATACAACCCTTGCTTATAGGGGGTTTTGTAGATAACAAGCTGTCTAATTCTGGGCAGTGTCATTACATAAGCAAATAAAGTTCTGTCTTGCATAAAAAAGGGCATTAACTCAAGGGATGAAAACATAATTATGCCTCTTTATAGGTCCCTGGTGAGGCCTCATCTGCAGTATGCAGTGCAGTTTTGGACTCCATTCCATAAATGAGCTGGAGAGAGTGCAGAGACGTGCAACTAAATTGGTTAGCTGGCAGCTCCGCAGACGTTAGCAGGGGAGGCAAAAAGCCGCTCCTGGTAACTTAAAGAGCCGAATTTCTGGTTTTTAAACTGGAAATTCGGCTTTTCTAGTGCAGAGAGCGCAATTTCGCTCTCTGTGCTATCAATGCGGCCTCCACTGGACCCCCCGTTGGCTATTAAGGTGAGCATGACGGGCGGCGGGGGGGCCGTATTGTGAACACTGCCTCAGACGGCATTACTGCCTGAAACGCCCCTGGGTATATATCATTTATGTGAAAGTATGAAGGGGTGTGCGTGTATGGATGCTGAGTTTTCATTTGGAGGGGTTGAACTTGATGGACTTTGTCTTTTTTACAGAAAGGCGTATTCCATTTCATCCAAATAATCCAAATTTTTAAAAATCATTTCCTTTTTCTCTGTAATAATAAAACAGTACCTTGTACTACTGAACCAAACTGAGGTGTAATTAATCCTTATTGGAAGCAAACCCAGCCTATTGGGTTTTTTTTATGTTTACATGATTTTCTAGTAGACGATCCAAATTACAGAAATATCTGCTATCTGGAAAGCCGAGCATTATTGATAGCAGGTCCCATACCTGTACATTACTTTTTTTTGTTGTGTACAGAGAAAATATAGTCTTCTAAGTATGCTCTTGCTTCTCTTTATGTGTGTTTCATATTACAAATGGATACAGTTTATTCAGTGATACAGATATATCCTCAATTTAACTGTATACAGTATATTGCAAAAATCAGTAAAAGTGGGAACAAATTGATCTGCTGAATTAAAATTAAATAGACGGCATCTCTGAGCTTTACTTGTTATAATTCTAAATGTTACTTGAGTATGACAATCCGACCAACCCCTGTTCTGCTATGCAAAGACAAACATACAAAGAATTGTATTTCAAATCCAAAACCCATCAGAATAATGTCTCCTTAATGTGATTACAAAAGAGGTCCCCATTGGTTGCCGTCTGTTGCTTAATACAGGCAGGTGGCACAGTTGTAGATGGCAATTCACTTAAGGCATTAAGTTAACCCATGCCACTGGGGACCATAACTAGCAGAGGGATTATGCATTAAGGGTGTTCTGGCACGAAAAGACAGTAAGCACAGAGCTAAAGTCTATCTTTTTCCTCTTTATAAAAGCATTTGGTCCTACACCCCTTCCTCTACTTTAACCCATTAAGCCTCCCTTGCCTTTTCTGAGCTTCTCTTGCTGCCTATGTGAATTTCAAACCAGATTTATTTGTCATCCCCACCAAAGCATTATCCTTGACCACCCGGAGACGGCACAGGCAACAGGATTAAGGAAATGTCATTGAAAATAGCAACCCTTAGATCCCTGCAGGGAGTTTGAAAAAACTGATCCTGGCAACAAAAGCTCCAAACCGTCTTTTATCATACCAAAAGGCTCTCTGCCCTCTCAAAGGGACCCTATTCTTCATGTGAACAACTTAGCAGACAAATGTCTAGCAATCATGAGAGCAAACATGACCACAAAGCTTGGTATTTGGGGGAATGCAGTGATCTTTGAAAATAATTTCTAGGTTCTTTCTAAAGAGTTTCCCTCTCAGCCTAATACCGTCATTGTAACACTCGTGTGCAGACAGCAAGATTGGGACTAGAATCGTGTGATTGATCAGATCTATAAAGAACTTTATAGACAAGTTCACAAAGACCAGTTCAGCTTCATCTGATCTAGGGGAAATGGTAAAGGATATATTCTCTTGTGTAATAGGATTATCTTTTCCATTTCAAGTTCTATACAGCATGTCATTTATTTTTAATTAGATTTAGATCTATCAGTATAGGAAACTAGAATTGGTAAGGGTGTTAAGGATGAAAGTTTCAGCTTTGGCAGTGCCCTGCTTGAACCATCTGCCCTTCGCTGGAAGCTGGCTTTCGCAATGTATTTTAAAATCAATATAAAAAACATACTAACAAAACCTCTCTTTTTATTTAAATCCTGTATTTAATTGATGTGAATTTCTGCATGAAATTTGCAAACATATATGAAGGCTGCATATGTGTGTCTGCAATATTGGCAACATCACAATCAAACATCACAATCAAACATCACAATCCTAATCCTTTGGGTCAGGGACCTCATCCCAAATGTATACTGAAACTCCTAATACAGGTAAGGGATCCATTATCCGGAAACCCATTTTCCAAAAAGCTCCAAATTACAATTACAATTATGTCTGCCCTAGACTCCATTTTATCCAAATAATCCAAATTTTTTTTAAAATGATTTCCTTTTTCTCTGTAATAATAAAACAGTATCTTGTACTTGATCCAAACTAAGATGGAATAACTGTTCTTCTGTTTGTGTTTATGCCTTGCAAAGCACTGTGTACATTTGTGGTGCTGTTTAAATTAATACAATGCAAAACAAATACAACTGTGATTTGTTGTTGCCCCCAAAACAATTAGTTTGTAATAGCAACCATGCTTATTGGGGAACAGTGGAAAAGAGGGTGTAAAGCCAAAAAGAGAATTTCTGTAAACTTGTTCAGGAGTTTTGTCCAGTGAGACACTGCTCTGTATATTGCTATCTTTGTCCTTGGGGAGAATAAGTCAAGATGCAAGTGCAACAGGGAAGGACAGTGCTCGGAACCTCCTGGCACTCCAGGGGCAGGTGCAGGGTGGTTGGACGCCTACATGTCTCCCCCAGATTGCCTTTCTTGGATTGATGCGGGCAGTGCTCAAAACAAAGTTCATACCACTCGGAAAAGGAGTGCAGAGGCCCATAGCCATAAAGGTAGGGCACCATGCAGTGTGCGACAGGCAGAAAAATGGCCAATTAAAAACTTTTATTTAATGCACTTTGCTCACTTAGTGGTGTGTGGTAAATTACCCCTCATGTTTTTTTGTCTGTGTTTGGCAGCTCTGTATTCATGAGGGGTAGGCAGAGGTAGGGAAGTAACCCTCCTCATTTAATATGACCGCAGATGCCAGTGTAAGAGCACTAAGATGAGCTTTTGCTCAGAGAAAACATTGCTTAGCAAAGATGTGTCTGATCTATGTCCCAAGTGCAGAATGGAAGTGGGCACTTTATTCCATGTATTTTGGACGTGTCCAATAATACAGAGATTCTGGAGCAATGTCCTCTGGTAAATGAATGAGAATGCTCTCCCTAATATTCGCTACCCAGTGCTATGTCTTTTGGGAGTAACGGGGGATCTACAACTCAGGTCCTAAAATAGATTATGCTACCTGCAGCTGTTATATTTTGCAAATAAGGCAATCCTAATGTGTTGGAAACCCCTTGACCCCCCTTCTCTACAGCAATGGAGGAAATTGGTGAATGATTCTCTTCCACGCCAGAAACTCACATACTTGGCGAGAGGCTGCCCGGAGAAGTTTGAAGCTATATGGGGGACCTGGCTAAATTTTGCAAACTATTGCATGTTATGAGGACTCAAAACACTAGCTAGGCACAAAATAATGTGAACCCCTTGCCTCGCTCTATCTTTTCCTCACTTCTCTCCTTTCTTCTTCTCTCCTTCTTCTTTCCTCATTATTATAACTGTTTGTTTTTATGTTTTAACATGAGAAAATTGAAAAATAAAACCTTTAAAAAAAAAGAAAAAACTGTTACCAAGATTTAATTAAACTATTGTACATTAATACTACAATAACCACACCTAAGCAAATATACTTTTACTTCCCCTTAAACTGGTCTCTATGGTATAACACTTGGAACATGTATGGGAATGACCTTGACCCAGAAACATAAGGGCTCACACTCCTATAGTATGTACAGTAGTGATCCAACGAAACTCTGTTTCTGTTTGTATACAACATAGATAAATACTGCTTGGATTGCAGTGTGTGTACAAAGTGTCATACAACATATTACTTTTTTATTTTTTTTACAATGCCACCACTACTACTTGTAAATTTGTACTGTATCATTTAGGCATACTGAGTTCCTGCCTGAGGCAAAAAGGAAATTTAGGGACTTATCCAAGGTCACAAGGAGGCGATTGGGGACTTTAAAACTGGCTTCTTGGTATCTAAGTTCTGATAATTTCATAGCTGTACCAACAAACAAGGCAAATATCACAGTCTCACAGGACTGAAGCAAAGTCTTCATATCAAATTGTATTTAACTTTCTGCAAAACCCCCACATGTATTAGTTATGCAGTAAGAAACTGATGACAAGGTAATTCAAGTAATATAGCAAAAAAATATCCTGACCATATAGATCAGGGATCCCCATCCTTTTGAACCTATGGGCAACATTCAGAAGTAAAAGGAGTTGGGGAGCAACACAAGCATGAAAAATGTTCTTATTATTTCTTCTTACCCACTTTCTTATAAACATGTGCCTCCTACAGGTTGGGTTTAATTCCTCCAAACCAAGAATTTAAAAATGAACACCCACTTTGAGACCATTGGGAACAGCATTGAAGCAGGGGGTGAGCAAAATGTTGCATGCAAGTCACTGGTTGGGGATAAATCTTGCAGGTGGTAACCAAGCAGTGGGTAGACACATAAACATTTCATTATGTTTGATTTATTTTCCAGATTTTAAATTGTTTATTGCAAAGTTTGGAGTTTTTTGGGACATAACCAGATCTTAAAGACATATACATACACATAACCTCAGGGGTAAAAAGTTACTTTACTACACGACAAATGACCTAAAATATGTAGCAATTATCCAACCCACTATGACCCAGATAGAATCATTATGAAACACAATGTCTTGTCCCATCCCAAGTAACCTTCTCCTAGCATTGTGTGTACTCAGCAGTTTGATTATGACAGGAGATCATATATGTGAGATTAATGGAAGGACATGGCTTTCTTTTATAAAAACACACCCATAAATTGCTTAAAGGAACAGTAACACTAAAGAAATGAAAGTGTTTTAAAGGAACGGAAATATAATGTACTACTGACTTGCACCTGTTAAACTGGTGTGTTTGCTTTAGAAACATGTCTATATAGTATATAAACAAGCTGCTGTGTAGCCATGGGAGCATCCATTTAAGCATACCTTCCAACTGTCCCGTTTTCAGCAGGACAGTCCCACTTTTGACAGCTCAACCCACATATATATTTATACATTCACTTTAAATCTCACCCATTTTGAGCTTCTAGAAGAATTTATGAGAGCAAATTGACATTCTTCCCAGATCTTACCCGATGTGGTCCTTAGGCTGGGACCCCCAGTCTTTGCTATTTTAGGTTTAGCTTGCTGGTTCAAAATCCATTTGTTGCAGGGTGATAGACAAATATTTTTTAACACACACAGCTCAGAGTACTTTGTTATAGGGAATACAGTAGCTGGAGGACAGGAATAGTCAGTATAACTTGAAAATGGGAATCCCCATTGGTTGGGAGAGAACTACATCACCAACTGTTGCATTGCCCAATTTTCTACATTTTCAAATCTGCCTCATAGATATCTGTCCAGGTAATAGTCAGACAGGCTGATCAGATGGTGCCACACATAAGCCAAGTCAATGGCTTTTATCAGTCCATATACAGTATGACCAGCTCTATTGCTGAACTGGGGTTCATTGCACAGTACCTGATTCATTTCCTTATCAGTCTCGAGAATTGTTCTGAACCAAAGAGGTGGAATCAAGTGCAAAATTAAAGTAGTTTCAATTTGATTGTTTCACAGTTTATTGCTACAAATATCATCAAAAAAATGATAGGCAGAATGTTTTCCAACACAAGTGTTATTTATTGGGTTCATGTTGAACATTGTATATGTTTCTTATCATCACTAGATTAAAGAATAGAAATGAAGGCAATCATTTTGAACCTCATTGTAGTGAACATTCAGTATTCTATTATAAAAGAAATCAGCTATCCTTGTCCCTTTGAAACAAACACTGCATTTATAGATTCTGCAGACTGATTTAGAATATTATATAATGGTGCATGCTGAGGGATAGTGTTAAACAACAGCTGAAAAACTGGCCATCTTGAATTTTACAGAGAGCATCTTGCCCCACCATTACTGTTCTACCACAGTCACTGTTCCTTCCAAGAACCCAGTTCTCCACACTTCTTTAGTTGCTTCTCATCTGCCTGTACAGTCAAGATAATGGTCACTGTGAAGTGGTTTGAGCACCATGGAATAAAGACTGGGAACCCCCCATTTGTAGCAGACAAGGTATTGGTGTCATTTTTTTTCAATTGTATATTACTGGCGAGTGGCTAGGCCAGGGCCTCTACCCAATCCCCTAATTGGACTGTAAATTGTACAGTCAAGATGGACATTTCTATATTGTTCCTGGCTACAACTGTGTCCAGGACTGGGAGTCAAGTGTCCTTGCTTCTAAATTTGTTCCCCCTGAAAGACAGCACTGAGTAAGGGATTTGTGTTGTGTGTTTGCTATAGCATTGTGTCCTAGGTTAAAGACAGGGTTATTTGATAAATGACCCCCAAAAGACCTGATGCATATAAAATATGGATGCTCTTCAATGCCAAGGTATCATTCTGATGCACCTTAGAGACCTGTTTAGATGGAAAGCGCAATAAAAATGCAAATTGTTTTATCTCTCTCTAAGGCTTTGCAATCAGCACACACTTGCAATTCCTCTGAGATAGGGAACTGTTCCTGCTAAGCTCCTGCAGCTGCTGATAGAGAGCTTCTCTCTGCAGGAGAAAAACATTCCAAAGCCCCAGCTCTGCTATTTTAGGTCGGTAATATACATGCATGGGATAGCTGTACCAGCTTCATGCAATCTGAATGCTAAAGATTCCCATGTCTGTTTTGCAGTGCAGGTAGCTATTCATGCCAATAGGCTTTATAATTCAGCCAAACGCCTACATATCTAGAAATGATTGCTGCTTTGCAATGCACCTCTTGGCTGTCGTGGAAGTGAAGTCATTTTTAACTCTGGAGCTTTTCATTCAGTGTATGATAAAAGTATAATTCATCAGGTTTTGTGCAGCTCGTGATTGTTGATGTGTACAGAGAAGGCAGACCCTGAGGCATAAATCAGGCTGATGGAGATTAGGAGGCTGATTGCTTTTGTGGGGGAAATAATGCGTCTAGCATTCTCCCGAGTAGTATTTATCTTTGTGCTTCTGGTATTGGAAGGCATGATGTTAAAAGATTAGCTGTCTTATTGAACTCCAAACTCCAACAACATCAACAATCTCCTGCACCTAAGCCCTGCTTTAGAAATGTGCTATCCCGCATGGAAAGGAGCAAAGAAACACCAGAAATGACTTAATCCCATCAAAAAACTTTAAACACTGTCAGTTACAAGCATAGAATGCCAGTATTATAATTCACTCCTCTGGTAAATAACACGCTCAGTATGTATGTATGTATATTTTTATTTGTATAGCGCTCCTTGAGGGCAAAGCACTGTACAGCAAAACAATAAATTAGTAGTAATAAACAAGGGGTCATTGTCAGCCTGGGCTGATCACCAGCTGTTACCAAAAATATTGAGTGATCTATTTTGTACCGTGGTTGTGCATATCTGCTACAGTAAGAATAATATGCAGAAAGAATAAAGAAGGGGGTATGGGCCCCTCGGATGTTGCTGAAGCGCAACTCATACATCTCATGACACCCCATGCTGGGAGATGGAACACAGCAAGAGCTGCCATGATGCAGGTGGAAAGCCCTGGATGTATTTTTCACATTAGGCTTGAATAAATAAGACTTTCTTTTCTATGTTATTCGCAAACCAAGATAAACCTGTTTATATATATTATCTGTGTTTTGAAGTAAGCTGACCAAATCATAGATTCAATAAGAGATACTTATTAAAAAAACAACATAAAGCAAAAACGAAGAAAACAAACAAACTTAATTTAAAAAAAAAAAAAAAAACCCAACAAAGAGTTAGAAGGGTAGCCTCAGGTCTGCTCGTGCCATAAGGAAAGGTGAGATTCTAGCCTCAGGCGGCAGTGAGCAGCCAAAAAGCCGCCTCTTGTAACTTTAAGAACCGAATTTCCGGGTTTTAACGCAGAAATTCAGCTCAGCTAGTGCAAAGAGCGCAATTGCGCTCAATGCACTAGCGATGATGCCCCCTTTTGACCCGCTCCAATGCTAGGGTTGCCACCCGGCCAGCATTCTACTGGCCTAGCCGGTGAAACACCTGCCAGGGCTGGGGCTGGTTTTACAAATTTACCGGCAATGTAGCTGCCGGTAATTTGTAATACCCTTAACAAAAGCCCTTGCCCTCCGGTGGAAACTTACATTTTCTTCGTCTTCTGGCGATGTGGCCCTGCCCCCTTTTGTGGCATGACCCCCCATGGCTCTGCCCCTTTTTGCATCACAACATGCCCCTTTAGTTCCCGCCCCCACCACTGGCCGGTAATTTTTTTTAAAAAAGGTGGCAACCCTATCCGATGCTGATTTTTAAGTGCAGAGCGGGAGTGAGGGGCGTCATCTGGGATGCTGCCTCAGGTGGCAGCAGCCCATAATCTGCGCTGGGTAGCCTATATTGAAAGACATAAAAAAGAGAAAAAAGTTTATTTTTGTCTTTTCAGGGAGTAGGCCAGTTGACAATTTTAGTCAGTAATGTTGGTCTGGGAGGTTGTTCCCTTAATCAAGCCTAACCTTTAACCATGTTAGGCTTGAAGCATGTTTGTGTTGCTCCTTCCTAAAGGCTGTTCCTAGGGATGAGTGAAATGGGACGGATATGTTCATCACTAGCTGTACCCCCTCTACAGGAAATCCCAGATTAAATTTGTTTCTCACAGGGGCAAGCTAACATTCATTAGCAAACCTGTATTCTAGCAGTCATAGTAGATATTCTGCAGTGGTGGGTATAAGGGAACCCAGAATACTTTTTTTTTGTATAATTTCTGAGATTCCTCCCCTCCCTGGCCACTCTTCTAGCTTAGAAACAGCAGTCTAATGAGAGGGCAGGGAATGGAGGGTGGGTAAGGCTTGTGGTTACCTTTGAAGCATTTTGTGTGTGTGTGTGTGGGGGGGATTGCAGTGCTTAGTAGTTACACCATTGGTTTGCTGAATTCTATTCAAGAAACACAGGAGTCATTCAAAAATGAATTCATTTATACAATAACATAGTAAGAGGATTTATGACTACGAGGGTTTATTGTAACCTACTTCAAGGCAGAAGACCGTAGGGCTACAGTGGTTGGTGTCAATGGGTGAAGGAGAAATTCCAAGGGTCTATATTCTGATATTTTCTTCTTCCCAAGGCTTCACTGGGACCCTATCCAGTTAAATAACTTTTTAGGAAAGCCAAAAATGTTTCCGTTTAGGAACAAGTAACATCTACTTAAGCTTCTTTACCTTATGCCCCCCTCTCTCCATTAGTTCTTTACCATCCAATCAGCAAAATGCTTACAAAGTGGTAATGTGTTACATATAGTTCCTGGCTCCTGGGCAGATTTCTGGGGGAAAAAATGGTGTAACATGGCATCATCCTTTCCAATGTATGACCTGGTCAGCATGTGTTAGGAGAAACGATCATAACTAAAAAAAACATGCTTCAATAATGCTTTTAGATTTTATGTTTTATATTTATATTCTCTCATAGCACATACTGTACATTGTGACCTTTATATGTTCCTGTATAAAGGGTTAATTTGATTTTCTTATAGGAATTCTTCCTTTATATGATCCTTTATCAGAGGAAAGAAATACATTAGTGATGGAACAAAGCAAAGGATAAAATAGTTCTGAATCCGTAGGCTTATTTTTATCAGAGGTGGAATCAAAGAGGCAGTTTACACTGTATTACTGGGTTATTTCATCTCTGGTATAGGCATAAAGTTATTTTGTACACAGTGCTAAGGGGAAGAGGCAGTAATGTTGGTAAAAGCTCAGATAGGCTACTGAGTAGCTTTAGTCAGGTAAAACTGTCTAATGTGGCCCTATAATTGAGCCATATAATGTTTTTAGGTGGCTGGGTGCTACTCTATAGTCATCAAAAGAAGATTTGCAGCTCGAGTTAATGTTTCCAAATAAACCCTCATTAGAGCAGACACAAGGACAGATGTTGCCTGTTCAGATATGGAGCCAGTTAACTCCATACTTCTCTTCCATGTAGGAGTTTGTGACTCGGGCAGTGTGAGTATGAAAAATGCAGCAATCGTTCATCATTTCGGTACAAATTGGCTCCTTGGCACTGCAATGGCTCCTCTTTATGATTCGTAGTCTGAGTTGGTTGTGTGACCTTTTGGGAGTTATTTATTTAAATTTGGAATTCTAAAAACTTGAAAAATTCGAAATTTGAGGTTTTCAAGATTTATTAAATTCAGAAAATACTCCATCTTCAACCTGTCGAAGTCCTGTAGAAGGCAATGGCAGAGGTCCTATTTACAATTTGAAGATATAAGTGTCTGCGCTGGGTTTTGTGCGATAATCCGAGCATTTCGGGCTTTTCTGCCGATTTCACGAAAAATGTGGACTTTTCAGACACTAAATCCAAAAAATGTGGATTTTTCGTGCGATAATCCAAAAAAGTTCTGGTCTTTCCCAATTCGATTTTTTTGTGTTTTTTTTTTATTGATATAAAGGGTAAATTGTGGATTCTAGTTTGGTTGGACTTTTTTTTTTTATTTAAAAAATCAGAAACATTTGGAGTTTGATAAATTACCCCCTTAAAATCCCCTTGGTCTACAACAGGGGTTACTATTTTCCTTTTAATAACCGTTTTTCAATGTGTCATGTCACACAAGTCAGGTACCTAAGCAATTATTATATGTGGCTTTATAATGTATGTATTTTATAGAAAATTCATGGCTCTGGTGTACAGTACTATAATGACACGTACATGGCCATCTTGGGAGGTATCTGTGTCATGTAACAGAAGCAAAATCATGTAAATAAAATACAAATAAAAAATATATATTCTGCATCAGACTAAAATACTAGCAAATTGGCATATTTAAATCAGACCCAACAAGTGTCAGGTGTCAGCCAGCTCAGGAGAAGCTTATTCCCTCAAATAAAAATGGAATGCTTTGACATTTTAATTTTACTCATTTAAGAAATGTTTAGAATGGAGCAATATTGATCCCAGACAGAAGAAATAATACTGGAGATATGGGCTAGGAAAGAAAGATTGCTGGCAATGTGTAATTGAGACAGTGGAGATAATGTTAGCATTTACCCGAACAAATGAAATAATATATTATTTAAATGAAAAAGTGATGCATTCTGCCATCTGCTCAGTGCTGATACTGAAAAGGTTACTGGAGCAAAATATTTGATTGACTACATAAAGCCAGCCTTATAATGGAATGTATGCCTTGTTATGTTGCTGGTAGAACTCACTAAATCACCAGTGGTTGCTGTGAATAAAACAGGGCATGGGTACTAGAGAACGAGGAGCACAGCCATTGGTGAGCGGTGCTTAAGGTATAACAGGAACTCAATGTAATTTGTGGAATTTTACTAATGCTGTGGCTGATTGGAAATAAATTCCACCAAGAATCTTTCACGATCTGATGGCAAAGAGAGAACCATCTTCATATTTATGGGTTTAGGAATTAAATATTGGGCAGGTAGTTGTTATTATCGGCCATGTATTTGAGAATGTCATGCTAAGTAATATGTATAATGTTCTCATAATACTGACACATGTTAAAATTAAAAGTACAGCTACATTCTACTGCCTGTTGATATAATCACAATATAAACAAATCACCAGTCCACTAACAAGACCGATGTATAAACAAACCCCTCCCATTCCCCAGCTGAGGTATGTTAGGCTTTCCAAAAAAGATCATTATACTGACTACTTGTTCAGGGATGTATTTAGGCTCAGGGGCATAACTACAGAGGAAGCAGACCCTGCGACTGCAGCGGGGCCCAGGAGGTATAGCGGGTCTGATGAGGCCCTAATTAATGAGCAAATTTAACATATATTAGTAAAAAATGACAACCTCTGGATATTTTGGGGGCCCTAAAAGTAATTTGTAGTGGAGCCCAGTAACATCTAGGTACACCACTGTTTAGGTCTGGTGCCACCCTTCTGCAAAACATAATTTCCCAACAATGTCACTACATGGACCCTGTACCTTTTTTATTTTGAAATTTATTTACAATTATATAGGTATTTACAATTATATATATAGCTCTCAGGTGCCCAAATATATATATACTGTAAATACAGCCCTGTGCTTATTAGTGGACTGATCTTTTATTTCACCTTGCTCGTAACTATGTTATAATTAAAACAATAGACAGAAAATATGTTCAGAACAAGCCCTATTCATGTTGAAAAAGAGGGTATAATGCCCCTTTAAGAACGCTTCATAATAATAAACTTGTATTTAACTAGCGCTAATTGAATACATTCTTTAAATTCATAGAGTACATATTCTTAGGCATAATATCAACTGCAAATGGATGAGAAAAAAACAAGGAAAGGTGACTGTGTTTCTAACACATTATGAAAACATATTTCTAGTAGCTAGGCATTATTAAAAGAATTGCAGTATTAAGGTTACTAAAATGTTGGCTCACATCTGATTATTTGCTTTATTCAGCATCCTCTCTTATCAATACAGAGCACATTACAAAGGATGTACATTCTACCTTCGGAATTTATTAATCCAATTTGAGCTCATGTGCAAGCAGAGATCAGTTTTAACGATACTGATTTCATTCCTGTAACAGTTATGTTACACCGAGCATAATAACAGAGTAACTGCGCTCATTATGTGCAGGTAACCGAGAGATAGAAAGTAAAATATAGAGTCTGTTACAAGACAAACACTGCATCTGCAAGGGAAAATGACAGAATGAATAATTTATATAAAAAGCAACATTACTCCTGCACATTAAAGGGTGTCTTCAAATCTGTACAACGTTTATGTCAAAATAAGAAAAGTGAATATTAACCTAAGGTAGAGAGTGTTAACTGCATCCTATAAAAGGGTGAATCAAAGGAAAATTGTGTTCAGGGGGCTAAGATTGTTCAGCCAATGGCAAAGCAATACAGGGCAAGAACCAGGTTGTTAGTACAGCTGCCTGCCGACATTGCCAAGAAGCCACATGAGGAAGCTGGAAGATTATCTGTCACAACTCTGGATTGGACCAGTCCATTTCTGCCTGAATTTCTTTGGTCTGGACCTGGAATAAATACAAAGCGGCTAATAAGAGTGAATTGGAAACAGCCAATGTTGTTTATTACAGTGTTAATATTAAGGTTTCCCAAGTACAACATATTTATAGAAGAATTGAGTTATAGGAACATTTTTCCAATCATATTTTCACATAAATAATGTGTGCAGAATTTCTGGTTGCTCATTTCAACTGTTTGCCATATATATATATATACAAGTCCAAGGATTGCTGTCACTCTCGATAAAGTTACTTAAATTTGCCTGGGTGCAGTGCCAATAAATTATCCAAAACTACTACAAAAAGGTCCGCACTCTCAGGACTTATAAAAATCATAATATTTATTATAAATGACTAGTCATTTATAGTAAATATAATGATTTTTATAAGTCCTGAGAGTGCTGACCTTTTTGTAGTAGTTATATATAAATATATACAGGTATAGGATCCCTTATCCAGAAACCCAATATCCAGAAAGCTCCGAATTACAAAATGGCTGTCTCCCATAGACTCCATTTTCTCCATATAAACTATATTTTTTAAAAATGATTTCCTTTTTCTCTGTAATAATAAAACAGTAGCTTGTACTTGATCCCAACTAAGATATAATTAATCCTTATTGGAAGCAAAACCAGCCTATTGGGTTCATTTAATGTTTAAATGAATTTCTAGTAGACTTAAAACATGAAGACCCAAATTACGGAAAGATCCGTTATCCGGAAAACCCCAGGTCCCGAGCATTCTGGATAACAGGTCCCATATATATATGTAGAGATATATATATATATATATATATATAAAAAACAATGTGACAAAAGGCTGATAATATCACATAATCGAATCAAATGTAGCAATATATAGCCATATATAGTGATCATACCTGTTAGTCAGGGAGGTGTGTGCCCAAGAATAGACATCCAAGTGCGGGAACAGTGCAAGTACCGTATCTAACAAAATATCGTAAAGATCCTCAAAAGCCCGTAATTGTTAGCCGATTTCCAGATACTGCAACAGGTGTCAAGCAAAAAAGGCAGCATGTGCTGCAAAATCAGTAGAAGGAGTACAGTGAGTGGTTAACAGCTACGGCAGTCAAGGTATACATCAGGCGCTCTGTGCATAGGGTTGCCACCTGGTCAGCTTTTTTTTTTACTTTGCAAGCGTTTTGCTCCGTGGTGCTTGCTGGAAGAACCCAGGGCCGGTGCAGTTTTCTGCTGATAAGAGCACCAGCCTGGGGTTTCAGGTAAGTCAATACATTTACTTGGGGGTTCCTAACATTTGGCACCCCCAAGCAGGGCAGCCATCAGGGGGGACAGGGGGAGAGTTGTAGGGGGCCCCGAGGGTAAGGGGGCCCGGCAATGCCGCACTTTCTTGATTAGCCGGGCCCCCCTGCTTTCTGAGAGCTGCTGACTTCGGGAAGGCAGGGCGGGAGCACAAGGGGAGGTATCTTCTGTTCATTACTTCCCCTTATTGGTCACTGAGTTAAAGTCCCGGTTGAGCTGCTCAGGGATTGGATATCCGAGGCTGTCACTGGAAGAAGATGCAGCCACCTGCGCTCCCCTCCTCCCTTCTGTTGTTGGCAGCTCACATACAGCAGGTGGGCCACACTAATGAAGTAAGTGTGACATGGCGAGGGCCCCCCTAAAGGTAACCCTTTGTGGTCCCTGTTGTGTGGTGGGGCCCTGGGCACCACATTTTTTTAAACTTCTGGGAGTGCAAGTTTTTTTACATGGACGTTTAAGGGGGGCACTGGCCACCAATTTTCTTATAAAGTGTGAGGGGGGGCCTGGCCATCAATTTTTTCGTATGGGGCCCTGTGATTTCTGATGGCGGCCCTGCCCTCAAGTGCTAAATTACTTTCCTTCTCTTTTAAGTGTACAGGTATAATCCATACATAGGAAACAGCTGTTATCATTTTCAGGATTAAACATAGACCCCAACATTATAACAACATTAAAGTGATTACAACCGATTAGCACATTTTTGTTCTTGCAACTTGTTCTACTTCTCTGTTTCTATGTTAATATATGAAACATGCAAATTCACTCATGTCCTGCATTGTTTTAGTACATCAATGTTTCAAGGCTTTATGATCAGAGAGGATCACTGGGTGTTCCCACTGGCAGTAAATGTGTTACACAATCTTTTCATTGATTGGAATATAACTCTGTTCAATTAAATGTGATTATATGACCTCAAGGAATTTGTTTTGTTGTGTTAAAAATGCTCCCTATTAAATTATACCCTGTTTTCATAATTCCACGATGATTTCGAGTCATACATATAATATTCGTTATTTAACCACAATGGTAATTGCTCAACGGGTTTGACTAATTAGTATACAAGCCTCCCACCGATTGCAAAGTAAACACTTTCCTGTCTCTCCTTTGGCTTCCTGACAGTTCTGCTCGGTTGCAGGGACTGGAAGCATTGTTACAATAAATAAATGTCTGATTTTGCAAATGCTTTTGTGGTTACTCTGAAGAGAAAGATTGTGCCACAAATGTCATGCATCCTCTTGAAGTTATTTTCATCACGATTAGAGAAATGTTATTTCTTTCCGCTTTGGCCCAAGATAATGATGTTAGGCCACATTCATTCTCTATGAAAACCCACACATTGCTGAAAAGACATTTTGGACAATTATAGGAACTATCAATAAACATGAATACATCATGCATGAGTAAATGTAACATTAGTTGACTAAGTGAATGCATAAAACTTGGCCATAGCAAATTTATTAAATTAATTATGTACCGTTTCTAACTAATCAAGTTAGTCTTCACTATTTCCACATCAGCATCTGTCTCTCTTTATACTATATTCATGCAGAAGTTGGGAGTCTGATTTTCGTTAACGGGGGCTCCTTTTCCTAGCAGATATATTAACGCTAACTCAAATAAACCAAATCTAACAAAATAACTGACATGCACTGGCATACATTCTGCATGTAGAGACACAGGGTTTCGGGTGGATTTTAAGAGAGTTAGTTTTAATACATTTTCTACACAAACACAGGTTATATTAGACCTAAACGTCAATCAAAATCAGACTCCTGACTCCTGCATGAAGACAGAATAAAGAGAGAATGATGACAGATGCTAAGATTTGGATAGTGTAGAGATTGTTTCAGAAACAGTACATCATTTTTAATTGATTATATTTAGAAAATTTGATTTAGTATGATGATGCTTATATAAAATTTTCATTTATGCAATAGTTCCCCTTTAAGGTAATATAACAATTAATAATTTAATTATTTTCATGGAAAACTTTCTAGAAGCAGCACACTTGCACTCCTTAGCTGGGTTACACTCCACAACAGTTACTCCTTGTCTCCTGAAGACTGGACTCTTTGGCCTGCCACTCCCTTAAATAACCTTTCACAACTAACTTTATCAAGACTTTACTAACTTTATCAAGTACAAGAAAACATTTTAAGTGAATATTGCAACGTAACAAATTCAATGACATAACAATGTTAGGGTCAGTTGTAATCCAAAGTGAATACCTCTGTGTTGAGCTGTACAAACATACAAACAAATATGGGGCAAATGTTTTGATCCCACTTTACTGTTCTATATTAGGTCCTTACCTAGATGCTAGAATGCTCTGTCCAATTCTGTACACTTAAAGGAACAGTAACACCAAAAAATAGGCACAAGTGATAACAGAATCTTGCAGCTCCTAGTATTTCACTCACTTCTTCCTATCTGCTATCAAATGAGCCATTAAAGGAACAGTAACGTCAAAAAATAAAAGTGTTTTAAAGTAATGAAAATATCATGTAGCGTTGCCCTACACTGGTAAAACTGATCTGTTTGCTTCAGAAACACTACTATAGTTCATATAAACAAGCTGCTGAGTAGCAATGGCGGAAATTGAAAAACGGCTATATGGCACAGGTTAACAAATGGATA
Organism: Xenopus laevis; assembly: GCF_017654675.1. Taxonomy (NCBI): domain Eukaryota; kingdom Metazoa; phylum Chordata; class Amphibia; order Anura; family Pipidae; genus Xenopus; species Xenopus laevis. The sequence goes on along the minus strand of NC_054374.1, from coordinate 123,520,006 downwards.
ACAGATAACACCATTAGACAAACAGAGCTTATCTGCTGTGTAACCTGAGCCTTTTCTCCTTTGAATGGCTGCCCCCATTGCTACACAGCAGCTTATTAATATAAACAATAGTAGTGTTTCTTAAGCAAACACAGCAGTTTTACCAGTGCAGGGCAACACTGCATTATATTTTGATTACTTTAAAACACTTTTATATTTTGACGTTACTGTTCCTTTAATGGCTCATTTGATAGATAGGAACAAGTGAGTGAAATACTAGGAGCTGCAAGATTCTGTTATTACTTGTGCCTATGAGATGTACAGTACAAACTGTGTTCTGCACATTGTGTAGGAACATTTGATGCAATGTATTGTGAGCAGCAGCACAATGGAACCCTGTATTTACTAATAAACATGGTGCCTTTTCTTTTCCACTTTGCATTGTGTGCCACTTTACTAAACGAGGCCTCTAAGCTTCAGCACATATTGACAAGTAACATATTAAAAGAAAGTCTACTAATATGATTAAATTACTAAATCATAACAAAAGATAAACACACATTTGAGCATCTGTCTTACAATTTCTAAAATCCCTCTGCTGGCTCCCTAATGAATTCTGCATTCAATCTAAAAATCTTCTTATACCATTTTAAGTTGATTTGCAGCTATTTCTGTTGATGGTCTAGTCTGCCACTACGTTCCTGTGCATGTTTTGTGTTTTACATGCTCAACACTGCTTATTTTAATTCTGTAGCCTATATTTGGAGCTCTGTGCCCATCAATATTCTTCAGTTGCCAGTCTGCATATTTTCCAAAGCGATACCTACTCAGAGCTGTATTTGATTAATGCTTCAAACTAACCAGCTAGCACTGCAAACCTTGCAGACTTACACTCATAACTCTGGGGGAATATGGTAAATTACATTAGTGCAGGGGTCCCCAACCTTTTTTTACTTGTGAGCCACATTTAAATGTAAAAAAGAGTTGGAGAGCAACACAAGCATGAAAAAAGTCCATGGGTATGTCAAATAAGAGCTGTTACTGGCTGTTTGGTAGCCCCTATATAGACTGGTAGCCTACAGGAGACTCTATTTGGCAGTACACCTGGTTTCTATGTCACCAAAACTTGCCTCCAAGCCAGGAATTCAAAAATAAACAGCTGCTTTGAGGCCACTGGGAGCAACATGCAAGGGGTTGGTGAGCAACGTGTTGCTCGCGAGCTACTGGTTGGGGACCACTGCATTAGTGTGTAAAAAGGTGATAATGCTTATGTGAGGATTTTGGATTGTAATGCAAAAAACTTCGAATTCACTTCGACCCTTAGTAAATGTGCCCCTTGTTACCAGCGAATACAGTTGTAATGTTTGTCTCTTGGACAGCAAATACTGGGACATTTCCAGAGCAGAGCTACATGGGTTTCTTACCTGCCTTTCCAGTAGCCTCTAGATTTGTAAGTAAAATTTTTGACCCTGTGGGTGCCTAATATATTGTCCCCCCTCAGTGTTCCCCTTTTTAATGTTGCTTGTGCTGAAGATCCTTTCTGATGAAGAAAGTCAAGGCTTTCACTTTCCACTTTCAGTTTTTCGAGTAACAGTTTGGAGAGAAGAAAGTATTAAATAAATGACCAGTTCACAAAGAAACCCTCTATAATAGGTTTCTCCTCATTTCAAGGGAAGGAGATAGTTTGTTTATACATAGGTTATCATAGGTTATTGTCTAATCTTAAATTACCCTGGTTACAGAGGAAGGGTGGGCTGAGTTCAGAGAAAAGTTTCCTAAGGCTGAATCTCAGCCTGCGGATAAACCCCTGTGCCCAGATTTTGATGCTAAAACACACACGTATGCATTTTGAAGACAGAATCCGCTCCGAGTATTTGCATCCAACTATGGAGGCTACTGCCATGAGGCAAGGTGAGGCTGGGCTGGACTGAGACCGGCGTGACACTGGGAAAAAACCTGGTGGGCCCCCAGCTCTTGTGGGCCCCACTGGCCCAGATCCGCACCCAGATCTGCGATTTGCAGACTCCTTCCTGCCGCACACACACAGGTATGCATTTCGAAGACGAAATCCACTCTGAGTATTTGCATCCAGCCATGGTCGGACTAGGACCCGCCGGCCCAGATCCACACCCAGATCTGTGATTTGCAGGATCCTTCCTGCTGCACCAGCCCGAAAAATGTAGGGATCGCCCCTGTATCCAGCCTGAAGTGCCTCTGGGTATAGGCTGATCAAAACATAGGGGCTGAATCTTGGACTTGCACTTATCTGCAGGCAGAGATTCAGCCTGATATGGCTGTAGCCTAATAGCAACATATTTGGAAAAGGTGTCTACAGGTATATACTGTTTGTGTAAGTAAAAATAAACATGTCATTCATGGCTTTGCACATGGGCTCTATTTACTGTCGGCTGAGAAGCACTGAGCATGGCCATTCAGCCTGTTACAGTATTTACTTCAGTGGAATTTCAGCCAGAAAACATGCATTCTGACATTTTATGACTAAAAGTCACCCTCTAAAAACACCCATTGGTGCCTGGTGACTTTGGGCTTCCTATCTGGGGAGAAATAAAGGGTGAGTAGCAGCATCATGAACTAGCACCACACACATTTGCAACACTCAATGTCCTACTGTCTTCTAGTTGTAGGGATTTACGTGCTCCAGCATCCTCAACCAGCATGCCAGATTATATTTATTCTTGTCTCTCATCCAGGTCTAGATTTGCTGCGAATTTGCCCTGGTTAGTCTCATTGTAGGAATCAGACAAACATTGATCTTTATATTTGTTATGTAAATAACAAATGAAATGACTGCTGTTATTTTGGAATCTTCCCAACTATATTCACTCTAGCAAAAGAAAAGGCACTTAATGAATGGCAGAAAAGAGAAGCATGAGCATCTTGGCAGAATAACAGATTTGTGCACCTGCTAACAGAAGGGAGTGAGCAGCTGAAAAGCCAAATTCAGGGAAAATCTAAAGATAAGTACACCTGAAGGAAAAACACACGGAGTTAGCTATTCATTGTCCGTGGGTAAAAAGCAATGTGATCTATTTATTAAATAAATGTACAGCTCCCTTAATAATGTTCTTTCAGTCAGTTCAATCAAATTGGATGAAACTGTAACAATATCCATTTAGAGTAAAGCACATTATGCTAACAGAGTCCTATTTGTGATGGCTGCCCACTGTGTAATGTAAGCTGGAGCAGTTTGAAGAGAATGTTCAGATTTGGTACTGATGTGTTATACTGCTCTGGTGTTTTTTTTAGAATTTGAATTAATCAGCTGCCATGTTGAATTCTTAATGTGATAATGAAGTTTATTAATTTTGGAGCAAAGATATTAATGAGGAAGGTTATGCTAATGTACTTTTGATAGAGACTTCTATTTTCCCCTCCTTAAACTACTGGCAAGCGTATATTTTTCAGAGGCCAGACAGTTTATCTTATGTCGCTTAATGAGGAGAGTCAAACGCAGAGGCAGATATTCCAGACAAGAGTTAATGCAGAAATGTTCTATATCAATAAAAGTGTAAGGTACCAATGCAATTTGTCTAATAATGTATTTTTAAAGCTAAATATATGAGACAAATAATGGATTTTAGGATTCACAAGTGGCAACTACAGTGACTTATTTAAAGCACAGAAAAAAATAGAACATGGAGATTTATAGTGATATAAATTGTCTTGATAGATGGCATCAGTCATGCCACTGTAGATACAGTCTTTGGCCTTTTTAACGTGAAATACCATACAGATACTTACTTTGTCCTTGGGGGAAAAATAAATGCAGCAATTTTCTGCCTGTGTTTAACTTTGCCTCGGCATTAAAGAAAAGATGTGCAATTTTGTTCTTAGCATTCAGCAGTAAGGAATAATGTGTTTCACATAATGTGCTCAAGTATTTTTCAGACTATGTAATCACGACACATAGCACTTACTATAGGGGCAAATTGTTAAACAGAAAATCATCTATTCCTAGAGACTCCCAAGCAGTATAAAACAGCAAGAGACATCTCCAAACAGCCAGAGAGCCAAATAACACTCACCATTATAATACATGATGAGTGTGAATTGTTATTGAGATGCCAACACAGTCAAATGTCGTACAGGTCTGGGATACGTTATTCAGAAAACCATTGTCCAGGAAGCTCAGAAGTACAGGATATACAATAGACTCCGTTTTAATCAAATAATTCAAATTTTAAAACATATTTCCTTTTTCAATGTAAAAATAAAAAGGAGGGCCTTATTTTTCAAAATCTGAATTTTTTAGATTATTTGAATAATAAAAGGTCAGATCAAACTAGAATCCACAATTGGACCTTATTTATTATTAAAAAAGCACAACTGAATTGAATAAGGGACAAACACGAAAAAATATAGAGAAAATTCTAATCACTCTATTTTTTCCGATTTTTGGCCAAAATGTCAGAAATATTTGGAGTTTTGGGCTAATTCTAGCGCTGAAACTTCCAAATTGTATAGGGACCTCCCCCATTGACTTATATATAATATTGGTAGGTCTGAGATGCTGGATTTTTGGATTCAGACTATTTCCATCTTCTGGTTATAATATATCTTGAAAAATGTTTGTTTTTTCCACTAAAAATTCCAATTTTATACTAAAAATAACTGAAATGGGTTTTTTTGGCATTCAAACTTTAATAAATAACCCCCTTAAAGTATGGAGATCTCAATAACAATTATCAAAAGAATACAATAATCAAAGAAGCATGCATATTTTTCTTTGACAAGTAAAACCAGCAAACTACTCATTGTATTGATGTGTATTGGATTAAACTATGTTATATATTTCATGCATTTGCCATTCCCTTGCACCATACTGTCATGAAAAACTGCTCAGTGATTCCTGTTGGGTGAAGGCAAACAGTTTAATTCAGTGTCCATATAGGTATGTGGTTGGCGTTAGACATTCTAGGCCAGTGATCCCCAAACAGTGGCTTGTGCGCAATAAGTTGCTCACCAACCCCTCGGATGTTGCTCCCAGTGGCCTAACACCAAGTGCTTATTTTTGTATTCCAGGCTTGGAGGCAAGTTTAGGCTGAATAAAAACCACATGTACTGACAAACAGAGCCTGTATAATGCCTGTCCACATAGGTGCTACCAAATAGCCAATCACAGTACTTGTTTGGCACCCCCATAAACTTGTTATCATGCTTGTGTTGCTCCCCGACTCTTTTTACAATTGAATCTGACTCACGGAAAAAAATCCCCTATGCCTTCTATGTGAGGGTAGATATGTGAGGGTAGATACCAGGGTGAGCGCAACACAATCTTTGTGAAGAACTACTCTAGTTAAGAGAGAGAGAGAGAGAGAATGATTTTAGGAGGGAGAATCTAAATGATCTATGGGTGGAGAAAGGAAGATATACTTTAACAGACTGAAAATATTAAATATATAATAACAAATACCCTCTCTTCCATTATTGTGTTCATACCCTCCTTTTTTCATCGCATAACCTTTTACATTGCTTCTCTGTGCCTGTAAACCTGTATCTTCCCTTGCCTTTATATGAAAACTTTCAAAATGGGTTCCACTTTGTAGCCATGAATTGGACTAAACAAGCACATTCTTCATCTTTCATTGTGATCCCTCATGAGACTAATGGGGCTATGTAGCGACAGCTAAAGAACCAAATGTAGGTGCTGATGTGCTCAGTTTGTGAGCTATTTTATTTGATAGGCATAGCTTATTGGTTTCTGTTTTTAGGATGGGTTAGTAATTGGCTACATGGATATTAAAGGTGTCTTCAGTTGAGCCATTCGCATAACTCTCTCAAGGTGTCATTTTTAACAGGAAAGGTTTTCTCCATTACAACAGCAACTGGTCTTGTATTGTATTATATATATTAGGGAATTAGATAAGGTACCATAAAAATGTATATGCTATAGAATTAGTTCATTAATATGAGTGATATAACTCCTGGGAGCATACATCACTAATGCTGAAGTCTTTTTAGTTAATGGGTCATTGTTTCAACTTTTACTGAATAAAAAGCTCAGCTTATCTCTCCAGCTGTGACTGCAGTCATACACAATCAACCAGTAAATCAGTAAAGACACAGGGAATCTGTGCTAAGACCAGTATTTTGCTGACAGTCCTTGCTGTCTTTTTTTTTTTTTTATCTCCACACAGCTCTAAAGTAGAGAAATCAATGCCCCATGTCACCTGAATAAAGTAGAGCCCAGATAGGGAAGAGGGCCACAAGGACAAAGCAAGAAGACCAAGGTCCTATAAAATAAAGGGAGAAATCGGTGGTGCCCAGCCATTGCATTGCATAGCCACATCCCTAGAGTTTACATTCAATTAAAATTAAAACATTTAAATATTTGAATTTTTTGCATGCAGGTATGATTTACACATTACACATTTGCAACTCAATGGCTAGATGGAAAAACACAGTAATAAAATATGCTACTAAATGTGCGGTTATTTTCACTAAGAAATATTATGCAGGTACATTTGTAATGCAAAATCCAAACATTTTGTAATTCTTATTTTTGCAAATTATCATTCTGTTAATGCTGTTTATTACGTATGACCCTGAATTCACAAAGTTTGAACTAGATTTAGTCACCCTTACAGATCCTTTCAAACAGGTGACTAGTAAACACTTCCATCTGACTGATTGATATGGGTTTTTAGATTAGAATTTACACAAAACTTGTACCTTTTATTACAGGTACATTACTCTGTAAAATATGTTGATTAGCACTGACTGGGTTGCAGTTTTTTAAACTTTTTATTACCCAGGCTCACATTTGATGCACGCAATTTATTCAGCCACTCTAACCCACACTAATAAATACATTTTTTACCTTCATATGTTTTTAAATGATATTTGTTTTTAAGTTCTGATACTGCATTTATAAAAACTCTATTGGGGGATTGTAATAAGGTTAAGGTGTAAATGCTAACATTTGCTTTGCAATAATGAGTGATGTAATATTCCCAGCGAATGATTTTACATTGTGATCAGTGATAAATATTCTCAGTTAGATGCCATTTTAAATAACACTTGCGGTTTTTAATTACATTCCCCCTTTTCTGTCATGATTCTGTGCTTTTCCTGCTTTTTCACACATTTTTAAAGAGGGTCAGGTTAGGGACCTTTCCTTGTCAGTTGCATTTCAGCTAATTTGCCCTTTAAGTTCAACACACACAGTACATATTTCATGAAGCAACAGTAACATATATAAATTAAAGTATCAAAAGCTCATCTCATCGCAAAATTAACAAGGTTTGCTCACCCAAGCAGCCAAGAAAGAAACTTAGCATACACTTTGAGATCTGCTTATTAGTCAAGGTCACCAAGTAAGCGAGTCTCTGTCCTATTTGGCCACCCACTAACTGGGCCAAATTGTGCTGATCCAATTAGTGGCACAGGGTCCTATGGAGATCTGTCAGCCAAGGATTACATCATTGTGTTATGGTCTTTGCCTGGCAGCAGATAGCAATCTGTCGAAATTTTGGCCAGATATTGGGGTTCCTATTCTGAACAATAAGCTGATGACTTGATGGGGCATGGCCAAGTCAACAGCATTTGCTGTTCACCTTTAGTTTTTTATTGAAATTAAATTTTGAGCTAAAGGTAGAGAACAAAGATTTTGCATTCGTTTGCAATATCTCTCTATTGGGGGAATGTAAAAAAAACCTTCACAAAGACCATTGTGAATGTTAGCGATCATGTTTGCACCTTTTTTTATGGATTACAGATCTCAAAAACTTCCTCGCAAAGTTTGCGACCAATGGCTTTTGCGAACATTGCAGTGTATCTTAGCAATGTAATATTCTCCAGCGAATGACTTTACTTTGCTAACAGAGCAAAACCATGACTGAACACATAGCCACTGGGAACTGTGAGTAATACTCACAAAGGAAGCTGATTAATTAACCGACAGATACTATATATGATATATGTCCTATTAAAGAATATTACTATATTGGCATATTTTTTTTCCCTTTTACATCTTTTCTCTTGAGTCACCATTTTGGTGATGGTATTTGTGCTCCCTCAAAGATCACCTGACAGGAAATAATGTACTGTAGCTCTCAGTGTAACAGGAAGCAGTGTGGTAGTAAGAGACACAGCTCATGTAACTTAGCTTGGTTTGTGTGTGAGCACAGTAAAGCATAAGAGCCAGTATTTTAGTACCTAAATGGCAATTTTCTAGTTAGGATTATTTAGTGGCAAATATATTTTTAAGACAATGGTTTATTGAGATTGAGCAGTGTTTAGGCTGCTTTATTTTGGATATTTAGATTTTGCGGTATACAGGGCATTTCTGGGTTTTAGCTTGCACAACCCTTCCTGTGCGCATTACTCTACAAAGGGGCATATTTATTATGCTGTGTAAAACAAAATTCACCAAAAAAAATGGTGTAAAAAGCTGTGTAAAATAACTGGCAAATTGACAATGTTTTTCAAACATTGCGGTCTGGCGATGTGTGGTGTATTATCTTGCTGTTTTTTGCACATCATAATAAATATGCCCTAACGCCTAGTGGGCCAATCTGCTCCAAGGTATTATATTTTGCTGAAATGTAGTTCTAAGTTTTCTAAAATGGCTTCTTTCTCTCATATCTGCAGTCTTTTCATCAATGCCATATTCCAAGGATTTTTTTTGCTTCAAGTAGGAAAAACAAGGCACATGGTAATAGCCAGCACTTATGCAAAAATACATCAGCATTAAAAGTGAATAAACCAGCTGTAAGGAAGGTATCAATAACAAGTAGATAGCTAATAGTGTGGAACGCAGTTGAGAATTAGAATAGACAACTAATTCATGTTGATAGCCTAAAAAATCAAATATTGAACAATAAGGAGGACAGTTTCTCAGAACTAAATCCCAATTCAATCTGAAACATAATACAGAAGATATATCTGACCGAGAATAATTATTTTGAGCTAAGTATTATTAAGGAGGAAACAATGTGAAGAAATAGAATATGGAAGAATTAATATTACATTGTATTAAAGTACTTACATCCACAAACTGGAATGGCCTCATCAAAATGTGCAAGATAGTTCAGAATCAATAGAGAAGAGAAGACAGAAAACCACAGGAAAGTGGTTACCTAATATAATATTACCTTGAAAAGCTTTGTATATTTAGAAAACACAAAAGGCAATGTAAAGAATTTTTCGATTTCATCTGCTCTTTTCCTGAACAAGGTCTTTAGGTGGCTGAACTTTATTATTCAGTGAAATTAAAAGGGGGTGTTTTTGACTTTTATTTTTCTCTTCTCTAGATAGGATCTTGCAGATGTTTTTTCAGAATTTTATGCTCAAGTAACTATCGTAACTTGCATATATTGCATATGAACTCATCAATCAGCATTGGGTCAGTTCATCCTGGTGGCGATTGAGTTTGATCAGCCAAAATCATCAGTAAGAGACACAAACAGGTACCACCAACAATCGGGCTGTCAAAAATTGACTTCTCTTTCTACCTGTTGCATGTTACTGAGATACAGACCAATCACTTACAATTACAACTGCTGTGTCCTTTTGCAAAAATGCTACTTGCACTTCCCTATAGTTGATTTTGGTGACACTGTTTCTGTTCCACCTGTTCCATATCATATGAAAATGGGCCTACAGACAGAGGGGAACCTTGAAGATACTTCCACGTTGGAGCTGGTCAATGTCATTAGGCACAGCAGACAAGGGCTCAAAGAATGATGTGCAGGTGTCATTTTAATGGTAAACTGCAGAAATTACACAATCCTGACTACAATTGTGTGCATTTTGACACATTGGTTGCAAGTGTGTCCCAAGTAACTACCCCTCATGCAATGTTCCCTCTGAGGTGTGCGCTCATGCATGCGCTCACAAATTTTGAGGCCAGTGCACACAACAAATTGGGGTGAGCACAAAGAATTTTGTACATTTTGAACATTTTGTATTAATTCTGACCTGAGCACAGTTTTTAAAAACTGTCCATACAAGTTTAAAATGTGCGCACAAAAGATTTTTTTAGGAAGGAATTAGAGGGGACATTACCCTTATTCTTCTTATTACACTGGAATTGTGGGGTAAATATTGCATTGTGGGTAAAAATATGCTGAATTAAGTCTGAAATTACACACACATTTGTATTTTCTAAATGAGCTCTTACATCATATGGGAATTCAGCACAATAGACTGGTACAAAAGACCCATACCCCTTTCTTTTGACTCTCAGCTTCTGCTGTTCCACCTACTCCTATTTACTTTCATCCATCCACCAAGAATGCAAAGTTACAAAACCCCTAAGATAAAAGGTAGACAGCAAAATCAGAGTATTATTTTCCTATACAAACAGAATGCCTGTTTTTTTAGAGACTAGTAATATTGGGTGGGAATAAGACTGAGCACAATTTCTAGATAAATTAACACTGGTCCCTCACACCATTTAAATAGTCTATGTACTTTTTTTTAAAGACATCTAAATGACTGAAACACAAATTTAATACATGATCACTTGAGTTTTCTTATAAGCCAGCATTGTTTGGGATGATTAAGGACTAGAGAGGAAAAGTGTCAAAATAGAATTCTCAATTGATTTCTGCATTGCTTTAAAATACCCACGGAAAACATTGCTTGATATGAGCACAATCTCACTGCTATTTTCAGTGCTGGAAGCAAGTCACAAATAGCTGAGCAGGCAGAACATAAACATAGGCTTTTGGAAGTAACAATGCTGAAAACCCCCATCCACTCTGCAATGTTGCAGAGAGTTGGACACATTTCACTGCATTTATGACAATTGTTGACAATGAAGATGTTAATATTAAAGCATAAACGCTTTTAACTTCTCTGAAAAGTTTTTTTTTTAATAAATCAGTTTAAAATATACAATGTACAGTATATGTGTGCAATGAAGCTCTCTTATATAAATATACAGTATACAGTGCTACGCAATATGTTGGCGCTATATAAATACATGTTAATAATAGTATGAATATGTTATGCCAGTAAACTAAAATCAAAACGTGTGATAATAGTTGTTTGAAATTTCTCCTGATATACAGCCATATCAAAAGAAATTATTTACCTTAGATTCAATAAAATACTCCATTTACAAAAAAATATTTTTGATCTAAGGTAATTTCCTTATTACTGGGCCTAATTACTGCTCTTTTTCACATTTTTTTTTGTCTATCATGTACCCCTCTGTTTGGCTGTATGTTCTGAACATGTAGACAACAACTAAATAAAGAAAACCACAAAATCATTGCAGTTGTAACTAATGAAGGCGTCAATACTCCAGTCTCTATTTAAAACAGAACACCTATAAATATGCACTTTATATAGAGGATTATTGATCTGTCCAGCTGGACTGATAAGATATACAGAGCAATGTTGCAAAGAAAGCACCCAGTCTGGGGCCTGAGCCTTGCATTTTATAGCCACTGAGTATGTATGGTATAGTAAACACTATTAGCAACACAAAGCCTCAATTACAAAGGCAGGGCAATGAGCAAAGTTCATTTCTCGATTCAATAACTATATTTTAACCACAATTCAGCAATTGCTCCCCAACTTTCCAGAATAATTGTGAGTGCTGTCTAAATTGTGTCCAATGCAATTAGCTTAGGATGAACCAGTTCCGATGCAAATTAGCATTAAGCATGCGTTGGCACTGTGTGACTTCTTTAATATAGGCAAGTCATTTGGTGCAAGTCAATAGAGGCTATTTATACACCCCACTAATGGAATCCTGGAATTACTAACTAGTCAAAGCTGAAAATTCTAGGGTTCCCTTCTATTTATCCCTTCTAACAGTGCCCCTTGGGTGGACAACATCAACGGCTAACTTATGAAACTGTACTTGTTTGGATGCAGCCTAGAGTAATAGTTATCAGTGCCCCTTTATAAATCAGTCCCTGTGTGTACAGTGTTGCTTATAATTAGTGACATATATAATAATAATAATAATAATAAAAAAGACAGTGATATTCATTATTTGATGAATAGTACATTGAATAAGAACCATGCTTACATATACAGAAACCAGAGCAGATGGCAGGGCAAGTGAAACAAACAAGATTTTAGTGCTGGAAATTATAATAGCCCATAGCCCAATGATTCTATAAACAGCATTAAAAAAATAAATAAAAATTATATATAAATATATATATATTTACTCTTGCATAAGCAACACAATCTTTAAGAAAAGTGCCTCTGCTGCATGTGTATATGCATGTGTATATTCTTAATTTCAGCATTAATGTTATCTCTGTTTTGCTGACTTTGGCTTTGCTTCCGGTGGGATCAGTGACTGCGCTGCTCTCAGGTGCTATCAGAATGTTAGATGAAAGGCACAGGGGTATGAAATAGGGCAACCAGCTCTGTCAGATTCCCTCTACAGTTAATTAAGTGGGGAGTAACTAGTTTTAGATGCTTCCTTATACAGTGTAATTGGCTTACAAATCCATGTACTTACAGTATGATACAGAATATCCCCCTTGAGATGCCTGTATCCAGGGCAGCAATCAGCACAGTCCAGAGGCTACGCATGCAACACATGCACTGGGCTTCATCATACCAAGGGTCCCTAAAAGCAAGACTGTGACATAGGGGGTTTTAAATGTCCTACTTTTATAGGGTCTCTAAAGGCCACGTAGGCTTCTTATGTAGGGCCAGCCTGTGTAATAAATGTTCATGTACTCAGTCCAGGCTCATCACATGATGGTTAGATTGTATAACTAATAATCTCATTGCGAGGGGGAAGGAAGTTTTCTGTATTCTCATTTGTCAAAAGTTAGTTAAGCTGACACCACTGGGATAAGCACTGAGCAGATGTGTTCTATTTTTCATGCTATTAAATGGCCCAAAATCTCCTTTGAACCAACCTTCTCCCCAAGCATTCATGCATTGCTTAATATGGCTGCTGATCTTGCCTCTTTTAAACTTTATATGCATTGACTCTGCAGTGCACCAGTTTGTTCCATTCTTCAAAGTTTTATTTATTAGTGTGTTTATTTGAGCTAATACCTGCAGACAGTGTTTTTTCATCTTTGTTGAGGCTAAAGGGAACACCTATTTATGGCATCTAAATGCCACTAGAAAGTCTACAAATGTACTGTATATTGCGGCATTCTTCGTGTACTTCATTGTGCCCCACCATTACTCACAGCCAAAGAGGCCAACAAACAAATACATTTTTACATTGAAATACCATGCTTTATATAGACAGAGAATATGTTCCTGGGTTTTCCGACTGTGTCAGTTTTTATCTAATTTGCACTACTTACCAGTTCAGATTCCTCAAGGCATTTTGAATGGCCTGAGGGCCGTATTTCTAAAATGCAACTCAGAAATGGAGAAGAAATGGGGGCAAGTTGATTAAACGGGCATAGAATCTGGTCTAGTAAAACGACATATGACTTGATGCAGTTCTTAGACAATTCGACTAAGTACTGTATATTTGTTGCTATGCAACTTTGCTTGTTTCTTCCTCTTGACTTCACTCGACTTCGCCAAGCCCTTTGAAATTAATCATTTTGACATATAATTCTTGCGTAACTCTGTCACATGCAGTTTCATCCTTTGAATCTGACCCTGTAAAGGTCATTTTTAATTTAAAGTGCTTTCTGTATATTAGCTCCCTCTACTTAAGTCTCTTTTGCTATTTTGTTTTTCTAGTGCTGGCAACCCTCCATGATTTCAGACACAGAAAGAATTACCTTTTTTTGCACTCAGCTGCATGCCCTTTGCTTGTTAGATAACTACTTATTAGATCGTGCACTCAGTTTATATTGCCACAACTTCTCCTATGCAAAGAAAAACCTCATTTTAAACACTTGGGCAAATCACTGAAGGAGTGTGATATGTTTGACAGTACTATAGCTACAAGCTTGATGGACATATATGTTATTGCATAGGGTCCCCACAACCCCACTTTTACCCTCTTCTTCACCTAGAATGATCCTTTCTAGAGCAAACTACCTCTTGCAGAGCAGCACAATGATCTTCTGCTGGGAATGATTAGGAATGACAAAAGGGGGTTCCTTTAACATTATTGCAGATGGACAGTGGGAACTTTTCTAGAAACTGACTGCCCAGGTATTGTGGTGCATCTGTTTGATATCCAATAAACCAACAATGGACTTCTCAGTAACAGTGGTCCCTGTGGTACCTATGTAAGTTAGAAATGCTGCTCCAGAAAAAGGATATATGTTATTGCCCACCTCACTACAGTGGCATAAACAATCTCTCTTAGTGCTGTTGTGTTGGGAATCATTATTACAAGATTAGCCATATAGAACATTTAATACAAAGAAGTGTTATAAGGCACCAGGATCTGAAAACTTTTATATGGAGAACTAGTTCCATAGAATGAGCCAATGGCATAACTGACAACTCTGTAATCTGCATAGAAGCTTTCTCCAAACAAGTTCTGAGTGGTTTGGAAGAGGCAGGTATTAAAAATATTCAGTTTTTTTTAAATACACATATTTTGCTGAATCTGATCAGTTTTGCTTTGCCGAAAATTAGTTGTATGCCGAAAAATTTACCAAATGTACTGAAGTCTATGGGCTACAGTTTTTTCTTGCCGCACAATACATTTTTTTTGACGAGCGACACATTTTTTCAACCATTGAAAATGGTGATTCATCACTAATAACCCTAAAACTGTCTTGTCTAAACTTTATAGGTCTGGAGGTAGATTATCTCTGAATCTGATATAAGCATGTCGGATTTATCAGGAGTGACATTATATCCCTGATTAATCCTACACAACATGGACCCAAAATACCCTGATCCCTGAAAACAGCAGGTAAGCTCTACCCTACCATGCATAAGAAGAGTAAACAAGGGGATCTTTAAAATGTCTTTAAACTATATCCTTTTAAAGACATGGAGCAATTAATCTGTAACATTTTTTTATATTTGTCTAATTTTACTCATATTGCCCAATTAGATGAGCTAAAGTGGATTACATAAATTAATATCTAAAGATGCCTCCAGGCCTAAAAATGAATGTACTCTAATTGATGGGCAATAACTGCACAGACTGTTCCTATTTTTACACGGGCAACATGAAAGTCTAACTTATCTGAAAAAATATCCCCCTGAAGGACAGAGCTAAAATGTACTGTACAGGCAATGCGAGTTAAACTGCTGCAGTTTAGGATGATTACAACATGTTAATAACTGCTAGTTCTGCAAACGCTACAGGGTTTGTCATTTGCATTAATTTAATATAATCTGAATAAATTATTTGATTTGAACATGTTCTTTTCTCCCTGCTTCATAAATTACCCCATATCATAGGGTTGATTTGTGTGAATGCAGAATGTGATTTTGAAGAAAACCCACTGCTTATGGGATGCGTCACTTATTTCCATATTTGCCATTGTTAGAAACAGAGATAATAGGAAACTCGCATCTATTTCTGGCTTTTTTACAGCCATCATAACAGATCTTTGTTCCTTCATACTACTGGACTTAATATTGCAGCCTTATTAGAATCTTATTTTTCTACCAATTAGTGTGATTGGCTTTAGAAGTGTAGGAACAGGTTAGCAATAATTCTCAGATAAAATGCAATGCTGTTAAGGAGCTTTAACAAACAATAAGAAAGAAGCTCTGTGTGCCTACTGTTCTTATTAGCAGAGCCAGAAAAATCTCAAGTGAACTGCAATTACAAGACATTTGCTTTATTAAAGGGAAAATATATCCTGTGTAAAAGTAGATTTTACATTTCTTTTTCCCAGTAAAGCAATGAAAGGATGCACAGCCAACAGCTTGCCTATTTAGGATAATGATGCACCATCCAAAAACTGAGCCTGCAGACTCCCTAGGGTTAACAGATCAATTAAAAATGTAGGGACATGTCTAATAAAATGCATATCCCTGAATTTGTCAGGTTATCAGGTAACCCTTCAATGACTTTAATCGTAGATGGCTGACACTGCTGGTTGGTTGGGTTCCCCCCACAAACTTGCAAATGCACAATGGCTAATTTCATGCCACAAACATTATTAGCATTATTAGCATTTACACACAGTTCACATTAAAGTCAATGGAAGGCAATGTTTCCAGAAGCTTCAATTCTTTGAATAGTTGAAGAAGTCACTCTGTGTGCCATTAGCTTTACATACTGGATGGGAGCTTCCATTAAACCAGAGGTTATGATACTATGTGTCTGGCAACCTACAGTGCTTCAGTCTGAATGCTAATATGGGGAGAACTTATGGTTGGATGTTAATGAATATTGTTGCATACTGGAATACCAATGTCAGGTGGTTTGCATTATATTATTTGGTCTCCTTATTAGCACTGTGGGGGCCTGGGTAGAAGTCAGCAAAGGTGGACATAAAGTCTAAAAAACAGGCCTGATGGTTTTGCTTCTCTTTGTTTTTTCATATTCTGTATAAACACACTCACACACTCCTTCTGAACTGTGTATAAAATGATTAAACCCAGCACCCCCTTTAATTGAAGACTGGCTTAGAGTATAAGCGTTTGGCTCTCTGTGCTTCCCCCCCCCCCACATGGCTCATAAGGAGACAAAAGAATACCTATATGTATATTTTCCTGAAGACGGCCCAAGTGCAGGGCTGAAACGTTGAATAAATCATGTTTCTCACTTCGAAAAAGTCCTGCGAGTGCAGTCTATATTCTATTTGGATAAAATGGAGTCTATGGGAGATGACTTTTCCGTAACTGTGTATATACATATACTGTATATACTCATATGAGATATACATATATTTGTGTGTTTTTGTGCAAGCTGCCATGTTGCTTCCAGTAGACCACATAATATAGGGACATAACTGATACTGCATATTGTTTATATTCATATTTGCATTTATTATACATATTTTAGCACAAAATCCAGGGCAGGCATGGGATCCCTTATCCAGAAAGCCCCATAGACCATATATCCCCTGTACTCCATTTTATTCTACTAATTAATTTTTTTTTGATTATTTCATTTTGCTCTTTAATAATAAAAATGACCTTGTACTTGAACCCAACTAAGATACAATTAATCATTATTGTAGGTAGAACAACCCTATTGGGTTTATTTAATGTTTAAATTATTTTTTTAGTAGACTTAAGGTATGGAGATCCAAATTACAGAAAGAACCCTTAAGCAGCAAACACCAGGCCCAGAGCATTCTGTATAACAGGTCCCATACCTGTATTTGAGCTGAGATTTGGACATTTATGTTGTTAAATTCAACTCCTCATTGTTTTTTCATTTGACGAATTTTCATTTTGACTAGTATACTGGAGGCAACAATGTTAATAATTAGAGCTATTGCACCTGATTTAGCATTTTCAAATTAGATTTTTATGCAGACACTATTTTTATTTAATCTAATCCAAATATTACATTATTATCATTATTGGCATCATTATTATTGGTGCTGTACAGTAGAAGAATGTATACATGAAACATACAGATACAAATACAATTGATACAAGAGGTAAAGGAGGTACTGATCCATTATACATATTATTTATTCTAAAGGATTTTCCATAAACAAACATAAAAAATCCATTTTCTATTTATTACCACAAGGAGCATGTTCTGTTGCTGTCTATGAAGAATGTCCATGTAGTGATCAGTAGCATGGCAGCTCCTACACAAACACACAGGTCCCCCCGTTTAAACAGTACATATTTTAAAAGTATTATGATTTATGTAGTATTCCGATTTCCCCATGTAATCATTCATCTCATAAGTTTGTCTTGTTTATTAGAGGAGATTCTATCTAGCATTCAATGCATGAGTTATTTGTATTAGTTGCTACTTTATTTAAATTTTACATCAGTTTATATTAGAAGAATGCCTTGATTTCTTGGAACAATATATTACATTGCAAGAAATATGTGTGACGGGGATAAGAGAGAAAAAACTGATGAGATTTTGTTTATGAATACACTATAAATTATATAAGAAATGACTTGCAGCAAAGCGAAGAGAGATAGAAAAAAAACTGTGAAGACAGATTGTTGCAATCTCCAGCAGATAAACTATCTTGCACTCGTTTGGACAAGATACTTATCATTTGTAGCAAGAAAGATAAATAATCTATGGCATCATGTACTTGTATCATTATATCACTAGAGGGATATTTGAAGAGTAAAAGCCCAGCTCCTTAAGCTTCTCATATTATTTCAGATGGCTCTGTAGACTTAGATTAAATTCTCCTTTCATACTTTAGTTGGGCATACACTGTCCAGTACTGTGCAGTATCCATCTGATCAGCTGAAGGGCCAGACATATGGTGAATTCTGTATAATGGGCCATACAGTACATGGTATGGCCCCATTTCTGTTGCTCCATTTCTATAGCTTGAATTGTGGGAGCAGCAGGCAGGGGCGTTGCTGACAGTTGAGAAACTCACCTCAGGTGGCAGCAGCCCGCAAGTTACCAGAGGTGGGAAAAAAAAACACTCCTGGTAAGTTTAGGAGCTGAAATTTCAATTTTCAACTGAATTTTGCCTCTGCTAGTGCAGAGAGCTCAATTGCGCTCTCCCACTAGTGATGCTACGCAATATGTTGGCGCTATATAAATACATGTTAATAATAAAATGCTCTCCCCCATACAATGGTATGTGCCGGGTGTGAGGGTTGCGGCATTAGAAAGGATGCCTCAGGCCGGCAAGGAGCCCCAAAACGCCTGTGACAGAAGGAAATGAAGAAAAGCTGTGGATCCCCTTTACCAGCATCAGACTGGAAGCCCGAAGGCCCACCAGGGCTTTCACCACAGGGCCCCCCCGCAACCCCTCAGGGCCCCCCGACCTCTGTCATCTCACCCCTAGAGGTCTCCCACCCTAGCCACAACCCTCCTCTGGGCCCCCCGTTGTACCTGTGCAGTAGTTGCAGCCAGTGTCAGACTGGGACATCAGGGGGACACCCAAAAACCTTTGACCAGGGCCCACTCTTAGTACTATTAGTCTTCCTTTCCTCACTCAACCTCTATTCTTTACATATTATAATACTATAAGCTATTATTCCATCTATTTAGCCTTTTTGTTCTCATAGAAATAGGAGATGGCCATGAAACAGGCCAAATGTTTAGCAGCATGAGGGCCCACTGACACCTGGGCCCACTGGGATTTTTCCCTGGTATCCCGGTGGGCCAGTCCAACACTGCCCTTTACTGTCTCACCTGCTGCTGCACCATGTGCAGACCAACATGATGCATTGGGAGACATTGGCATTTTCAAACCTGTTCATGTACAGACATATAACAAAAAGTGCACAAAACTTTGTTTAGCATATATCAGTCTGTGTATGGCCATCTTATATAACCACAACATATGTCATATGTGACTCAATGGCAGGGTAAATTCTGTTTCATATAGGCCATTGATTACATAGATTGGATTATTGTCCACAGAAATCAGATCACAGACAATTTGGTGAAAAAATGGGGATGGTCAAATGACATGTGACCAGGTGACCAACTTGTCAAAATATCACAGTGCATAGGTAACCAGAGGGAGGTCATATCCTTTTGGTTATTGATCTTCAATACATAACTAACTAACTTATAGTCTAAGTCACATGATAAAAATGGTCCAAAACAGGACAGAAGTCTAGGAGTGCGTCTGTTGCTGAGAAACTTTCCCTATGGTGTATGAGACAGCGCCCAGGCATGTGCTGATTATATATTGGAGTGCACCACATATGGGACTGTGTATATATAGATATATAAATATATTGAGACCTTGAGAAATGTCCTAATGAACAAGTGACTTTGAGCAACATGTTGCTCACCAACCCCTTGGATGTTGTAGCTTCAAATCAAGTACTTCTTTTTGAAACTCTGGCTTCGAGGCAACTTTTGGTTGAATAAAAATCCGGTGTACTGTCATTTAGACCATCCTGTAGGCAGTCAGTCCACATAGAGGCTATAAAACATCCAATCACAGTCCTTATTTGGCACCCCCAGGAACTTTCTTATGTATGTGTTGTTTCCCAACTCTTTACATTTGAATGTGACTCATGGATAAAAAAGGTTGGGGACCCCTGATATATACTTATATATTCCAAACCTGTTGTCCCCTAGCTGATATTGGACATAAATGACACTAGTGTGTTTGTATGCCTATGGTAGGGAATGTAGGCTTTATTACTGGGACAGAAATTAATGTGTGATTAAAAAAATCCTCAGCAATGAACTGCATAATTTGTTGGCTCTAGTTAAATAAAAAAAGAATAATTTGCAAAGAATGAAATTGTATGTATAACTACCCTGAGGAGAATCAGCATGTTGCTGTTTTTCTAGACTGGTGTTATAGACAAATGACACAATCCTGTCTTGCTCTAGTGTTCCAGCTAGGGAATTTGGAAGAGTGAATTGCAGGCATCATGCCACATTGTGACACTACAGTCTCTGCCAATGTAGCTGTATGTTTGCAAATAGCAGAAGGAAGTCAATAATCGTTAAGAGGCTCAGTCCTGTCTTTCTCCTATGTCTTACAACAAATATCTTTTCAGTGGCAGAGCTGGGCACAGTGATGTCTTTATACTCTCAGCAAATAGGCTCAGTAGGGTCTGGATTTAGGGGCTTTCTCTAGTACCATCTGGCATCTAGATATTAAACAGGGGAAGAGGTCACTTGGATAAACAAAATGGTTAACTCATGAATACAACTTTTTACAGGGGTATAAAAACAGTGAACAATCCTACTAACAGGGAGGGGTGTCTTGATTTTTGTCTTCGCTTTCTCATTTGTGTCAGCCATCAGCCCTGCCCACTTCTTTTCCAGATCATTTCCATCATTATGAGGAAAAACATGTTGTTTTCTACTCTGTCAGCACTGGCAATCTGTGCTGATGTGCCTAGCAGATTTCTAATGACTTTTCAATGATAATGTATAAGGCTTTGTGCCTTTCTGTTTTTCCCCTCCTCCTTGCTATCTCATTGCTTTATTTTAAGGAGCTGCTGACTTTTGTCCCCTTTTCGCTTCATCACCCCTGTTCTTTTGGTTCCCTTGTTCTGCGGGGTCAGCTTCGACATTCTGTTTCCTTGCCAGACAAGAAAAACTAAAAAAAAAAAAAGAAGATGGTTAAAAAAAGGGGACTAAAAAAAGGAATATTCAGCCTTAAAGGATAAAGATTAAATCCATTTGCAAAAAAGTATCAAGGCTACAAAGTCAGTCACATGAGCATAAGGCATCATCTTTATCAGGGCAGCGACTGCAAGTATTAACCTTAAAGCAAATGCATAGATTTGATAAAATCCTTTTATATTGCTTCATCTCTGCTTTGGTATGTAGGTCTGACTTAATAAGATCATCTGCATCCTCCTTCTGTGCTAAATTCCCTTGGTAAAGATTCAGTTTCTCCATGTTAGCTATTTGTGTTTGAGATTTAATCAAGACTTTCTGAACCAGATGTGAGGAGCCCTCACCCTTCATTTCCCCGAGAAGGAAGACAAACCTTGTTACAAAGGCAGGAGAGAGAAAAAAATTAAGGGCACAAATAGGTACAATGACTATGCACGTTTCCATTAGAAACCTAATTAATATGGGGGAGAGTGAGCTTCATTACCATTTGCTACACTTGACAATTCAGATTTTTAATTTGGTTGTCAGAAATGACAGTTAAAGAAAAAGAAAGCTATCCGATGGGTTCATTTGCTGTTTATATTTGCACTTTGTTGTGTTTGATCAGAAGTGCAATAATGTTTGACAAAATACATTTGCTTTTGTATATAGCAAATACCTAGGTGGATAACAGAGCTGCATGCACAAATACATGATTTCCACATTAATCAGACGTGCTGAATTCTGCTTTCCTTCCGGTGGGACCAATGACTCACTAGGTCCCAGGTGCTGGCAGAATGTTAAATGAAAGGCATGAGGATCTGTAACAGGGCAACCATCACTTTCAGTTGCACTGTTAATTAAGTAAAAGATGTGAAAACTGCCACCAAAGATAGCTCTCTCATACACAAGAGATATTGGCGGTAACTATTGCTGTGCCTCTAGTGAACTCATTTATTCCCATAAATGACCCTGTTTAATGCAAACTCTATGCTAAAGCTTTGGCACAAGCTTTGTTCTGAAAGACAAGGACAGTATGTAGAACATAAGGTGATGGACACTGGAGGGCCTTTGAGGTTTATGATAACAACAACAAGTGCCGTAGGGCACAAATACACTAATGAGGACTGTAGAAAGACCAAGCAGTGAAAGTGGGATGAACTAGGAGTATGGAAGTAGTATAAAGGAGTGCAGTTCAAGGTGACGAAAGAATCTGTTGAAAGAAAATGAGTGATATGGGAATGATGAATAATGTACTGAGGAAAGAATGTTGATGGAGTGGACAAACTGACCAACAAACAAAAAAAACAGAAAAAAATAATAAGGAAAAGTCAGTCTGGGGATTTTATGAGGGCTACTCTGAAGTAAGTGAAACTGGTGGAAGAGCAGGGTGTGAATAGGGGAAGCTCATTGCAGCATGCTCCTATTTATATGCAAATCTGCAAATCTCTCTTTCTGTTCAAGCAATACAATAGGAAATAGTGGGGTGTTCTACTGAACTGCTACAACAGGAACAGAGATAAAGGGCATCAATCCTCGTACAAGCATACCACAATCCTGATGTCTATTTGTAAGAGCATGAGATAGGGCACACAAGGCCCAAAAAATGTCATATAATGTAGCCTATAATAATCCATAATCACAACAGACTACAACATTCTGCTTTAAGAGTGCTTTCCCCAATCACATGCTCTTAAAAAACGACTGGACAACTGAGTTTCTTCATAAGATCCATGTTTTTGATATCCTAGTGTAGAAACCAACAAGCTGCGACTGGGTGAAAAATACAAAGGGTGTCTCTTTTGCCCTTGTTAATTATTTAGGTGCAGTTCATACATAGTGATGAATATGCCACTTACCAAATATAGCACCTGTTGGAATAGAATGAAAAGACATAGTGGGGGTCATTGTATTGCCAACATTTTTTTTCCTGAGCTCTAAAATATTGCACTACTGTGCCCATATTTATATTTTTTGTGAATTTGTATTGAGAAAAAATATTTGCCAATGGCTGGCAAATGAGATGAGTGTTTGTGTGTGAGTTCTTTGTGTGTGAAAATAGCTTTGATAGTAATTAATTTGCAAATTGCGAAAACTGTTTTGCAAAAAAAAAAATTACGCCACTGTGGCGTAACTCAAATGCAGAGTGTTTGCATAAATATTCAGAATTTGCAATTTTAGCCATATTTAAAAAGTGATTATGGGCATTTGCAGTGCGAATAAATTCACAATTCTGTCTACACACTATTATGCAGCTTTATAAATATAACTATGCTCAGGGCAAATATATTCACTGTGCAAACCAATCTGCCCTACACTAAAGGCCCCCATAGACGCGACGATTCTTCTTTGCGAAACGACCGATTTCAGCGCAGCCCGACCGATTCGTCAAATTATCGTGCGGTTAGTGGGATTCAAACGATCGAACATCTTACGATTTTTCGTCCGACATCTGCCAGGAAATTGATCGGCCAGGTTAAAAAATCTTTGTCGGTCCCAGTACAATCTATGGATGTTTGCAGGGCCAAGCAGGCAGCTCCCCTTTGTTTTCCTGGTAAATTGGTCGTTTTAGTTGATGGACAGTTCGAACGTTCGTACGATGGTTCTCAGAAGATCTTGGTCTCACGATGTGGATTGGATCTGTTGAAAATCTGTACATCTATGGCCAGCTTAAGCTTATAAATGAGCCCCATTGTCTGTCCTATGACCTCTCTCTGAACAACAAGGGGCAAGCTAAGCTCTACCGACACCATCGTTGCTGATGAGTCCACAAGACACCACCCAGAGCAAGCTACATCTTCCCAGTCACTGGTTAGTCTGATGAAAGTATACAGGCAGTTGAGTTTAGAAAAGGAATGGTTCAGCTACCACCTAATTGGGCAACTAATTCCAATTAGACTGCTTTACTGTGACAGCAAATTCCTACTGGACTGGGACACCTACCTAAAGGTCTGCTTAATGAAGAAAGAGATACTCTCCATAAACAATTCAGAAAAAAACAACAGTTATGCTATAACTACTCTGTTTGTCCTTACATCTATTCCTTGTCACTGGCAGAGACATTTTTTAATTTGCAGATGCTTCAAAATATTAACTATTATTCAGAGACACTGGAAGTGTATTAAAAGGAGCTCTAATTGGCTTACTTACATCATGGCTCTTCCCCGGCATCGAACTGCAACTAACAATCTATCCAGATCTGAAAGATTGCTTCATGGCCTTCTGAATTTCAGATGCCACGCCTGAATTTGTATGCCCAGAGTACAAATCATTATATAACTGTAAATACTTATTCCTGCCTACTCACGTTTAGACATTTTTTGAAGGGTAACAGGCAAGGGCATAAACGTTAACAATTAGTATGACATTTTTATTCCATTAAGGCCCTGATGGAGATAAATATTCAACACAAAGCCCATAGATATATCACTTTCCTTCCTATAAATGCATTTGTGTATTCCAGTTCAAGACAGTCGAAACCACTGGGGGATTACAGAAAAGATTTAATACATTTTATTCATAGGCTGGAAGGACTGATCCCTAAATCTGGATATTAGAGGACAAGTGCTTATTTTCTTTGACATGTGTACTGGGAGCAGAGAGATAATACCATGTTAGAGACAAGTAAGACTAATTGCTATGTATTCATATCTTTATTTCAGATATAGACTCAGCTTTTATACCAACACAGGAAATAGTTGTTGCACAGGTGTTGTTAAAGAAATATCCCATCATCCTTAGCCAGTTACTTGGCGTTGTGAACTGCCAATGACAAAATTCAGCTTGCTAATGATCTATATGATATTAAGAGAGTGGTAGAGATTAAAGAATTCATAAATCTTCTACCACTAAATTAGCAACAGCTGCACTACATTTGTCAATTTTTCGTTATAATTTGTTGTTTTCTACAAAGTCAATTATAACTACATTCTCGAATTAGTGAATGCCTTAATTGTTTTGAAAGCAATAGAGGGATTTTATTTGCATTCTATATTTCAGAGAGCGTACTTATTACAGCTTTTTAATCATAAAGGACCAGCACACAAGGGTAAAATAAACACATATATGAAGATAACACACACAAAGTGAAGGACATGGATTGAAATAGATTAGATATATTATATGGCACCTGGTCAACTGACAAACTGCTCTTTTCTGTATTCCTACAAGTCTTTCCTCTAGCATACCTGAAGGTCAGGAGTCCATGCACTGTATTTTTTGTAATGTGTCACGTGTGCTGTGATGATTTGATTTGTCATTTTTTGCAAATTGAACGCATTTAAATAAGCAGTAATTTTAGTATATACTACCCGTCTGTAGAAATGAACTTCTCCCTGGTATTCCCTTTATGTTCTTTAAATATTTCAGTTGTTACTTTTTTTATTACTGGCCTTTTTCACATTATGCACAATCTTGACTCAGACCCAGGCACAGGGGCCTCATCTATTTCTGGCAAACTCCACTGTATCCTTATCACCCTGTCTTCTATCCTTCGCTGCAGCACTGCCTATTCCATCCTGCAGAAATTCAACACTGTCTTAGATCCATAGGTGCCTGTTCTATTTCTTTCTCCTTGCCATCCATTATTTGCTGAGCACTTGCCAATAGTGGTGGGCGAATTTGCACCGTTTCGCTTCACCGAAAAATGTGAGAATTTCCCACAAATTAGTTTTGTGAAACGGGGCCGGCGTCTCGTTTTTGATGCTGGTGTCCGTTTTTGATGCCGGCGTCTGTTTTTTTGACGCCGGCGCACATTTTCACCAGCAAATTTTTGCGCCCGTTTCACAAATTTATTCGTTGGCGGAGAATCGCGCAAATTCACCGTGAATTCGCACCTGGCGAATAAATTCGCCCATCACTACTTGCCAAGCTTTGTTTGAGATGTTATTGGTACAGCACAAACTGCTATTGCAATGAATTACTACATATTGCTGTATTGCTGTAACAATGAACAATCAATAGTAAAACGTTGTCTTTGTTGAGTAGACTACTAGATTGTTAAAAATAATACCTTTAATAGTTACTGAAAATAAAGCTATACTTGAAACTTTTAAAAGCAACCATCTATATTAAGCGTTTCAGAACATAATCATAGATGCTCTAAGGCTGACATGTCAGCTCATTTTACCCTGACCTTTAGCAGGAGTATTTTATAGGGACCACAGATTGTAAGGGGCTGATGTGAATGATTTAAAAGTGCTGCATAACATGTAATTCCTGTCTAAATAAGATATAATAAATAAAATATTGTTTATATAAGGCTAGACAAGTATTTGACAAAGTACTTCCTCGTGAGAGGTGGTAGTTGTGAATTTCGGTGCTGGCATACGCAGGCAAAAAAATACACCCCCCTGTGACACATGTCAAGGCCGGCACCCAATACCAGAACAAGTGCCAAGTACCCTGGTCTCGGCACGGCTTCACCAGTAGTGTGACCACCGTTAGGCTTCGGGAGGAGCCCTCAGCTTACTTGGGTGCCACCTGGACTTAACGAGGGGTACAAGGCGAGATGTTCTGGCTGGCGAAGGGGCACGGCTGGTAGCAAAGTCTTTTGCCGAAGCAGGCAGCTCCCCTTTGTTTTCCTGGTAAATTGGTCGTTTTAGTTGATGGACAGTTCGAACGTTCGTACGATGGTTCTCAGAAGATCTTGGTCTCACGATGTGGATTGGATCTGTTGAAAATCTGTACATCTATGGCCAGCTTAAGCTTATAAATGAGCCCCATTGTCTGTCCTATGACCTCTCTCTGAACAACAAGGGGCAAGCTAAGCTCTACCGACACCATCGTTGCTGATGAGTCCACAAGACACCACCCAGAGCAAGCTACATCTTCCCAGTCACTGGTTAGTCTGATGAAAGTATACAGGCAGTTGAGTTTAGAAAAGGAATGGTTCAGCTACCACCTAATTGGGCAACTAATTCCAATTAGACTGCTTTACTGTGACAGCAAATTCCTACTGGACTGGGACACCTACCTAAAGGTCTGCTTAATGAAGAAAGAGATACTCTCCATAAACAATTCAGAAAAAAACAACAGTTATGCTATAACTACTCTGTTTGTCCTTACATCTATTCCTTGTCACTGGCAGAGACATTTTTTAATTTGCAGATGCTTCAAAATATTAACTATTATTCAGAGACACTGGAAGTGTATTAAAAGGAGCTCTAATTGGCTTACTTACATCATGGCTCTTCCCCGGCATCGAACTGCAACTAACAATCTATCCAGATCTGAAAGATTGCTTCATGGCCTTCTGAATTTCAGATGCCACGCCTGAATTTGTATGCCCAGAGTACAAATCATTATATAACTGTAAATACTTATTCCTGCCTACTCACGTTTAGACATTTTTTGAAGGGTAACAGGCAAGGGCATAAACGTTAACAATTAGTATGACATTTTTATTCCATTAAGGCCCTGATGGAGATAAATATTCAACACAAAGCCCATAGATATATCACTTTCCTTCCTATAAATGCATTTGTGTATTCCAGTTCAAGACAGTCGAAACCACTGGGGGATTACAGAAAAGATTTAATACATTTTATTCATAGGCTGGAAGGACTGATCCCTAAATCTGGATATTAGAGGACAAGTGCTTATTTTCTTTGACATGTGTACTGGGAGCAGAGAGATAATACCATGTTTAGAGACAAGTAAGACTAATTGCTATGTATTCATATCTTTATTTCAGATATAGACTCAGCTTTTATACCAACACAGGAAATAGTTGTTGCACAGGTGTTGTTAAAGAAATATCCCATCATCCTTAGCCAGTTACTTGGCGTTGTGAACTGCCAATGACAAAATTCAGCTTGCTAATGATCTATATGATATTAAGAGAGTGGTAGAGATTAAAGAATTCATAAATCTTCTACCACTAAATTAGCAACAGCTGCACTACATTTGTCAATTTTTCGTTATAATTTGTTGTTTTCTACAAAGTCAATTATAACTACATTCTCGAATTAGTGAATGCCTTAATTGTTTTGAAAGCAATAGAGGGATTTTATTTGCATTCTATATTTCAGAGAGCGTACTTATTACAGCTTTTTTAATCATAAAGGACCAGCACACAAGGGTAAAATAAACACATATATGAAGATAACACACACAAAGTGAAGGACATGGATTGAAATAGATTAGATATATGATATGGCACCTGGTCAACTGACAAACTGCTCTTTTCTGTATTCCTACAAGTCTTTCCTCTAGCATACCTGAAGGTCAGGAGTCCATGCACTGTATTTTTTGTAATGTGTCACGTGTGCTGTGATGATTTGATTTGTCATTTTTTGCAAATTGAACGCATTTAAATAAGCAGTAATTTTAGTATATACTACCCGTCTGTAGAAATGAACTTCTCCCTGGTATTCCCTTTATGTTCTTTAAATATTTCAGTTGTTACTTTTTTTATTACTGGCCTTTTTCACATTATGCACAATCTTGACTCAGACCCAGGCACAGGGGCCTCATCTATTTCTGGAAAACTCCACTGTATCCTTATCACCCTGTCTTCTATCCTTCGCTGCAGCACTGCCTATTCCATCCTGCAGAAATTCAACACTGTCTTAGATCCATAGGTGCCTGTTCTATTTCTTTCTCCTTGCCATCCATTATTTGCTGAGCACTTGCCAATAGTGGGTGGGCGAATTTGCACCGTTTCGCTTCACCGAAAAATGTGAGAATTTCCCACGAAATTAGTTTTGTGAAACGGGGCCGGCGTCTCGTTTTTGATGCTGGTGTCCGTTTTTGATGCCGGCGTCTGTTTTTTTGACGCCGGCGCACATTTTCACCAGCAAATTTTTGCGCCCGTTTCACAAATTTATTCGTTGGCGGAGAATCGCGCAAATTCACCGTGAATTCGCACCTGGCGAATAAATTCGCCCATCACTACTTGCCAAGCTTTGTTTGAGATGTTATTGGTACAGCACAAACTGCTATTGCAATGAATTACTACATATTGCTGTATTGCTGTAACAATGAACAATCAATAGTAAAACGTTGTCTTTGTTGAGTAGACTACTAGATTGTTAAAAATAATACCTTTAATAGTTACTGAAAATAAAGCTATACTTGAAACTTTTAAAAGCAACCATCTATATTAAGCGTTTCAGAACATAATCATAGATGCTCTAAGGCTGACATGTCAGCTCATTTTACCCTGACCTTTAGCAGGAGTATTTTATAGGGACCACAGATTGTAAGGGGCTGATGTGAATGATTTAAAAGTGCTGCATAACATGTAATTCCTGTCTAAATAAGATATAATAAATAAAATATTGTTTATATAAGGCTAGACAAGTATTTGACAAAGTACTTCCTCGTGAGAGGTGGTAGTTGTGAATTTCGGTGCTGGCATACGCAGGCAAAAAAATACACCCCCCTGTGACACATGTCAAGGCCGGCACCCAATACCAGAACAAGTGCCAAGTACCCTGGTCTCGGCACGGCTTCACCAGTAGTGTGACCACCGTTAGGCTTCGGGAGGAGCCCTCAGCTTACTTGGGTGCCACCTGGACTTAACGAGGGGTACAAGGCGAGATGTTCTGGCTGGCGAAGGGGCACGGCTGGTAGCAAAGTCTTTTGCCGAAGGTCACAGTACAAGAGGATTAGGCAGAAGGATGGTCAGACAGGCTATCAGAATCGTCAGGCAGGGTCAAAACCGGGTAGTCAATCAAGGGGTCAAGCAGGAGAGTTGTCGTAGGCAGGCAAGGGTCAGGATACGGAATGCAGAATAGTCAGGAACAGGCAGGGTCAAACACGGATAATCAGATCAGAATTTCAAAGACAGACGCACAAGGCTCAGGAAAACCACTAGAACAAGTTCTATCTCAGGCACTGGCTGGGGGTCAGAATGGGCCTTAAATACAGTCAGATTTCGCGACAAAAAGTGCGTCAATGCGCGCTGGCGCAATCATGCCATCGCGCTTGTTCCTTTAAGAGGCACCCGGGCGCGCCGTGTGCATCCTAGGAAACAAGATGGTGCCTAAGAACCACGCGGCGGGCGTCCCTGCCGATGGCGCGGCGGGCGACCCCGCCGCACAGGTAATTTCATTACAACACAATTCTTATATCTGGCCCAAGAGACTCATCAAGTGAATGGGAGATGGAAATGAGGGATTTGGTCACTTCTCAACTGATTGACTTTATCAGAGGAGACTATGCCCTATGAGCCATTAGCCTGAATTAAGCAAAAATAATTGATTGATTTCTAGTTAAGAACACATGTTATGCTTCTGAATTAGTGATAAGTAAATTATTTTTACAACAAAATCCATACCTGGCCAAACATTTTGCTCATCACTACCATGGATAAAATAAGCAGCCAGTGTTGTCAGGAGTCAGGAGATGTGTGCTGAGGAGCAAGTGTTGTGTAGTTATTGATGATTAATACTGAGGTTTGATTTAGGATAAGGCAGAAGGATATTAAAGCAACTAGGAGTAAAGGTAATTACATTGTAATATAGCCAGGTTTAAAAAAAAAAACAACAAAACCTCTGGCAATCAAGTGTAAACATGTTTATATAATCTGTCGTAATAAATATACAGTGGCATATCTTTCAGTTTTTCCCATATTTCTACATTCATCCTGTGTTTGTATTTTTAATTGCAACTCTGTTTTTCTATAGCATGTTCAACTCTTCCTTTACATCTTTGATGCATTTATCAGATTGTTCTATGGCAGTAAATGTGATTATTTTACAGCTCTCATTGCAGTGAACATTATATTGCTGATGGCCTCTGAACAGTAAATTAAATTATTTCTTAGCTTTTACTTTACCCTTTTGTGGGGCTAAAGGGTGGGATCTCAATTTAATATAACCTTTTTCAAATCTCTTCCCAACTAACTCCGTTTATGCATGATAAATAAATGATACAAGGTAAAATAATTGAAGATGCATCAGGTTCCTCTGTCTGTAGAATACCAGCAAAGATCTTCTGCTGGTGGAAGGTGACCTTAGACGACTCAGTGTGTTTTTCAGCAAAGGTTATGATCTGTTTATCCAGCATGGATTTCACTCTTCTAATCTGATAGGATCTTTTTGTTCAACAATCCGATCAGCAACTATTCTGTATTTTATTTTGTATAAATCTGCTTCAGTATTTAAGACACTGTAAACAACCTTTGTTTTTTATTACTTAAGTTATTTGACCAACCAATTGAGTTCCAGAAATTGCTACACCTGTGCTTTATACTCTGCTTTATTTACAATGTAAACTGTTATGCCTTTTTATCTATTCACGTAAATACCTTCAGTATTTAGCTTTTGCAGCTGCTGACTGATATTTTTCCTCTCCTTTATAACGTATTCCTCAGCTATAGTGTTTTTGAGCGCATCATAGAGCCTTTTTGTTTTAATCAAGAAAGCTAGTGAATGTGTTTGACTGTCTATTATAAAATAATATTGTTGTCTTAATGCATAAATAATATAATATTTGAATATACTTCTTTATTTCACACTAAATATGGAAAGGTCTACTGACATTTTTTGCAATCAAACAGGCCATGGCAGCTTGCCAGACATTTAATAGTCTTTGCAGATTAACATTAACAGTCTATCCAGATCTGAATTAAGCTTTCTAATTACCACTGGATTTATCTATGACAATGGTGCTTTACTTACCTTAATATTATTTAATCACCTTTGGACTATCCCATTTCGGCCTAAACAAGCTTAAGTCTTTAATACTATTATAATGTCAAACATTCTGGCATCAGATAATCTTTGGAGTATAATGAAAGCTTTTCTTTTTAATTATTAACCTAATCAGTGTTTTAGTTTGGTCCTACAGTATATACTCATCTTTTTCAAGTTTTCTAGAAAATAAGTGACACTTTGGAAGTATTGTTATTTGCTTCATGTTATGATATGAAAAGTAATGAGGGTCTTATGCTTACAATGTTATATAAGACAAAATTAAAAAAAAAAATATTATAGCATATGTATTAAATTATTATTATTATTGTTATTATTAGTATTATATTATGTATTGTGCATATAATTATTTTGTGCATATAATTATTTATACTTTATAGAAGGGCTCATTTACTAGAGAAATAATAGTTGTCGTTGTGCAACTTTTCCTGCCATCGTTGTGCAAACCTATGCCATTCAGTAAAGGTACTTGTATGCAAAAGCTGTGTATTTCTGTATAGACTGCCTAGGTGCGACATCAAATTGCATGCAACGGAGATAAGGTAAGAGATAGAAATGTCGGTTGAAGTTGCATTGTTGATCTGATGCGACACGACTGTCAGATGAAGATGCAACGTTTGTATCCAACAGTCGTGTTGGATCAATGATGCGACTTCATCCGACAATGCATTCACTTACCTTATTTTCATCTCGTGGATTTGAAGCCGGCGTTTTGTCGCAGCGTGTCGGATCGCGCCGGAAACGTCCATGTAGTCCTACCTAAAATCAGTAAATACAAACGGTCTCATTTATTAACATTGGACAAAGATGCCTCAATGCACTTACCTATAGAGACCATTAAGACATTTACTTTCGTGATTCATTTAGCAGTAGCCTAATCAAAGATAATTGCTATAGGCTAACACTGGAGCAAACTTAACTATATTCTGGGAACAAAAAAGGCTTAGCATAAAAATAAAGTTTTATTGACAATCCTCATTATTAGTGATGGGCAAATTTACTGAAAAATTTGCGAAGAGGTGAAAAATTAGCAAAACACATTGAAGTCCATATAATTATGACGTGCTAAAATTTTTATGCGTGGGACTACATTTTTTGTTGTTGCTGCGGATTTTTCGTCTGCAAATTTTTGCTGCAGTTTCGCAAATTTATTAGCTGGTGGTTAAACGCAGAAATTCACTATGAATCCATGCCTGGGCAAATTTATTTGCTCTTTTATAACAAAAAATGAGTGGTGCTCCAGAATAAAAAGGTAAAAAGCTCACCAAGTTGATAGTGTGGTCCAGGTGCACCAGCCCTAGACCCCCAGCTTCAGGGAGGGTCAAACCGATATACAGAGCAAAAAGATAGGGTTATCTGTCACTCAGAAGGATCCACAGGGCCAAAAGTATAATATAAAAAGAGTCTTTATTAATCATAATTAAAAGTATAAAGGCATCTCCATAGGCCCTACGCATTTTGTACCTACATGGTACTTAGTTTATTCTCCCATCACTACTCATTACACATGGATTGCATATAGATTACAGGTATGGGATCCCTTATCCAGAAACTTTTTATCCAGAAAACATCTCCCACAGAGTCAATTTTAAGGTGATAATTCAAATTTTTCTCTCTATTAATAAAACAGTACCCTGTACTTGATAACTTGATATATGATAGTGTATTTGTGTAATTAGTTTATCTAATGTTTAAAAGATTTTTTAGCAGACTTACTGTATAGAGATCCAAATAAGAGAAAGATCCCTTATCCGATAAACCCCAGGTCCCAAGAATTCTGCATAACAGATCCTATACTTGTACTTGTAAAAGGCAACTTTAAGAATGACTGTTTATAAATAGCCACTGTATTCACACAGTAAATAGACAAAGGAAACCTTCCCATTTTTCTTTTTCCTTTTAAAGGAAAACTGTACCTCCAGAATGAATACCTAATCAACAGATATTGTGGTGGATATTTTCTAAATCTCAAATTTATTGGAGATCACCAAGCAGGAAATAGTGCAGCTCAAACTGTAACAGGAAGAAGTGCAGGAGCAAAATAAAAAGGGCTCTCTCCATTCATTTGCTGATGTAATCAAGCAATTAGGGGTGCCCTTGTACTGTGTGTAAGCACAATGAATCAGACATGCCGGGGGGGGGGGTCCCTTAGTACTTAAAGTGGCAGTTATTCTAGGATTAAAAATGAAAATGATTTATTTCGATGTTTTACATATGGGCTACTATGCAATGTAATTTTATAGAGATATGTAATGTTCATGGGAATAGTTTCCCTTTTAACAGGACACTACTTAGTGGTACTTGTAATTAGTTACTATGGATTACTAGACCAGGTTCAAACTTTGCCAACAACAACCTCATAATATACTGTGCTTGAGACCTGTGGGATATTATGACCCGTCTTTCTTTAAACTCTCATGAAATATAATCCATACCCCAGGATATTTTCTGCACAAAAGCCAAATACTTTATTCTTCAGGAACTATGAACACTGCACTTTTCCTATCACATGTGCTTCATGGGCCTAATATTAGCACAGGTGTACCTGTAACTGTAAAAATAACTGAGCCAGCTTTGTGATGAAAAAACCTTAGAAAGTTACCTAAAATGTGACTGCTATTAGATTGTGCTAACATCTCTTCTCCAGACATCTGTGTTTGAATTGTTTAAATACATATGTTCTCTTGCTAATAAAAGCTAAATAAACAAACTGCATCTTTTTACAGAAAAACGATACCCCTTAACATTGCAAGCCTCTCTTAAAATATATAACTCAAAAAACAGTGCATGGGTTAAACACCATTCTTTATAAATGTTTGGCTATAATACCAAAATCCAGCTACTCTTATTGGTAGAACATGGTTACATTGTGACTCTTCATCTCAGTTGTGCCCTCAGCTCAAAGTAGTATTAGGGGGTCACTATTATAAGGGTCTCCAAGAAAAACTATAACTCTCAAGACTTTTACTCTCACAGAGAGACTTGGGCAACAGTGGTTATTGAGCAGCAACAATTGATTTAATGGAAAGATAGGTACATCCTTAGTTAGGTACTTTCTTACATAAATTATTAATCTAGGTGTCTGCCCCATTGTACTAGATATCCAGTGGTGCTCAGAGCCCTACTACATTGAAGTCCTTACACTGATAGGTTTTGCCTAGGGAATGCAAACTCTGCTACTTCTTGGTGGAGCACAAACTGCTCTACTAACTGCCTAACACACACAGATTTTTTCTTATTAAATGTGCTATCATGTTACTATCTTTACTTCATTCACGGGGGCCATAATTAAATAACCCCAATAATAATAATAATAATAATAATAATCATCATAATATAATTAATTATATCTTGGTTTGGATCAAATACAAGGATGTTTTTCTACTACAGAGAAAAAAGGAAATCATTTTTTAAAATTTAGATTATTTGATTATAATGGAGTCTATGGGAGATGGCCTTCCTGTAATTTGGAGCTTTCTGGATAATGGGTTTCCTGGTTAAAGGATCCCATACATGTAGTTTGCCATTTCAAATAAATAAATCAACAAACAAATAAATAAATGAATGAATAAATAAAGTCCACTTTTGTATGGGGCAATGTGCTCAAAAACAAACCAGGTAGAAACACACATACATGCTTGGTTACATCAGCCAATGAATGGACAAAAGAGTGCTTTTTTTTATACTTCCACGCTCCTTCCTGTTATAGGTAAAGCAGCAGTATTTCCTTTCTGAAAAAAATGTGTGACGGACAAAACAACAAAAAAATCGCGACTCGGTAAAATATGCAAATGGAAATATTTATTGTATATGGCAATTATTGTATGGCAAAGATTATTTTATTGGACCCTGTGATATTAGTGATATAGTAAGTCCTATATGACATGATGATATACTGTAATATGACATCAAGTTAAGAATGTGTTCTGAAGGCATAGTTTTCCTTTAACTTTAAACTATTATCCCTTGCTTCTTTCTATATTTTTGTAAAACTAAAGCACTGATTTATTAAAGAAACAAAAATATATTTATATCGTTATAAGCCACATAACCTTGCCTTGGGCATGAAAAATCTCAGCGCTTTGAAGAGCGATATCACTTCTTTGATAGACATCAACATTTTTCTTGTTATCCTAAAAAAGACTAAGTAATACGATTTCACAGATATTACCAAAACCTAAATTAACATTTTTAACTGCTTTAAAAAAAATTAAGGCTGTTGAGTCCATAGCTAATAGTCAAAAGAGTCCATCTGGGAAATATTTATGAATAAATTCATTTGGAATATAATCAGAGCAAGTCACGGTGTGGTACAAGTACTTACTCAAAACCTACAGCAAGGTAGAAGATGTTCTTTTAGTATAAATGTTCCAGAAGGATAATTTATCTTAATGACTGATTATTGTACATTAGAGCATGTAAATTGTATTGGAAGTTTTCTTTAATAGATTAATTAGATGTCAAAATCCTTCAGATCAT
This sequence comes from Xenopus laevis, assembly GCF_017654675.1. NCBI lineage: Eukaryota > Metazoa > Chordata > Amphibia > Anura > Pipidae > Xenopus > Xenopus laevis. The sequence continues at coordinate 123,483,859 of NC_054374.1, read as the reverse complement.
ATGACCAATTTGGAGTTTACATCTTATGATCAAATTGCATTTTTAAGGGTCCTTTTAAAACAGTAGCATAATTTTTCTGCACAGAAATGATTGCTCCAGACTCAATCTATTTTGAGCAAGACACAATGAAAGAGCCCTGCCGGCTGTAGCAAGGAGCTGTGAAATAAATGTTTTTTATTCTCAGTATTACTTATTTATTAAAGCTGCTCAAGCATAACTAAAAGGAAAAGCACGGAGGAAATATAGAATACAATGGCCTTTAGATTTTAATGGGAGATATGGCTGGAAGCTATTACTTAATTATTTAATAAATCAGGCTTTTTTTGTACAAGTGGTTCTCTAAGGTGTATTTCCAACTTTAGAATGTTTGCTTTCAAACCAAACTAAAAACCACTTACATACCAAAAGGGTTTTCATGGTAATACCAGTGCTATAATTAACCTTTTTAGTTCTGTAGGGCATGTCTAATGAATAGACAGCCTGTGTGTGAATGTTTATAAAATATATATTTATATATTTTTAAAAAGAGTTAGCATTGTGCACTTTGCACTCCTGTTTATTCATACAGTATATATCAACCACCTACTTAGACTGTAAGCTCTACTTCCTACGCCTATCACATAAACATTGTACACAATTTCTATATTGTACATTGTACAATACAACACTGTGTATCTTAGAAGAGCTATTTGAATAAATATCTATCTATATACAGTGTATGTTATCCTCAATTATATATTCACGCATACACATATCATTACAAGTGGCAATCCTGGAGCTGCTGCTGGGGCTGCTGCTTAGGCAGCAGCCCAGATGCTGTTCCCTCCCCTCTCTGGCTCCACGCTTAAAACATCAGTGTCGGAGTGGGTCAAAGGGGGGCAGCATTGCTTGCTAGTGCAATGAACACAATATGGTTAAAACCTGGAAATGTGTCTCTTTAAAGGGATCCTGTCATCAGAAAACATGTTTTGTTTTGTTTTTAAAACACATCAGTTAATAGAGCTACTCCAGCAGAATTCTGCACTGAAATCCATTTCTCAAAAGAGCAAACAGATTTTTTTATATTCAATTTTGAAATCTGACATGGGGCTAGATTTCCCAGTTGCCCCCAGTCATGTGACTTGTGCCTGCACTTTAGGAGAGAAATGCTTTCTGGCAGGCTGCTGTTTTTCCTTCTCAATGTAACTGAATGTGTCTCAGTGGGACATGGGTTTTTACTATTGAGTGTTGTTCTTAGATCTACCAGGCAGCTGTTATCTTGTGTTAGGGAGCTGCTATCTGGTTACCTTCCCTTTGTTCTTTTGTTTGGCTGCTGGGGGGGAAAGGGAGGGGGTGATATCACTCTAACTTGCAGTACAGCAGTAAAGAGTGATTGAAGTGTATCAGAGCACAAGTCACATGACCAGGGGCAGCTGGGAAATTGACAATATGTCTAGCCCCATGTCAGATTTCAAAATTGAATATAAAAAAATCTGTTTGCTCTTTTGAGAAATGGATTTCAGTGCAGAATTCTGCTGGAGCAGCACTATTAACTGATTCATTTAGAATTTTTTTTTTCCCATGACCAGTGGCCGAACTACCGGGGGAGCAGGGGGTGCGAGCGGGCCAGGGCCCGCACCCCCTCAGGGCCCCCTGGCAGCCCGTGCGCCACTGACAAATGCAGCCGTGTCACGCACCAGGGCCCGTCCCCCTCTAGTGATGTTAAGTTACAAGAGGTGGCTTTTTGCCACAGCTTGTAGCTGGTAGTTCGCTCCTGCCTGAGGCAAGGTTCTCAGTCACCTTGCCTCATGGCAGGAGTGGCCCTGATCATTACTACTAAGGTTAAAGGGACTGAATATCCCTTTTGAACATGAATAGGGCTTGTGCTGCCTGTACTTTTTGCCTTTGCTTTAGTTTAGAAAAATCTCTGCTTTTGTTATTTCTTGAGCAAAACAAAGCAAGCAGCTACTCCATGTTTGACCTTTGCAAGCTAGATAATTTGATGACCAGTGTACGGATAATCCTCATACATAATTGACTTGTGTTTATCTGTGCTCTGGTAATCTAATTATCTACCTGGCAAGGATCAAACATTGAGCTTCAGTTTCGATATTAGCCCTGATTTAAACAATAAACAGTATATGTTGAAGTATGTTCAACACAAGCTCTATTCATTACAATAATGTTGAAAAAAGAGCATACTACCACTTAGGGCAGGGGCACACAGGCAGATTCGTGGAGATTACCCGCCAGGCGACAAATCTCCTCTTCTTCGGGCGACTAATCTTCCTGCTGTCTAAAATGTAAATTGCCGGAGGAATGGCACTCAGCGCAAATCACTTTCCGAGGTCACTCGAAGTTGCCTCATGAGGAAACTTCGGGCGACTGCAGAAAAACAAATCGCTCCGAGTGCCATCCCGCCAGCAATTTACATTTTAGCCAGCGGGAAGATTAGTTGCCCCGAAGAAGAGGAGATTTGTCGCCGGGCGACTAATCTCCCTGAATCTGCCTGTGTGCCCTGACCCTGATAGTCATAGTACAATATAATCGATACTCATTGATGTCACCCCCTTTTGTAATCTTTGATTAAATGATAAAACAATGAGGACTTCAAGGATCTGCATAAATCACATGCATAAAGCCATAGGGAAGGAGTATAACCTTAATTAAATCATTATGCTTCTAATAAATGGAGTGTTTGATAATCCAGAAGGGCCTCTGATGTTTTGTGAGAGATAGTGACATGTTATCATGGAGTTCTATGACCTATATAAAGGACACTCACCTTGTGACCTTGTACTTTTATATGGTTACAGACCTCATTTCTAATATTTTTGTTTTCCACAAAACCTGTGGATAACATGGTAACCTTTAACATATATGCTTATAATAATACTGTTCCATTGTTGCTGTATACAAAACCCTTATTATACCTAAAAATACAATTATTACAGTAAAGCTGCTCAAGAAGTATCTATGGAGAATATAAATAGGGGTTGAAAGGAAAGCCCTGGAGCTATAAACACAGGAGCTGCATGACAAGGGATCCGAAAGACCAGCAGCCAAATTACACTGGTTTATGTTTAAAGATTGGCAGAATCACATGTAGCTGTGATTGGATGAGAAGGAATGAGTTAAAGGAGAAGGAAACCCCCAGGGCGCTAAACCCCTCCCCCCTCCCCTGTGCTGCCCCCCCTCCCTCCTCCCCCCTGGCCTACCTGTCCCCCTGGGCAAATGCCCCTAACTTTTTACTCACCCCTCTGCGCAGGTCCTGTCCACGGAGTACGCAGTCGCCATCTTCTCCCACGCGCGTCTTCTTCCTGCTCTGATCGGCGTTTTCTGGCGCATGCGCAGTAGGAACAGGTACCGGTACGGCTCTACTGCGCATGCGCCGAATGTCACGAAGTGAAATCGGAAAACTTCGTGACATTCGGCGCATGCGCAGTAGAGCCGTACCGGTACCTGTTCCTACTGCGCATGCGCCAGAAAACGCCGATCAGAGCAGGAAGAAGACGCGCGTGGGAGAAGATGGCGACTGCGTACTCCGTGGACAGGACCTGCGCAGAGGGTTGAGTAAAAAGTTAGGGGCATTTGCCCAGGGGGACAGGTAGGCCAGGGGGGAGGAGGGAGGGGGGGCAGCACAGGGGAGGGGGGGAGGGGTTTAGCGCCCTGGGGGTTTCCTTCTCCTTTAAGGCAGGGGAAAGCTGGGCTGGGGGCAGAGAAATATGAGAGATGTAATGTCAGGGTAAGAAGCAGTTCATTTCCTTATCTTCTGAGTAGGTAGAAATATCCCACCCACCCTCCCCTCTTTTTTGCATATTTTTTGAAATGTCAGGAGTTTCTCTTCTTCTTGTTCTCATATTATCTATTACCAAATGTGGATGTTTTCCTTCATGCACTGGTATATTGTGGTTTTGGTACTGTTATACAATATAATCGTGAGAGTCTGCATGGTATTATTCATTTTAAACGAATGTGATCCAGGGAGTGTTTCCACTTCGGTCAGGAAGGAACTTTTTCCCTCTTGAGGCATAATTGGCAGTGGCTTCAGGATGGATATTCTGTTACTCTGAGTTCTTTTTTGAAGTTCAAAGCATGTGTTAATATGGAACTGGCAAACCACCGATCTTTCTGTAACTGCTTAAAAATGTAATGATACCATAATTACTTCTGAAACCAGTAGCGATCCTAGAGGGGGGCGTGCCCTGGTGCGTGACGTGCAGCCGGGCCCCGTCCCCCTCCATACGGCCGCATTTGGCCACATTTTCAGCGGCGAACAGACTGCTGGGGGGCCCTGAGGGGGTGCGGGCCCTGGCCCGCTCGCACCCCCTGCTCCCCCCATAGTTCCACCACTGTCTGAAACACTGTATTCTTATCGAAGGTTTGCATTTCTTGTTTGTATGAAAATCTACAATAAAACTTGTTAAGTTTAAGTTTAAAAAAAAAAAAAGGATGGGTATTTTGATTTCCTCTGGCTCAAAACAGTGGATATATGATAATGTATTTTAAGTTTTAATTGTCACAGTAGCGCTAGGAGCTTGCTAGAGTACTGCACATGTAAATTTAGATGAGGGAGAAAGGGGGTTCTCTCCTGTGACTGCACAGTGGGTTGAAAGATGTTGACAGACACTACTACTGCTTGTGCTAGGTGACAGTCTGCTTGGATTTAGTATCATAGAGACTCTGCAGATTCCGGACCGACAGCAGGGCTGCTGAACTTCTCTCATGGTGAAAGATGCAGCTCCTGCTCATAACAGAGTTTGGGGCCATCCTCTCTGTAGGTAGAGGCAGCCTAATACTCAGTGGTGGATATAATGACATAGTGCTGATCTCAAGGAGGAAACAGCAGAGCATAGTAGCGATCTGAATATTGCCTTGGGGTGAGGCTGGCAAGGTCCTATTTATTTAATTAAATGTGAAAAAATGCTGTGGCCATTTAAATCCATTTCTGGCTCATGTTGGGGTTCAGTGGGAGTGCTGAAAACGAAGGGTCAGTTGAGGAGTCCCCTTCTCATGTTTCATATGTCACAAGTACATGTATGGTGCACCTTCAGGGTTTACTGCTTGCTCACCTTGGTGTAAGGTCTAGCAGCTCTTTTGTGGTGTGAAAGCATTATTTTGGTTTGGTTTAGGTTTCCTGTAAGAAGGCAAGTTAAATATTGGTAACTACAATGGCTTGTTATGGTATGCCAACAGTATTATGATAAAAGTGCAAGGTCTGGTAAACCACATACAGTACCAGTGCTGCCATCCCCATGTGTCCCAAGAATGTGTATGAGAGATTGAGGATATCACCTTAGTTGTGATAAAACTGTAATTGATAGAATGTCTCATACAAGCATGGTTTGGTGTCTTTCCTGATGTCTAGACATGTAAATTCTTACCAGGGTGCTTTACTCAATCTGAATACTTTATAAAGACAATGTACTTTATTTTGCTAGTTTTCTATATTTCTAATAAAGTAGTGTACATTTTGCATTAATAACACACAAATACACACACATAGTAATGAGGGTCAGTAATCATAAAAAAAACTTCAAACTGCATTCCGTTGGGATTTTTTTGATGCAGCAATAAAGTCAATATTTCTAGTATTTCCCTTATATTTCAGATATTATTCCAGCCTCTGCCCTGTTATTTCTTTTCTTGGCGTCAGAAGCAGACAATTTTTTTATTAGACGCTATACTCATTATATGCGATTACGGAAGCATGTCGAAATTGCACAATTTGGAGTTGATGTCGAAAACCGAATGCTTGTATGTTTAAAAGGAATTATTTAACCTCCCACTGTTTCCTTTATTTTAAACTTTCAAAGAATGGATTTTATATGCATTTATGTTCTAAAGAGAGGGGAGGTTATGTTTATTTATTTATTTTTTTTAAATATAGCTTGGCCTTTACCAAATTAAATATTGATGCTTTGAACACTTTCCCCCATAATTTTCCATAGCTCTTGGGCCAGTGCTGAGGGTACTGATGCATTAAAGGAAATAGGGAACAGTTTTCAGTGCTTTTCTGTGCTGGAGCTGGAGCCCATAAAATCACTTTAACTATCCAGCACAGTGCTTCATTTTCAGCATTCAATTCATTAGCTGCAAGTGCAGAGCCAAAAAGCTTCGTTACTAGATAATACACAGACTACTTCATGGGAATGTGCAGAACACTTTGGTTTTAATATTTGCGTGACCTTTCATCATACTTTAATTTTTCATAAGACTTAAGAATAAACCCCACAGACCCTTTCTGAGGCTCTGTTTGTAAGTAGTAAAAAGCCAGCTGGATTCATTGGTAAACAGAACTTTAAGAATTAACTGATTCTGGTGTTTCTTCCCAGAATAATAAGTGGTGGGCCCATAACTGCAAATAGGAGTACAAGCAACATTATTTTACAGACTTTCTGGTCAGTATGGCAGAGCTCATTTACAACTGCAAAAACAGTTGTACAATATTCTTTTTAAATCTCCATGTTTTTTTACTCACAATGCAGAATTGCATCCCATTATTCCATAAAATTGTGACAGGGCAGGGAATTTCAACCATTGCAATTGTACTTGAAGAGTCAAAAGGAACATAATGGTGCATTTGTGACGGGAAATCTGAAGTCATGTAACATTTTCACTTGGGATTGTGTCACGGAGCTCAGCATTAAAGTGATGTTTGTGAGTTGCAGCCAATGCATCAAAACAGATGCATTTACTGTATCTGCAAATTGAATGCAGGTTGTAGTTAGGGTTGCCATCTGGCTGGTATTTTACCGGCCTGGCCGGTAAAAATTATGACTGATCCCAATTTTATCAATAGGGAAAAAAGATAAATATATAGGAAGGCCGGTATTTGTTTCCAGAAAAGGTGGCAACCCTAGTTGTAGCTAATATTTATGTAGCTAACACTTTTATCTAAAAGTTGGCATCACTTTTGGAGCAGTCTGCTTCACCAATTGTGGAAATCCCGAAATTACCGCCTTGTTATGTTTGGCAGTAGCTCCAGGGTTCCGCAGTGTCAGTAGGGGCACTTTTGTACAATTCAATAGAAGAGGCAGACACAAATGTGCTTAGTGCAACTATAAGGTGGGCTTGTTTTGGTTAAAATAAAAAAAAAAATAGAAATCTGTTTTTGTGTTAAACTTGGATGGTGAAAAATGCATCTTAGGTATGATAAGGAGATGAAGGCAACATAATTATTTATTGATTTAACATGCAGAATGAGAAAAGGACTGAATTAAATATAGAAACAAGGGAATATGGAATCTAAGTGTTGTGGATGGTGATTGAATAGCAGTCATTACAGCTACAGTGCCTTTCCTTTAATATATCGTTAGTTCACTATCAGGAGGAATTCTCAGAAAAGCTGTCTGTAAAAGCTGTCTGTAAGAACGGCCATGTTTTTAACCATGTTTATTCAAAATGAGAAAACTATGTTTAAGTTTAGCATTTTAAACAATCTAATTTGTACAGTCATTATGCTCACTAATAAATTGAACACAGAATGTGGTCAAGATTTATAACTGTGTACTTCTTAGTTCAAAAGCATGCCAGGTTTGTATGTTTAGAATCTTGAGACATGTCATAAAATTCGAATTATTTGTTATAAGAGTTTTCATCTAAAAACTCTTATAAGAATAACATTTTTGATCTTCAGTAGATCTTCAGTAGAGTTAAAGGTTGGCCACACTTTTATCTACATTCCTTCAGAAGTTTAATGACAATCTGTCATAATTCCTTATCATTAATACACAGCTTGAGATAAATGAGAAATTCTGCTTTTGAGTCTAAAATGAACATGCCAGATATGCATTTTACATCAGTCTAATTAGCAGGTCCATAAAGTAGGCTGGGTGTACAATTATTAGTCTAGATGTGTTAAAAAGGAATGTTGTTTCATAAATGGAAGCCAGTCATACTAAAAGCAGTTCTCCAGTTCAGGATTTTCTGTTTCTTCTAAAATTCTGATCATTGTCCCATTGGACTGCTTTATTTTTACCTATTTCTATAATTACTTGCTTTGTGTGGGCTGTGAAGTGTCATTTACTGAACAATCCTGACAGTTTGTCACTGGCTGTTCAGCCTTGCCACATCTCAAGAACATATACTTTTCTGCCTTAATCTCACTGACTCTCTCCATGAGAACCAAAAAATGTAAATCAGGTCTTTCCTCAAGGGAAAAAGAGATTCATTTGCGGGGCATGGAATTAGAAATCTTGGAATTGTGACATTTTTTTATTGTTTGAAAGGAGCCAAGGGGCTACTAAGGGATTAGGACCAGATGTCACATGAATTCCAGAATTGTGTACTTTGAATCAGATTCCTTGTTCAGATAGAACATGTCTTGCAAATTAGAGATGGTTATACTGCTATTGTCCAATAGGGAATGCAATTTATTTCTAATTATTTGAAAATAAAGGACAAATTAAATAGAGTGTACAATCTGTCTAGCCAGTAATGATGTTCAGATCTATAAATATGTGCATTTTAGATTTAATCACGGCACTAATCTAGAGCATGCCATCACTTGACTTTCAAGTCTAATATAGCAATGTAACACATTTGCTTTTTCCCATCACTTCACACTTGATGGAGGGAATCAAGAATCAATGAGGAAAGTTAATTGAATTCAATGTTTACTTTAATAGAGAAAAAATAGGATAGTTGTTAACATAGACTGGTATAATTTATTTTCTATCTCGATGTGTGTGCAGTACATTGAAAATTAGGGTCAAGATTCTTGCATTGGCAGCATTCATTCAGAAGTGACAAAGAAGGAAGCAAATACTACAAACACTGTAGCACAGTGTCAACTCTGAATCACAGAAGCATTTCTTGGTCTTCAATCTATAATTCACTCTCAAAAATGCATCAATCTTTTCTTTTAAGCAGCAAATGTATCATAATTTTCAAATGCCTTTATCGGATAGCCACATTTTTTTATTGTAATTGCAGTAGTGGCAATAGTACTGAAACCACAACACATGTCGGTCTACTTACAAAACTGGAGTATTTAGTTTGCTCAGTTGGGCTTTAAGAACCACAGCCAGATACTCAATAGGTGACATGTGGGGGAATGTAATATTGGTCTCTAACAGAAATTTTTTTGTAATTCGTTGCAAATTTGTTCTCTTTGCAAATTTTAAAGTTGTTGCAAAACTACATTTTAAAATATATTGTTTTTTAAGTTCCTCTGCATTTATTGCATTTATCTTGAATACCTATCCCTATTATAATTGGCTCTATATTCACACATTGGGTCTAAACAGTTGTAGAATAGTTACATAGTATAGAATAGTCTCCATACACACACCCCTCCATACCTTCACATAAAGTATATATACCCATATCTATACTAACTATAGAGTTTAGTATCACAATAGCCTTTGATATTTTGTCTGTCCAAGAAATCATCCAAGCCATTCTTAAAGGCATTAACAGAATCAGCAATTCCACAACCTCACTGTCCTCACTGTGAAGAACCACCTACGTTACATCAAATGAAAGTTTTTTTCTTCTAGTCTGAAGGGGTGGCCTCTGGTACGATGATCCTCTTTATGGGTAAAAAGGTCCCCTGCTATTTGTCTATAATGTCCTCTAATGTACTTGTAAGGTGTAATCATGTCCCCTCGCAAGCGCCTTTTTCCCAGAGAAAGCGCCTTTTTCCCTCATAATTTAAATCTTCCATCCCTCTAACCAGTTTAGTTGCACGTCTCTACACTCTCTCCAGCTCATTTATATCCCTCTTAAGGACTGGAGTCCAAAACTGCACTGCATACTCCAGATGAGGCCTCACCAGAGACCTATAAAGAGGCACAATTATGTTTTCATCACTTGAGTTAATGCCCTTTTTTATGCAAGACAGAACTTTATTTGCTTTAGTAGCCACAGAATGACACTGCCCAGAATTAGACAACGTGTTATCTACAAAAACCCCAAGATCCTTCTCATTTAAGGAAACTCCCAACACACTGCCATTTAGTATATAACTTGCATTTATATTATTTTTGCCAAAGGGCATAAACTTGCATTTATTTACATTGAACCTCATTTTCCAGTTTGCTGCCCAGTTTCCCAATTTAGACAAATCACTCTGCAAAGTGGCAGCATCCTGCATGGAACCTATAGTTCTGCGCAATTTAGTATCATCTGCAAAAATAGAAACAATACTTTCAATGCCCACCTCCAGGTCATTTAAAAACAAGTTGAAAAGCAAGGGACCTAGTGCAGAGCCCTGCGGTACTCCACTAACAACATTGGCCCAATTGGGAAATGTTCCATTTATCGTTTATCGTTTAGCCAGATCTCTATCCAGGTACAAATACTATGTTCCAGGCCAACATTCCTTAAGTTGGCCATAGACGCAAAGATCCGATTGTACGAATCGAGGATTCGTACGATTTTCGAACCGTGTGAGGAGAGGTCCAACATTTTTCGTCCCGCGGATATCAGTCGTTCGGTCGATCAGACAGGTTAAAAGATTTGTCGGCTGCCGATAATTTCTCTGATGTATTGCCGATCTTATGATTTTCAGTGGGAGACCAGCTTTGTCGGACATAACTTTCATACGATTGCTGTTAGGGGCAGAACATTGGCTGTTCTGTTCTTTTACTACTTTATTTGATCTGAATAGTTAGTGCAGGGCCAAGTCAGCCGGGCGCCCTAGGCAACCCAGCTGACTACGTAGCCCTCTTCTCAAGTGTGTGCACGCACATGCGCAGAGGCGTGCATGATGGAAATTCCAGACTCAAGCGTGTGTGCTGCCGGCTGTGGGGGACACGAGCGGCAGGCACACACTAAAAACTCAAGAAGAGCTGCTCAGGCACGTGCTCGAGGTTCATATCAGAGCTGCTGCCGGCGGTGGGGGACACGAGTGACAGGTACACACTAAAAACACAAGAGGAGCTGCCTGAGATGTGAGACACAAGGGTCTGAGCTAGGGGAAGGTGGCAGAAGAGGTATATGCCTGGCGCCCCTCCACCTTTGCGCCCTAGGCACGTGCCTCTTCTGCCTACCCCTAGGTCCAGCCCTGGGTTAGTGGCAGGTCGGGAGATGGGGAAGTCTGATCGTTTGAGGATTCAAACGATTGGATCTTTGCATCTATGGCCAGCTTTAATTTAACCAGTAACCTTCTGTGTGGCACTGTATCAAATGCTTTAGCAAAGTTTAAGTAAATCACATCCACTACCATCCCAGAATCAAGGTCCCTGCTTACCTTCTCATAAAATGAAATGAATTTAGTCTGGCAAGATCTATTACGCATAAAACCATGCTGGCACAAACTCATAGTATTATCATTTTCTATGATTTGCTATGATGTCCATTATCTTATCCTTTATCAACCTAGAATGCTAGATGCTATTCTACTAAGGCAATGATTTTCAGACTTTTGTGGTTCAAGTGCCCCTTGTTTATCCAACATTAGGTATGGGCCCCCCTTAATGCATAACAAAGTTACAGATGTATAAAACCATTTCTGTATCAGTCATAGTTCCAGTTATAGACAATAGTTTTCAGACTTTCATGAAAAATGGAGTAAATGCTTGGCCTTGCAAAGGAAATCCATATGGGAGCACTATTACTATTAATGATTACTATTAATCATTGTACAGCCCCTCATGGCTAATGGTACATCAAGCCATTTCTCCACCAGTATATTTCTCCAAGGGAAGAACAAATAAAAAACCCTCTGCTGCCTCAAATTGACTTAACACACATATTAAAGCATGAATGGGCCAAAACCACATGCAGCAGTGGTGTCAGGCAGTTTCCATTAAACACAATGCATAGCTGCCTAAATGAGAGGCATTTCTTTATAGCATTAATTATAGCTAATGAACCCAATTAATAAATCTAAAGCATGTAATGGCAAGTCTTTCAAGCATAGGATCCATTATATTTGACCTGGTGCTCCGGTTTACTTTTTTACTTTACTTTTTTACAAACATTTAAGAAGAACTTTTCTTCCTAACTCTTTTCTTTTGGATGCATATCATTTTCTACACATACCAATAATTTTCAGGGGCAGATAAAACTGATATTGAAATGGCCTAAGGAGCCCTAAAGTAGACTAGATGGGGACATTTGGTTCAAGGACCCCAGATGGACAGACTTTCTTGCAATAATAGATGACTGTGTACAAAGCTGAAATGTTTTCTGGCATATTAATTTTTCTGTCTTGATTAAGTTATTGGTCCATGCTAGTGATGTGCAGGCCAAACTGATACCCGCGGGACCCACGGGTTTACGCTCGGGTTTGGCGGGTTCTGGCTGACCTCGCATGCGTTGCTGCAGGTGGCGGGCGGTGCGGGTTGAGCTCTTCTCCCGCCACTGTCAAATGCCGTCTTCCAACTTCCGGGTTCATTTTTTATAGATGCTGCGCCTGCTCACCGGGTCTATAAAAGGAACCCAGAAGTGTGGATGCGGGTGGGCGTGGGCTAAGAGAGGATGGGTTAGGGTCAGCGTCGGACTGTGGGCCCAGATCCATTTCTTAATGTCGGCGAGTAAAAAAACCATCAGCGCGCGCATACTCAGAAAAGGGGGGGCCGGACGGGGAGCCGGAGGGCAGTAGCCCCGGTGGGCGCCAAGCCCCTCAGTCCGACCCTGGTTAGGGTCGGTTGCGGGTTGGGGAAATCCTGACCCGCACATCACTAGTCCATGCATAAGGACAAAATTACAGCCTCCTGGAGATTTATCTGGTAAAAGTGAGTGAAAATTAATTTGGAACTGCATCCAGCAGTGGATATCAGTCTCTTCTGACCATTCTGAATAGATGCCCATATCATCTGACCTTTGGCCAGACGTACTAAACAAATAGATTGGATCATCCAGAGATGGTCTACCACCAAATAAAACTTTAGCTAGACAGGAAGTTAAGCTGAACATTTTCGGTGTTCAAATTCTGTCACTACTTTCAAAATGATGTCTGCACCCAATTCTTAAGATGCATGCATGCTACAGCGATTGACACAGACCGCTGTGGGAACCCATATGCTATCGCTATCTTAGAAGATCATTTTTCATGCAAGGACTGTGGGGAACTTTGTGTGACAGCTGTTGTGTTTTTCCTTGTAAGTGTGCCTATATTTATAAAATCTTTATATAGACCTTTCTGATAAAGCTTACTTAATTTTAGCCTTTTCTTCTCCTTTAAGAGCAAAGCAACTAAAGCCTACTAAAGCAACTAAAGCAAAGCCTAAAACAGGCAAAGTACAAGTCAGACTACGCAGGACAGAGAATATGAATCACTGGAACAGGATAGTGTGGTAATAGATTGGGACAGACTTAGGATGGATGAAATGCATATCAGAATGGACAAGAGAAATGCAAGGCAGGACAAATCAAGGTTTCAGAAGCAATATCTGATTAGTCTCGAGGGGAATCATTTCTGTCTGACTTCAGAAGGCAGACAAATATTTACTATGCACTGTATTTTCTCTAACGTTGCACCCAATCTCTTTTTCTTCAACAAAAGGTGCCATGTTTCTGCCAGTACAAGCTCTTCAAGGACATAACAAATGCACAAAACACAGATACTGTACGATAAATGTTTGCTTCTAACCCCTATATGTAATTAAAGGCACTAAGTTTGCCCAGGAGCAGTTATTCATAGCAACCAATGAAATGTTTGCTTTTAAACAGCTGACCTGTAAATGCGTCCTGCTGATTGGTTGCTATGGGTTACTGCACCTGGGCAAACTTAGTGCCCATTATTACATAACCCCTACGTCTTCTATACATTTTTCTATGTACAAAGTGCCTCTGATATGGAACCCAGGTAAACAGGGACGTAACTACAGAGGAAGCAGACCCTGCGGCTGCAGGGGGCCCCAGAGGTATAGGGGGCCCCATGAGGTCCTCATTATTTAGCAATCTCAACATATACTGGTAAAACAGGGCAACCTTTGCATATATTGGGGGCCCTAAAATTAATTTGCTGTGGGGCTCAGTAATAACTAGTTATGCCACTGCAGGTAAACCAATTGTACTATTTATACTTCATGTGGGGAAAAATTGACAGTTTCTTTAGTGGATCCAGTATTTTATGTATATACAGAAAAACCTTTGTCAACATTTACATAGATACCATCTATTGCAACACTGCTGTTCAAATGTAAATGTCATTCTTAAAAAACCTGACTCATAAACCCATTCTGATTGATATTTATTTAATGATATTTTTTTATTCTTAAACACAAAATTCCAGCTTGGATCTCAGTCGAAAAGATGTCAGTCATACAGGCAAATAAATAACCCGACCGAGAGCGAATTGCCTTTTTGAATATTGAAGTTACATCAGCTTCAATCGATTGATACTATTCCGGATAAGAGATACCATAGAAGGAAGGTGAAATATATCACTTAGGTTTATTCTCACAGCACTTGAGGTAGTATTCCATTGGGGCAATAGCGTTACGCTCACATTCATAAGGGAAGCTGTTTTTTTTTTTAGCATTTTTACCTTGAAAGCATCCAGTGTAATCAATTATTGTTTACTTGACCATCAACAAGCACCCACTATCCTCAACTTTTTATAGCTAATAAGATTTTTGGGGTCCATAGTTTTATTGAAAACCACGTTATTAAATATATGGCAAGTGTATATAGTTCATTAAATAAATCTAAATAACGTGTTGTAATGCTCCCATGATTCTTTATAAAGCATCTACAGGAATGTTCTTTATTATTTAAGTTTGAATACAATTTCGGCTGTTAAACTGAGTGGAAAAGCAGTAGTGAGTTTTATTAGCAGAGCAATTGGAACAAAGTATAATATATATGCAGCTCTTGATTTCCCACAGAACAAATTCAGCATGAATAACTTCTGAATATCTTTGTATAAGGTCCCATTAGTGAGCAGCTATGTGTGCTTTTCTTCAAGGTCATTGCAATTACTGAATAATCATTAGAACAATGTGTTGAATCAGTGTAGAAACAGAGGGGCAAATTCACGAACAGGCAAAAATTCGCCAGCGCTGGCTTTGCGCACATCGCAACACTTCGCCAGGCGTAAAGTCGCCTGGACAATGCTAATTCACGAAGATCCGACGTTTCGCACAGGGTACCAAACACTGGCGAAATTATGCCATTTAAAGTTACGCTAGTGTTGGCTAATAAGCATACGGTGTGCAGTTAAAGTACAATGGCCGTATATGCTGCAGCAAATACATTACACTACACAAGGCCAGGGAACCTTAATAAAATTATATAAAGTTGTTATAATGCCCTACACATGTGCCCACAGTATAGTTTAGGTGCCATATGTAAGGAAATGTAGGGGAGAAGGAGGTCTTTTTCAGTCTACCACCCTTTAAATAGGAAAAAATTGCATCATTTTTTGGGACTTAAAAAAATTTTCAACTTTTTTTTGAGGAACTCCTATCTACTCTATTGCACTCGCCTGGTCTGAGGTGGCGAAGGCAAGTCTGGCGATAGAACGGTCAGTAAAATCGGTCAGTAAAATCAAAAACATAGTGAATTTGCGTAGTAACACTCTTTCGCAAGACCAAAAATTTGCCTGGCGTTAGAGTGCGAAGTTGCGCCAGAGTCTATCTCCATGGCAAAATTACGTCAGCTACCGTTAGTAAAACGGCGAAGTGCAGAAATGAAGTCAACCTGGCGGATTTTTGCCAGTGTTAGCCACTTCGCCCTTTAGTAAATTTCCCCCAGAGACTGGTCAGCAAAGATACTGGGGCTCATTTATAAACTTTGTGCAGGGCAGATTGGTTTGCAAATGGCTGTATTGCCCATGTTTTTCCTGAACTCTAAAATATTGCACTGCTGTGCCCGTCTTTCTGTGTTTTGCAATTCGCATTGAATAAATTTTGGCTCGCAAATGAAACAGGTGTTTGCGTGAGTGCGCCCACTGTGCAAGGTTGTTGTGTGCGAAAATAGTGTTGACAGTAACTTAAATTTGCAATTTGCGAAACTGTTTTGCAAATATTTTCTCGGCCACCAAAGTTGTGGCATAATTCAAGCGCAGAGTGTGTACATAATATTCTCAATTTGCGATTTTTTGCCATATTTAAAAAGCTCTTATAGACATTCGCATGGTGTGAAAAAAAAATTCACAATTCTGTTTGCACACTCTTATTGAGCTTTATGAATGTAACCATGTAAAATGTAAAATTGCAAATGGCATTTGAATTACGTCACAATTTTGGCGGCTGAAAAAATATTTGCAAAAGGGTTTTACAAATTGCGAATTTAAGTTACTGTCGATGCTATTTTCGCCCACAACAACCTTGCACAGTGTGGGCACTCACGCAAACACCCATCTCATTAGCGAGCCATTTGCAAAAATTTATTCTCAATGCAAATTCACAAAAACCGGAAAGACGGGTACAGCAGTGCAATATATTAGGGTTCAGGAAAAAACATAGGCAATACAACCATTTGCGAATGAATATGCGCTTTGCAAACTTTATAAATGACCCCCACAAACCTGTAAGTGGTAGTCAGCGTTATAATACTGATGTGTTAATATTAATTAACATAAATTAGCTCCCAGCATCCATTAATACAAACATTGCTGCAGAATATCTCAGTGCAACAGGACCCACCTTGATTCCCACAGTAGTGAAAATGCTATTCCTCTGCAACGTGTTACAATATGTTTGATAGATTGTACCCGCCAAGTCTGCTTTTTCCATATGCAGTACCTGGATTGATATCAAATCTTACTTTGCTAGAAATTGTACCTGTCTATGTTTAAATCAGATTTGTTATAAACTCTGCAGGGCATTGTTCCAGGTGTCATAAATGTTAACGTTTGTCATTTGAAATAGTTATACACATAGAATCTCTCTGACATGTTTTCCATAGTTTTTTGTCTGACTCTTATAAGAAGCAGATAAACAAGCATAACAAACAGATAGTTCATAGTTATAACAGTAGTGGTGTACAGTTTAAATTTGAATGAAAATGAAATAACTTGTATGGAATCAGTGCTGGACTGAAAAAAAACCCACTGGGCCCCAGACTTCATGGGCCCACCCATGTCATCATTTTCCAGTCTCTTATTTAAACCACTCTCTGGTTGATAGGTTAAATTGGATCTTAGCAAACAGATTGCTGCCTAAATTCCAACCCGGAGAGCTAAGCTGTCTAGTACTGTCTAATTCAGGGCTGTCAAAAGGTATCAATACAGAGATAGACATTCTCTGCTTGCCCAGTGCTGCTTGTGTGTGCCATTCTCTGCTTGCCCAGTGCTGCTTGTGTGTGCCATTCTCTGCTTGCCCTACGCTACCTGTGGGATGTAAGCCTGTTAGGGGAAATTGTTGTTAAGGGCTCCTAAGGTGTTTAATAATGTGTTGGGGGGTTCTTGTATTATCCACAGGGGAGGATGAGGCATATGAATTTAAGGGTATGTTTTTAACATGACTTCAATTTGTCACATATGAGTGATGAGGGATTTCCCTGCAGTGAGCACCAGCCATTTGGTTTTTTGGTGTGCTACTACTGTTAATGTGGATATGATCTTAAAAGTTCTTGTGGTAACATGGGTGTGGTTTACAGTGGGTGTGGTTTAAAAGGGGAAGTGACCAACCCTGACTTCCATTATCGGCCCTCCACCACATAGGCCAGTAAAATTTTGGCCCTCGGTACCACAGAAGTTGGACAGCACTGGTCTAATCATGGCAAAAGTTCATTTAAAAGTGAATGACCCCTTTAAGTCTATTAGCATTTTAGAAAAACCCAACACAAGTGTTTTACCACCAAGGTACAAGTTACTGTTTTATTATTACAGAGCAGAAAAAAACAAGAAATTATTTGCTCAAAAATGAACTCTAAGGGAAATGAAACTGCCTAAGCTTTCTGGATAACGGGTTTCTGGATAGGAGATCCCTCCAACCCACAACATAGCACTAAAAGCTCTGTGTCACTGGACTCATGCCAGAGGTGGGTTTATTTTGCTTAAATTTGGTTGAAGAGCCACCCTAAAGTCATAAAAAAGACTCAGTTTTTGGTAGGTGCAATATAGGTTAATTATCTTCTGGTTTATAAATTGTATATATAGTGAATAAAGTACCTCCTATTGTAAAATATAAGGATATTATAAGTTACCGAGGAGTTTCATGACCATATAAAAACACGAGGCCGAAGACCGAGCGTTTTTATACAGGTCATGGAACTCCGAGGTAACTTCTAGTATCCTCATATTTTGCAACTGGGAGTACTTTATTTATTATAATACACAAATTTCAGTGAGTCATGTAACAGAAATGACATCAGAACTCACCGTTTATAACTGATGACATCAGAACTCACCGTTTATAAGGATATAATTTACAAGATATTCATAGCTTTTGTGTATTATATATATATATATATATATATATATATATATACATATATATATATAGAAAAATGAAGAAGCTCGCACTTTCTGGGCTTATCACATCAAAAAAAGTGTTATTCAGGAAACAAAACAACTAACGTTTCGGCTCCACTCAGGCCTTTCTCAAAGTGAGAAAGGCTTGAGTGCGAGCCGAAACGTTAGTTGTTTTGTTTCCTGAATAAAAACTTTTTTTGATGTGATAAGCCCTGAGAGTGCGAGCTTCTTCATTTTTCTACTTAATCTTCGGGCCTTTTGCACCCAGGCAACTTCGACCATTTGACTTGTTGTGCCGGCTTCCAGACTACTTTACATATATATATATATATATATATATATATATATATATATATATATATATATATATATATATATATATATGCTGTTATCTTTTCTAAACATTAATTGAACATCAGAAGAACAAACAAGAGAAAAGTGAAGATGTATTGATAGACATACAAGGAAGTACTGCATGATGAGTTAGGAAGTCCTTGCCCATATGTACAATGAAGGTGAATTAAAGTGATATTCCAACTCGTCAGAGGAAACTCTCCCCTCTATAAAAGACATTAGATAGGATTGAATTATAAAGAACTATTTTGCTACTGATTCTTAAAACACCCTATTGTGCTCCAAGATGATTCCCACCACTAAATTTCATGGTTAGTAGAAGAATCCCATCTAGACTTGATGCTAGATAAGCCTGCAGGTGAATGAAACACATTATTAAAGCAGTTCAGCTTTGGATGTTGATATTATTTATGCAGAAGAAACACATTTTTAGTATCAGTCTTTAGTAATGCATTGAACATGCACAAGTCTATAATTTCTACATGCATGAAAATTTCTTTCCTAAACCCCTAACAAATCTGCACCACTAACAGATTGGAGAATGGCCTATCAATGGCAAAAAGCCTTTCCTGTATTGCAGGATATAAGGCAAAACATTGATATTCTTCTAAAACTGCTAAAATATTTTCTTTCTCCTCATTACAGATAGATGGGAGGGAACCTTCAACAGTTTAGGAAGCTGGAGTCTATCATTCATGGGGATTGTTTTTTTTTAAAAATTTTATATTTTCTATTTTTGCTCTGGATTCAAAGGACAAAAATTCAGACAAAATTCTGGCAGCACAAAAACATAATTAGGAAAACCTGTTCTTTTTTTGTGTTATTACATTTATCCCACCCATGAATCACATAAGTTTTGTGTTCATAGATTTAGGGGATTATTTACTAAAATCCCAAAATTTCTCACTATTTTCTTAAAACCACTTTGACCCAACTCCCATCCACATTTTTACCGTATTTATCAATAAATTAACTCAAAAAAATCTGGTGCTGGAAAAGATTAAATAAAATCCAGAAAAATTCTGAATCGTCCAATTTTTTCCGATTTGTTGCCTGAAAACCAAAAAATTCTTTGGATTATTGTACAAAACCCAGTGCAGATTATGATATCTTCCAATTGTAAACAGGACATCTGCCATCAACTTCTATATGACCTCAACAGGTTTGAGCTGGAGCACTTTTTTATTTTTACATTTCTACTTTTAACAGCATCAGGGTTTAATAAATCACAAAAAAATTGAGTTTTTTCCCTCTGAAGAAAATTGTGTTTTCCCCTTTAAAACTCCTACCAGAAAAAAATCAGACGTTGTTAAAATGCAAAAAAAATCCAACCATTTTTACAAGCAATGTTTAAAAAATGTCGAAAAATAAAATAGACTTAATGCTGTTTAGACTAAATGCTGTTGATTTATACAGGAACTCACCAGGTTTTAGTTGCTGAGTTCTTTTATTAGAATTTTTTGCAATTTTTTTTGATTGAAAAATGTGAGATTGTGCTGTTGCCATTTTCTCGAATCAAGGGTGATCACGATTTTTCAATAATTCAATAATCCCTAAGCAATGATATCGAATCGTGAGTTGTCCTACAAGTAGAATTTTTATAAAGTGTCCCTGGTGAGAATAATTTAATACAGGATTTTCTAGATTGACTCTCTTGATGCGAAACATAGATCAATAGAACAGTGATTGCAATAACAGGCTTTAATGCATGTAATTGATTGATAAAGACGTGAGAAAAAAACCTCATCCCATCCTAGCAAGCTTTGTTGTATTGATTTAAGGGACACTACAAGGCAGTGTATGAAATTCACAACATGTGGACTCTTGGATAATTACACAAATCCTATTTAAATGCTCAGTAACTGGCCAAACTTTACTGTGCCCTAAAGTAAGTGAGTATGAGTTTCACATCTACATTGGATTGCTTACAGAACCTGGAAAACTATGTTGGGCTGGAGGGAAGCAAATCCTATCAAAAGAACATGATGCACAAATACAGGTAAATGGGTAGTGTTTCCACCTGTCCAGTTTTCAGTCCAGGTGAAAACTGCCTGCCCAGATTTCCAAATGAGGTAGTCCGAACATTGACGTTAATGGTCCAGTGTTCAGTGAGTCACTGATCAACACTTCATAATTCCCCCAGTCACCCAGTCTGCCCCAAATGTCACTTGCTCCTCTCCCGATATCATCCCCCCTACCCTCTGCCCAGAGTTCCCTACCACAAAAGCTTACCCATGGGGTAACAGCTTCTTACACACAGGAGTTTTTCTGTCAATTTTTGTGTCATATAAAGCAATTCTAAACACAGTGTGAATTTCAGCACAGTTGTATTTTAACATGTACAGTAAATATACAATATACTGCATTTTGAGGGTTCTTTATTAAAGTCTGAATCCCAAAAACTAGTATAATTTGAGTTTCTTTACTATAAAATCCAAATTTTTAGTGGAAAAAAAACGAGAATTTTTCGAGGTTTATTATACCCTGAGGATGGAAAAAGTCAGAATCCTATAATTCAGCATCTCAGACCTGTCAAGGTTGTACTGTATATAAGTCAATGGTAGAAGTCCTTGTCCAATTTGGAAATTTCTGTGGTCTGCTCTGGAATTAGCCCGAAAATCCAACTATTTCTGACTTTTTGGGTAAAAATCTGAAAAACTCTGGCTTTTCGGCATAAAAGCCCGAAAAATAATTGTCCGATTCAGGAAAAAACTCGAGATCCAATGAAATCATGCTTTTCTTATTAATAAATAAGGTCATATTGTGGATTCTAGTTTGGTCGGACTTTGGTCAGGACGAATCAAAAATTTCAGCACAACGTGAAAGATGAATGCTAGTAGCAGCCAGGGCCTTATTCATATTAAGGAACCCAAGGGCCTGTGCCAAGGGCGGCAGGTATTGGGGGCAGCCCTCGGGTGTTTCTAAATTTATTTTTAAATGCACACGTTGTGTGACATCACTTCTGCGATGTCCGTGCATGTGCCTTCACACGCATGACCCGCTGACATCACACGTGTCACGTAGGGGGTGTGTTTAGGTCCGGTGCCTAAAATACCTAAATACAGTCCGGGTAGCAGCTCATGTAAGCTAGATCATCATTACAAAAAACGGACTAATGTGTCTTCTGTAAAGTTCCAGTTTGATGTACTAACTAACAGCATCGGACTGGGCTGGCGGGACTCCGGGAAAAAACCCGGTGGGCCCCAGCCCTCGTGGGCCCCACCGCCCATACCCGCTCCACAGAACCATCACTCCTGACTTCCCCTCCCCCGCCCGATTGCATGAAGAAGACGCAAAGCAGGTATGCGCTGGCGGGGGTGGGGGGATGGAAGCACAGAAGAAGCTCTGAGATTGGGGCCCTTGGGGGCGGGGGCCCTGATGTTGCAGCCCCGGTGGGCCCTGACCCCCCCAGACTGATCCTGCTAACTAATGTAGGCTGACAAGATAATCCCCTTAATTGGGGGGCGTTAATGAAACATTAGTGTTTCAGGGATCTATTCACATGGTAGTGCAGGATGCATGTGTTTTAGATGTCTCACAGATAAAGGGATGTTCTAGTCAGCTTAGCCTAATGTATAATGAGCAGACCTCTGCTCCCAGATAACATCTGTTCTTACTGAGGAACCACTGAAACTTGTTTCGTAACCAGTAATAGGGATTTACCAGTGCGTGCTTTTTCTTTTCCATTAAAAATTCTGCTCCATCTGTATTTTTACTACAGTTTTCTTATTGGAATGAACTAGAAATGATGACTTTTTATGGATGAATTGTTTTTAGTAATTGCTTTTCTGTGCTAACTGACTACTCAGCACATCGTTTGTGATGTCATGTATGTGTGGGGTGCTTATTTTTTTGTTAGAAGGATCTACTATAGACCACATAATTAAGTGTATTGTTAATTAAATATTTCCTCTGAAATTGGTGTTCATTAAGTTTAAGTTAACCTCTTGGTTGTAAGCATTCTCCCACTCGTTCCAGGATTGATTCAAAATTCCCCAACGTGTTGAATTATATTTGCCCTTTAAAATATATATTATTGTTTTGAACCAGTAATTTTTCCTTTTGAATGACAAGTGTGGTCAGGGCCGGATATACATATACAGTACATGCAAATTTTCATCATTGGGTGCGGAGCATTGAGGATTGGCACATGGGAGATCTTGAATTATTTTTGTAAACACGTCAAGCAACATGCAAAAAAAATGAAAACGAAACGAAACATCAGTGCAATAAAACATAAGTCTAAATGCTGACGAGTACAAACAAGCAGAATTTAATGGAATCAATTAGCTGATACATTTAGGTGCGCTCAAACCTGCTTCTCAAAATACAAAATTTTGTATTCAGTACAGCTATGCTATGATCAACAAACATTTCAACTTAGAAGATGCATCATTTTACAATTGGTCTGCTCACAAGAGCTTCAAGAGAAAGGAGAAAAGAACCGAGATTTTCGGGCAAAAAAACATAAGAAATATGAGTTTTCGGGTGAAAAAAAACGAAAAAATCTTGAAAATCAGATTTTTTCCCGCAAAGCAAATTTTTGGGAAAATGTAATAAGAAATAAGCATAAAAAACCCAAGCGGATCTGATTGTAAATTTGATAAATAACCCCCACAGGTTTTGGGATTACTAGTATGGTTTTAGATATCATGTGGTACGTTAATGTGTGCGGAGCGGGAGAGGAGTAAAAGAATTAGGACATGGCCAAGTTTTTGAGGATTTAGAAAAGTCCTAAATCCAGGTGTGTAAAGGAGCAGTGACAGAAGGGGGAGAGAAGGAGGTTATGTGCAGAGTGATGGTTCACACTAGACACAAATACAGATATGAGATCTCTAATCCATTATCCTGAAAGCTCTGAATTACAGAAAGGCCATTTCCCATAATATGTGATAATAAAACAACACGTTTTAATTGATCCTAACAAATATATCAGTAATCCTTTTTGGAGACAATAGTAGACTTAAGGTATGGTTATCTTAATAACAGAAAGACCCCTTATCTGGAAAATCCCAGGTCCTAAGCATTATGTACTGTACTGTCAGGTACTGACTGCAGTTGGGTCCAAAATTGTTATATTTCCATTATTTCTGTAGCACAACAAGGAAGTTAATGTTGGCTTTTTCTTTGGACCCTTTAACTGTTTGTTTGTGTGTGAGAGATAAATGTAAAAATGTATTTGCTTACATCCATTTCTATTCCTCCAACCCTCTGCTAGGACAACTGTCGTTTCGGGTAATGGCACATGGACTCCTCTCCTGGAGAGTGGATTGTTAGGAGGTTGTGTGTCAATTTAGCTTTGTTTCATTCATGCCAGGGTTCAAAATATAATGTTTTTCCAGTAGTTTGCTCAGCAATTTTACAACAATATTTATTTATTTTCGTTCCTATATTGGAGAAATGAAGCTTGAAGGAACGTGGCAAAATAATGTGGCATGCTACATTACTGGCAATTATTTTTCTGGAATAAAAGCATAATAAAATGTCATTATGAATATGAAATCATCTGACATCAACAGAGTAATTAATATTTTAACAACATCTATAATGAGCTGCACTATACAATCTGGTCAGAAACTCATTAAATTAAATAATAAAAGGGGCAGTTCACCTTTCAATGAACTTTTAGTATGTGGACAGTTAATATTTGTTTAAAATGAAAGGTTTTTTTAAACTGTTTGCCTCTCCATTTTATATCAGGCCTAAAATGTAAAATGCTGTGTAGCTGCCAGAGGTCATTATTAGCATATTTTTATTTTTACCTAAGTTTCTTAAATTTACTTCTAGTTGTCTTTCAGTTATCATTTACAGGAAAATGGAACAAATACTGAAAGGGATTCTGTTGTGATTTTTATGATGTAGTTTTTATTTCTAAATTACGCTGTTTACACTGCAAATAATTCACTGTACAATGTAAAATTTAATTCCTGAACCAGCAAGTGTACATTTTTTAGTTGTAATATTGGTGTTTAGGCTCCATCTCAGGTCATTTTGCCTGGTCATGTGCTTTCAGAAAGAGCCAGCACTTTAGGATGGAACTGCTTTCTGGCAGATTGTTGTTTCTCCTACTCAATGTAACTGAATGTGGGACCTGGATTTTACTACTGAGTGCTATTCTTGTGTTAGGGCTATCTGGTTACCTTCCCATTGTTCTGTTGTTAAACTGCTGGGGGACAAGGGAGGGGGTGATATCACTCCAACTTGCAGTGCAGCAGTAAAAAGTGACTGAAGTTTATCAGCGCACAAGTCAAATGACTGTTGCAGCTGGGAAACTGACAATATGTCTAGCCCCATGTCAGATTTCAAAATTGAATATAAAAAAATATGTTTGCTCTTTTGAGAAATGGATTTCAGTGCAGAATTCTGCTGGAGCAGCACTATTAACTGATGCATTTTGAAAAAAATGTTTTTCCCATGACAGTATCCCTTTAACAACATAATATGTGGCCATTGGTGTAACTAGAGTGCATGGGGGCCCCCTGCAAAAATATCTTCAGAGGGGCCAAGCGCACTTCGATCCCCATCCTCCCTGCCCACTCAGATCCTCATCCTCCCGCTCACTTTCTGCCCCGCCTCCTCCCTGCTCACACCCCGCCTCCGCCCACTCCCACGCGACTAACTCCCCCTTCCTCGCTGCAGGTAAGAGAGCCGCTGGGGAGGAGTTTTTTTTCTATTAGCTATAGAGGAAGCAGACACCATAGACTGTGCCCCTTTGTTCTCCTGAGCCCCCTGCAACTGCAGAGTCTGCTTCCTCTATAGTTACACCACTGTATGTGGCCTGTACAGCAATCTTATCAAATGAACATATACATATACCTAAATACAGTTATGGGACCTGTTATCCAGAATGCTCGGGACCTGGGGTTTTAAACATTACGTTTAAACATTAAATAAAGCCACTAAACCCAATAGGGTTATTTATATCTTAGCTGGGATCAAGTACAAGGAACTGTTTTATAATTATAGAGAGGTGAAAAAGGAAATAATTTTTAAAAATGTGAATTATTTCATTATAATTGATTTTATGGGAGGAGGCCTTTCCTTTATTCGGAGCTTTCTGAATAGCGGGTTTCTGGATCCTATACCTGTTTGCTCATTTACATCTTGTAAGAAATATACCTGGGTCGCGGCGGCATGGACGGCCGCCACGCCGCCGCGCTCCTTCTCCGTCGGCTTCCGGGTCCTAGTGCGCGCGTGGCGCGCATGCGCATTATTTAAAGGCGCAGGCGCGCTGGCATAATTACGTCAGCGCGCAATGGCGCGAATTTCAAACTGTATTTAAACCCATTCATTGGTACTACTGGTTGCCCGTGATAGGATTTATCCTGTGGATTTGCCTGAAGCCTTGTGCTGTTTGTCCGTGTTTATTCTGCTAGTTATCCGGTTTTTGACCTCAGCCTGTTTTCCTGACGACGCTCCCATCTGAATCCTGACCTGTGCCTGTTACCCGACTACTCTATGGCCTGTACCCCTTCTGCTTGATACCCGGTTTTGACCCTTGCCTGCCTGACGATCCTTGCTATCTGCCTGCCTCGACCCAGCCTGTCTGACTATCCTCTCTGCCTCATCTTTGCCTGTAACCGTGATCCTCGGCCCAAAAGACTCTAGATTCTTGCCGTGCCCCATTGCCTGCCAGAACTCTAGCCTTGCCCACTCATAAATCCAGGTGGCACCCCAGTAGGCGGAGGGCCTTCCCGAAGCCCAAAAGTGGTCACACATACTGGTAAAGAGAGCTCTGACCACGGTGCTTGGTTCTGGTATTGGGTGCCGGCCGTGACATTATCACGGGCCATGGAGGACGACGATCACATTGAAGCTGCTGCTGCTCCTCTCCCAACATCCACTGATCTGTTGCTTACTACTTTGCTGCAACGAATGGAGGACCAGGAGCGAAAGCAAAATTATCTGCTCCAGGGGTTCCATAATCTAACCCGCCAGCTGGGACCCTCGCAGCAGTCAGCTAGTTCTGTTCCTACATTCTCTGTGGGTTCCCCGCCAGATAGGGGTTCTACATCCAGACCCCAGGAACCCAAGATCGCATTTCCTGCCAAGTTCGGTGGGGACAGAACCCAGTTTTTTGTTTTTCAAGAAGCCTGTAAGCTGTACCTCAGCTTTTTCCCCCATTCTTTTCCCTCTGATGAGGAAAAGGTCAGATTTGTTATGACCCTATTAGTGGGTGACCCCCAAATCTGGGCACTTAGACTGCCAGCCACCGATCCTGCCCGTTTTTCTTTAGACCATTTCTTCCGTTCTATGGCTATTCTATACGATGACCCGGATCTCGCCTCTTCGGCCGACTCCGCGATTCGTAAATTACGCCAAGGTAAACGGGAGGTGGAAACTTATTGTACTGAGTTTCGTAGGTGGGCGGTGGAAACTGGGTGGAATGATACGGCTCTACGGAGTCAGTTTCGCATTGGTCTGGCCAAATCTGTCAAAGACAGCCTTGTTAACTATCCCCTATCTTCCAGTCTGGATGACCTTATGTCTTTGGCCATCCAGATAGATAGGAGACAAAGGGAGAATAGGGATGAACAGGATACTTCTGTTGGGTATAAACATGTTCATAGTGCTAAGTTGTCAAACCCCTCTGTGTCTCAACCTCAGGAGGAGCCTATGCAGCTAGGCATCTCACACCTTACTCCTGAGGAAAAGGCACGCAGGCGGTCCCTTGGGCTGTGTATTTATTGTGGGGAGAAGGGTCACTTTCTCAATCAATGCACCAAGAGGCCGGGAAACGCCCAAGCCTAAATGGAGAAGGGGAGCTCCATTTGGGTGCAGGCGTTTCCTCTCCCCAATCTGCCTCTAAGGTTCTATTACCAGTTAAACTGACCTGGCCTACGGGCACTATCAAAGTGTCGGCTTTCATTGATTCTGGGGCAGAGGGTAATTTCTTGGACGCGGCTTTTGCTGCAAAATTCAAAATTCCACTGGTTGCCCTTAATCCGCCCATGAGAATCCTTGCTGTAGACAAAAGACCCTTGGGGTCTGGGGTGGTTTCCCAAAAGACCATCAACCTGTCCTTGTGTATAAGTAATCTGCATTCTGAAGAAATAGCTCTGTACCTCATTGAGGGAGCTTCCTGTCCTCTCATTCTGGGTTTACCCTGGCTCCAGAGGCATAACCCTCTGATAGATTGGGTTTCTAGGGAGGTTATTCAGTGGGGTTCTGGTTGTAGTGGGGTGTGTACTCCATCTGTAGTGGGTAATACCATCCTTGAGGGGTTACCATCTGCCTACACTGCCTATTCTGATGTATTTTCCAAAAAGGCAGCTGAGACACTACCCCCACATCGGCAGTATGACTGCCCTATTGATCTGCTTCCGGGATCATCTCCCCCTCGAGGAAGAACCTTTCCCCTTTCATTGCCTGAGGCCCAGGCAATGAGAGAATATATTCAAGAGAACCTTGCTAGAGGGTTTATTAGGCCTTCCAGTTCCCCTGCGGGGGCAGGGTTTTTCTTTGTAGGCAAGAAAGACGGTGGTTTACGCCCCTGTATTGATTATAGGGGCTTGAACAAGATCACTGTGAAAAACCGCTATCCCTTACCCCTTATCTCTGAATTGTTTGACCAGGTCAAGGATGCTAAAATCTTCTCCAAATTAGACCTGAGGGGAGCTAACAATCTCATACGGATCAGGGAGGGGGACGAGTGGAAAACTGCTTTCAATACCAGGGATGGCCACTATGAGTACCTCGTAATGCCCTTTGGTCTATGTAACGCCCCAGCAGTGTTTCAGGAATTTGTCAATGACATCTTCCGGGACCTGTTGGGGGTATATGTTGTGGTTTACCTTGACGACATACTAATTTTTTCTGCAAACCTTTGCGAACATCGCATTCATGTCTGTGAGGTATTACGTAGGTTAAGGGTGAATTGTCTGTATGCTAAGTTAGAGAAATGTACATTCGAGGTAACCTCTGTCCAATTTCTGGGGTTCAACATTTCTTTTAAGGGTCTTGAAATGGATCCGGGCAAGGTGAGAGCTGTCCTGGATTGGACTCAACCCCTTTCACTGCGTGCAACCCAGAGATTCTTGGGGTTTGCAAATTATTACAGGCAATTCATCAAAAACTTTTCTGTCATAGTGGCGCCCATCACTAATTTAACCAAAAAAGGTGCTGATCCCAGCATGTGGCCCCCTGAAGCTATTCAAGCTTTTGAAACCCTCAAGAGGGAATTCAGTTCCGCCCCAATTTTACGCCATCCTGATACTGCTTCACCTTTCATTGTGGAGGTAGATGCTTCTGAGGTAGGAGCAGGGGCGGTTCTTTCCCAAAGGCACCCGACTACCAATAAGTTGCATCCCTGTGCATTCTTCTCTAGAAAGTTCCTGCCCGCTGAGGTAAACTATGATATAGGGAATCGTGAATTGTTGGCAGTCAAGTGGGCCTTTGAGGAATGGCGGCACCTACTGGAGGGGGCTAAACACCAGATTACGGTCTATACTGACCATAAGAATTTGCTCTATATTGAGTCAGCTAAGAGATTAAACCCTAGACAGGCTAGGTGGGCTCTGTTCTTCACCAGGTTTGATTTTTCTTTAACCTTTAGACCTGGTACAAAGAACATCAAGGCAGATGCTCTCTCTAGGAGCTTCGACTCAATCTGTTCTGACTCAGATGATAATCCTTCTATTATCCCAAGTGAATGTATTGTAGCCACATTGGAATCTGACCTCTCTTCCTTATTGTCCTCTGTTCAAACTGATGCCCCCTCCAACACTCCTGAGGGGAGGCTTTTTGTTCCTGAAAATCTCAGAGAACAGGTGTTAAGAGAGGTTCATGATTCCAAAATGGCAGGACACCCCGGTGTAAGTAAAACTACATCTTTGTTGTCCAGAAGTGTGTGGTGGCCAACTTTCAAGCAAGAGGTAAAATCGTTTGTAGACTCTTGCCCTGTTTGCCAACGCTCTAAATCTTCTAAAAATTTGTCCCAGGGATTACTCATTCCCCTGCCTATTCCTGAAAGACCGTGGACCCATCTTTCAATGGATTTTATAGTGGACTTACCATCGTCCCAGGGGAAAACAGTAATTTGTGTGGTCGTGGATAGATTTAGCAAAATGGGTCATTTTGTCGCACTTCCACATCTCCCTTCCGCTAAAACCTTATCTGAGCTTTTCATTCAGCACATATTCAAGTTACATGGTTTTCCAGAGGGGTTCAGTTTGTCTCCAAGTTTTGGCGAGCATTTTGCTCTTTAGTGGGGATTAATCTTTCTTTTTCTACTGCTTATCACCCACAAACCAACGGGCAAACTGAAAGGGTAAATCAGACTCTAGAACAATTTCTAAGGTGTTACGTGTCTGAGAATCAGTCTTCTTGGGCAGAACTTTTACCCTGGGCAGAATTTGCCTACAATAATGCTTCTCACTCCTCCACTGGGGAGTCTCCGTTTTTTGTTGTTAATGGGTTGCACCCCAAGGCATTTTCTTTTTCAGGGTCTGGTTCCTCTGTTCCATCTGCCAACTCCTCTGTCGAACAGTTTTCTAAAGTCTGGTCACAAGTTCACAACTCTCTTAAGACGGCTACATCCTCTCAGAAGAGGGCTGCCGATAGGAAACGCAGGGAGGCACCCCAATATAAGGTGGGAGACTTGGTGTGGCTCTCCACCAAGAACATTAAATTGAAAGTTCCTTCCCTAAAATTGGGTCCCCGTTTCATTGGTCCATATCCCATCACTTCTATTATTAACCCTTCTTCTGTTCGTCTTAAGTTACCTGTTAATTTCAAAATTTCTGATTCCTTTCATGTCTCGCTACTAAAACCTGCTTCTAACACCCGCCTTGTTTCTGTTCCTCCTACAGTGCAAGTTGACGGTCAGCCTGAATTTGAGATCCAGGAGTTCCTTGATTCCCGTTTGGTACGTAACAAACTCCAGTACCTCACTAGATGGAAGGGATTCGGTCCTGAGGAGAACTCCTGGGTCTCAGTTGATGACATCAAGGCTGACCGCCTCAGGAGGCAATTTCACATTAAGTTTCCTGGGAAGCCTGGGGGTCCAGTGGCCCCCCCTAGAGAGGGGGGTAATGTAAGAAATATACCTGGGTCGCGGCAGCGTGGACGGCCGCCGCGCTCCTTCTCCGTTGGCTGCCGGGTCCTAGTGCGCGCGCGGCGCGCATTATTTAAAGGCGCAGGTGCGCTGGCGTAATTACGTCAGCGCGCAATGGCGCGAATTTCAAACTGTATTTAAACCCATTCATTGGTACTACTGGTTGCCCGTGATAGGATTTATCCTGTGGTTTTGCCTGAAGCCTTGTGCTGTTTGTCCGTGTTTATTCTGCTAGTTATCCGGTTTTTGACCTCAGCCTGTTTCCTGACGACGCTCCCATCTGAATCCTGACCTGTGCCTGTTACCCGACTACTCTATTGCCTGTACCCCTTCTGCTTGATACCCGGTTTTGACCCTTGCCTGCCTGACGATCCTTGCTATCTGCCTGCCTCGACCCAGCCTGTCTGACTATCCTCTCTGCCTCATCCTTGCCTGTAACCGTGATCCTCGGCCCAAAAGACTCTAGATTCTTGCCGTGCCCCATTGCCTGCCAGAACTCTAGCCTTGCCCACTCATAAGTCCAGGTGGCACCCCAGTAGGCGGAGGGCCTTCCCGAAGCCCAAAAGTGGTCACACATACTGGTGAAGAGAGCTCTGACCACGGTGCTTGGCTCTAGTTCTGGTATTGGGTGCCGGCCGTGACACATCTTTTACCTCGAGTCACCATTTTGTACAGTTCTCTGTGTCACTCACTGATCACCTGACAGGAAATATGATTGCGACTTTTCACTCTGGCGAATGGATGTTACTCCGCAAATTCACTAAAATGTTTTTACTGAACATTACCTCTTTCACCAGACTTGCCATCGCCAGCTCAGATCAGGCGAAGTGCAATGGAGTGCATAGATCTAACTCAATCTTCTGTTACTTACATCATATTCTACGAAAAATGCATCAAAGTTCAAAAAACGCTGGCGACATTTCTTTTTTTCAGAGTGATCATTTTTTTTTGTAAACGGTTTTCCCCATATATTTTCTAACATATGGAACATTAACTTTACAGTGGGCTCAGGTGTAGGGCATTATAACAACTCTAATGTCTTTATTAAGGTTCCCTGGACATGTGTAATAAACAGTGTAAATGTAAAGTATACATAAACATATAACATAAAGAAGTCCATACAACTTTACATTTCCTGCCATATGCAAATGAACCTGAGCACAAGATCTCTAGCGAATTTTCGCTAGGCAGAAATTCACCAGTGTTGGGTGCCCAGGACGAAATCCCGCATGTTAGTGAATTGGCGTTGTCTGAGCGAATTTTCGCCTGCTGAAGTGTAGCGCTGGGTGCGAAGTAGATGTCGCCGAATTTTCGCCGGTTAGTACATCTGCCCATAAGAATTTATTAAAAGGGTAACTTGGAAAAGCTTATATCTCACTATCTAATGCTCAACAAACTACAAACATGTTCTTCTTTTTTTCTTTTCTAGATGGAAAATGAGCCAAAAAATGCATGGGTTTCAGACTAATAAACAACTGTCACCCTGATGTGTTAATATAAACCATTTGCACGTCTTGCAATTATTTAGCAATTTCTTGTTTTTTATTGTTTAGAAAGATGCAGAAATACCTCAAGGTTAAGTCTTGATGAACACCTTTGTTTAATTTATGGAGCAGAAAAAGAAAAAAGAGCAGGCATAACATTTGATTACTTAATTTACCGAATGCTTCATTTTCCTCTGTATGACAAGAGGATTATTTTTCAGCACAGCCTTGTATGGTTACACTACATTTCTTTAACTATAAAAACAAGTCCTAGTTGTGTCTCATGTGGGAGCCATGACCTTCTAAAGACATCACACATCCAGAAAGCATCACACAGTGTGTCAATTAGAAATACAGGTTAAAAAAAAACCTTATGTGATACAACCATCAATGTCCTTTTCCCAGGAATCACATCAAACCATAATACATTAGACATCAAAACATATTACATAATGGGCATTCGGTTTCAAGAACAGTAAGTTGTGATTTAAAATGACTTTATAGTGTAAATCGAAATACAAATAACTGAAAAACAAATTTGAAGCTCACATGTATAGCTAGCATTTTATATAATATCTTTTTTCATTTAAGAAACAGTAAAACAAATGGAAGTACAAATTAAAGTACAGTGTTTGGGAGTGGTGGCCAAGAGGCAACAGAGTTTCCAGAGTTAAATGCAAAAATAATAGGGGTGTTATCTGGAATCTGATATGTAACAGTTTTGTACATAATGTAGTATATTAGAGAATTTGATTTCTGAATTTATTGCTGAACTAGTTTCTCCTCTGTTGGGTCAAAAGTAGTCCTGACCTGAAAGGCTTAAAAGCTTGAGTATATTGCTGACATGTTTTTTTCTAGCAAAATACATTGGGGTCTATCAGTGATTTGTCACCTTGTTTTTATTTTTATTGCAGAGAAAATGCTGTGGCAATTTCATGAATATATTACCCATTGGCAAAATTCAGAAATTCATCGCAAATCCATCCCTGGAGGAATATTTAGGTCATCAATTGTAGCCAAGTATTTCAGAGGTTCCAATATGTTTGGCTTTGTATGACCAATACATGTCCATTATGATTGAGAGTATGCGCTTGCTTTAATTTCTAACTGATTTCTCAAGATTTCAGTCTCTATCACTTTAACCACTTGTACTTGAGAAATGGTGGTATTCTGTTCTTACCTTTATATACATATATAAAGGTAAGAACAGAATACATACTGTAGAATATGAACAAAATACTTAATTTAGAATACACTACACAAATATAGAACAACCCCAGATACGAACTAGATTATAGCATAGACCGCCAGAGAAAGAGACAGAGAGAGACAGAAAGAAAGAGACAAAGAAAGACAGATGAGGCAAAAAGCTCTGTTCATTTTAATAATAAGCAGGAAATATTCATGTCAGAAGGCATTACTAGGCACAATGGAATGTGATTAGATTCAAAGTTTTTTTCTTTTTCCGGTCACACTGCAGTCATGTTTACCAGAGGACTCAAAATGAATATTACATGATTCCAAGTACCTAAAGGCTTTTCACTGTGTCTTCTCTGTCTCCCCTTGGGTGATTGTACTTTCCCACTTATCATTGTTCTGTTTCACTGAAGGTTATTGTTTGATCTGTTTGACCTGTTCTTAGTTAAAGTGCAATAATAAATAATACATTCACATGCAGACACACGTATATTTATAGATATATGGCCATACATTTACATGTAACTTCCATTACAGGGATGTGTGTCGATTTTCTTATTGTACCAGTGCACCTTTATGATTCAGAAAAGATACCAGGGTGAAGGATTATCCTTGCTAGTAATCCTAGCTCTCATTAAAAGATATTAACCCAAAATGTATGCAATGCCTTTACATAATATTCATAGATATTTTTTAAGCCAGCAATTTGCAGCACATACCAAAGTTTATATTGATTTGCATAGCTAATTCAGTCAAGACATTGTAGTCTATGCCAATACTCATGGCTTCCTACAAGAGACGTGTTAAACATGTTCACTGTCCAGATTATGATGTTATTCATCGTAAGGGCAGGCAAGTTACTTGGCACAGCAGGTGGTTACATAGAGCAACAGCGGCTCATGCAATAAATACGCACATACACCACACACTATTATAGATGGACTTGGGCACCAGGAACCAACAACTAGTGATGAGTGAACTCATCTCTGGTGGTCTAGGGGTGCGGCGGGGATGCCCACCTCAGCGCTCTTCTTTCTGCTCCTTAGGGTGCACGCGCGCACATCTAGTCTTCTTTATAGACGCGGATGCGCTGGCGTGATGACATCAGTGCGCAGAGGCGCGCAATGGCATGAAATTCAAATGCTCAAAAGGGATTTTGGCTTGCAGATCATTGCCCGTGATAGGAATTTGTTCTTGGAGCTTCCTGAGCGTTTGCTATCCTGTTTTGAACCTGTTTTGATTCCTGTTGTGACCCCTGCCTGGCTTTTTGACTATTCTGACCTCTGGATCCTGACCTTTGCCTGAATACCGACTACCTCTTCTGCTTGACCCCTCTGATTGACTTCCTGGTTTGACCCTTGCCTGCCTGACTATGTTTATTCTCTGCCTGCCCCAACCCGGCCTGATCTGACTACTCTATTGCTTAACGCCTTGTACTACAACCTTCTGCCCAAGGACTCTCGCTAACTGTCGTGCCCCTCTGCCTATCCAGAACATCTGGCCTTGCACCTCTCGTTTAAGTCCTGGTGGCATCCAAGTAGCTGAGGGCTCCTCCCGAGGCCAAAGGCGGTCACACTACAGATGAAGCACGAGCCGAGACCAGGGTGCTTGGCATTTGTTCTGGTGTTGGGTGCCGACCGTGACAGACTCATTTTAAAATTCAGGGAAACTAGGGACAACTTTGCTCAATGCAGATGTTTTTGCGCTGGTTTTATAACGATTATGATTTTTATTAATAGTGATAGGTCATTATTCAGATTTTATACCAGAAAAAAAATTGCAAATGGGGAATTTTCTCCAAACGCATTGAAGTCAATGGCTGTTTTTGCACCATATTTTCTTGCACCATATGATTTGGAGTCAATGGGCATTTTTTTTTTTCACCATATGCATTGACATCAATGGGTATTTTTTCTTGCACCAAATGCATAGGAATCAATTTACATTATTTCTCATGCCAAAGGCATGAATCGAATTGATAGGGTTTTTTTCTTGTTCTAAATGCAAGTCAATGGTTGTTTTTTATTGCTATTTGTAAAACACAATTTATGGGGGTAAAACAAAACACACGGTGAGGTGACATTCTTACCTATCACAAAAATGAAAATTTTGACATAAAACTGTATGAAGTGAAAACATTTGGTCATTCCTCGTAATAACTAATATCAGTCATGATTCTCTGCAATATGCTTATTATCTCCACAGCTGCTTGCAAACTCAGTTTCAAAGCACAACCAAAGCAGTTGTTGAACAGATTCAAAATATAGATAAATTCCAACCTAACTGGGCCTTGTCAGTATAGTCCAGGGATTTCTAATAAGCATATGTAGAGCCAGGGAATTATAATAATCAGAATAGCATTTAATGTGAGGAACTCCTTATTTGTATGCAAAGAAGAAGGGATCTTCAGAAGGATCCCTCAGTTTTGTATCTAATATTTGCATTTTTAAGAAATAATCTGTAGCCTAAACTGAATCAACTGGGTTGCAATGAACAGACAGGGCACTTGTTGATCAGCTCAATCTACCCCCAGTGGGTGCAATTTAGTCTAAATGCTATTCTCACTCATCATACTCATATGAATCCACTCTCTTGTTCTTATATGCTGAGCAGAAAACCTTTAATACCCCCCAATAAGAATGACACTGGTCCCATAGAGCTTTTTTCATGGAAATGACAATTTTAATTGGAGTTTCTCCCTGGAATAGCACATATAGTACTATATTTTTAATATATATATCTATAGTAACAATACTAATGGTTTGCTATAAAAAGGATTTCCTTAACCCTGTTTAATCAGGCTTGTAGTCATGTACTTTCTTCCACTTTACTTTGCAAAGACAAAATTAATCTAATTGCATTATTTTACAAATGAACAAGGTCACAAGCTGGAAAATATCGATCTGTAAATTTGATACCAATTGTTGAAGGATCATATTAAGAATATGTTTTGGAAAATAATATCATCATATTTAATCAATGTAATTTGAGAGGCAGATCTTGTCAATCAAATACACTTGCTTTTTATAAAGAGGTTAGATAGACATATAGACAGCATTGTTGCAAATGATTTAATTTATAGTACAGTGCCACATACTGTAAATTAACTCCTAATAATGAAAAGCCAGCTGGTCTTGGAGCATAAACACATAAAAGCAAAGAAAATAGAGGGTCATTAGTAGAAAGAAGTGATCAATGGTTATTCTAAAATTAGAGAACAGTTACAGTATAATTAATATAACACTGTCTTAGTGTCTTCTGTATTTGATTAGGAGCTGATTGAACATAGGCTTGCCATGGCATGACTTGGGCTGATGTTAGTGCCCAATATACATTTACAAGTAGAATCCAAACATGCTTAAACACAGGGGGGAGAATGTCACCAGGAAATGATACAGAGAACACTTTAAGGGAAGATTGTAGGGTCTAAATTGCACATCGATGTGACACATAATGCATCTAGATATGGCAATTAAACTCAGGACGGCACATTACCAATGATTACAATGGGTTAGGCCTGGTTATTTACTATGATATTAAATATGAGCCCATGGTGAAGATCTGCTTTGCTATGGCTAATTTCCTTTTTATTCAGTCTTATGAGCACAAAACAGATCATCTTGATGTGTTTTGTTGTTTTTCAACCATTTAATACCCAACAATGGTGAGTCATTTTTGATATTATGTGGTTTGGGGTGGGTGGCGGGGGACTAACATGGATGGGGAGAAATGGTGACAAAAAATGAATAATTGCAGCCAGTTTGCACTCTAACTAGGAGGACTGACATGCCCTTGGCCCCCTCCCTTTCTTGTGTGCTGTTATTCAGGTGACATCCCTTAAAACAACATAAGGGTGTCTCCTTGCACTCCCTTTATTGTAAGGCAGCCCCATGTTCTTTCACTGTATGGAATGTAAAGTGGGTTTAATCAGACTTTTAAAAAGTTCTCAAAAGTCTTGCTTGAGTAAATATATTTTCCAGTTTAAGTGGCTGTGAATCAGATCAACGGCAACATCAATTAGATTGTATGCAAAGTAACAAACAGTTCCTGCTATGCACCATGGGATTTTGGAATCCCTGCACCAATGTTCATTTGTTGTGCTAGTTTTTTTTTCTGCTTGTTTCTCTTTTTTATTGAAAATAATCATTTTCTTTATTAATCAAAGAGGCTTTTGATGTCTAAGGCACATGCTTTACTTTTATGGTTGATGTAGATCAGGTTCAGCATGTTGAAATGAAAAAGTAATTAATTTTTAGTATACTTTCCTGCATGATTGATTGGTGCACACAATTATAACATAATGATTGTAAACTCCTGCAGATACACTGTAGGGTCACCATTTATCACAGAATAGATGAAGGTATAATGATTTTCTAAAAGCTAAAACAAGAAATCAAGTTTACATTTATACTACACATGAATTACAGTTGGGACATTTCCATTAAACAGAATTTTGGCAAAAACTCTGCTGGAACTTTCAAAATGTGCATTTTTCTATTGATTCACAGTTGAACCTTGTGGAATATTTGTGTCACAGTTGTGTATCACAAGAATCTTCTTAATGACTGTTTCACTTGTAGGAGAGTCCATTGTACATTCATTCTTGCCATATTATCTTAAGCCTCCTAGATGTTGTCACTGGATACAGAGACGCTGCTTTAAGAGAAAAGTTGAATGATTGCATGTTCATGGAGAAGTGATCATTATGGACTGACACTTCTTACCCAACCCTGGGGAAAGTAGGATTTTGATAGATTTCCTGGTGTGACATATGGGAGAAAACTAGAGTGGCATGATCTTGCCCAGGAGCCCCACTGTCTGTATGGGGAAACTTAACTAAACATTAACAAAAAAGGGTTGTTATCACATGGGCAGGATTTATGTCTCCCTTCATGATAACACAGGGATTGACAAGGTCAGTGACAGAATTATAGTCCATTAGAAATG
Organism: Xenopus laevis; assembly: GCF_017654675.1. Taxonomy (NCBI): domain Eukaryota; kingdom Metazoa; phylum Chordata; class Amphibia; order Anura; family Pipidae; genus Xenopus; species Xenopus laevis. The sequence goes on along the minus strand of NC_054374.1, from coordinate 123,445,527 downwards.
ACACATGCAGAGATCGCCCAGCTCTTAACCAATTCTGATTCAAGAATCCCTGTCTTATTCTTTACATCAATGTAGAAAGACAAATGATGAAGAAAACCCGATGAGATCCTAAAAATGCACTTGAAACATATTTCAGTCACATATTCACAAATTATTTCTTCAACTAATCAATTAAATTTAAAGAATGTTGTAACTTTCAGATTTCTAATAGGGATGTGATATTATGATATTGTGATACTGACATACTTCCCAACTGTCCTGTTTTCTGTGGGACAGTCCTGATTTTGACAGCTCAGCCTGCAGTCCTGGGTTTCTTACAGAAATGTCTAGAGTTTCTCCTTGATCTTCTGCATTGACCAATGCAGTAATATATTTACCCCACCTCAGATTTGGTGTAACCAATGTATATGGAAAAATAATTTTAAAAGTGAAAACTTGTGTAAATTCATGTCACTCAATGACAATTAATAATACAGCTTTTTTTTTAAACTAACATTCCTTTGTTGCCAGAATTTATACTCAGCTACAGATATTCACATCACTCAGTGATTGCACAAGTTTCTGTGAATGCCATTTTTGTACACTCCTTTCTAAATACAGTCATTAATCTGTTGATGGAGTTCTAGGTTTATTTAAAAATAAACCCACAACAAGGCAGATTTTCTCTTGAACCCTTATGTGTAGTTTGTTATAAGTGTCTTCCTTAAATTATCTGTGAGCAACACAGTAGGGTTATTTGCAACTGTGTCATCTGGTATAGGGATAGATGTACCCCATACCAAGCACTGCTCTACTAATAATCAATTATCTGGAAGCTCATTATACTATTTGAATTATGGTTTCTTTACCACTATGGCGAGTAATGGTATGGAATTCCCTACCAAGAAAGGTGGTGATTAGTGACTCATTCGTTGGCTTTAGGAATGTGCAGGATGCTTTTCTAGAAAGAAAAGGCATTTGTAGTAATGATGATTTAATACAATCATTAAGGATGGATGAGTGATAGGATTGCCATTATAAAGTCAGTAAGGATTCACCCCAGAACTTGACTAAATTGGCAGATTGCTTGCTTGGGGTTTGCTTATCTTCCTTTGACTCTTTACAGAAAGTAAAGGTTGATCTTGATAGAATTATGGCTTTCTGCAAATTCACTTGCTTTTCATGTGCTTTAATATTTGTGTTTTCTGTTGGCTCTGCCACTATGCCATATGCACGGTGCCTTATAAATAAGTATTAATAACAATAATATATTCAATCAAAGAAGCTAGTTAATTCAAATTTGGAATATACTATAAACCTACAAATAAAGTTTCTTACAGAAATGCAGCTTGTAAAAATGTACAATATATAAAAGCCCTTTATGAATAATAATACTGGGGCATAATTATGTTTTTTAATCTAAAAATGTTTCATTAAAGGATCCTAGAAAAAGAGATTTGTGATGGCTTTGCGTCTTTAACCAACAGAAGGCTGGGAAATGGTTTAAGCAAAAATAAAGTGTAACAGGATTAATCCAAACTAGCATAACCTGGCCTTCAAGGAATTGAGAGCCTGGTACTCAATGATGGAGGGATCGGCACCCTCCCAATCTTAGACTATGAGGAAAATTCACTGGCACACATGGTAAACGCAAGCAGGGCCAGGCCCTTGCGTGTTTATTCGTGAGTGCAACGTTTCGGGGTAGCAACCTCTTTGTCAAGCATAAAGGTCGGTGAATGAGACAAGTATTTAACATCTCCCACACAATTAATCTAATTAGCATACATAACAAGCAATACCTAGTACAAAAAAGCAGTTCATCTTGAAGTAAATATACTCAATTAATGGTTAAATTTGTACAATATATGATTTAAAATCAAAGCGGTGTTCCTGTTTTTGTTTTATTGTTCTTGAGTGTTTTTTTATACTCAAGGGGTGTGGCAGTGAATTTACATTGTTTATCATTAAAAACAGGTGTTCTGGCTTAAACTGATACACAGTTGTTAAACTGTCACACTGTATATATATATATATATATATATATATATATATATATATATATATATATATATATATATATATATATATATATATATATATATATATATAGATAGATATATATGTAACGCTTTCTTGGGCTATCCTGCCAATTAGGAGTTAAGATTTCCAGCTAGTGTATGAGCATGGGTTACACTATGAAACTACACTCAGGGCGGAGCCTTCACTAAATGGAAGCTTCCCCTTTAAGATGGTGTAAAACTACAACCCACAGGCTAATTAGTGTTAAAGATAGATAAATTGGACGCAAGGAGGTTCTTAAATAGTGAAACAAGTGAGATGCTTTATTGGCACACAAATATGCAAAGGCAATTGACCACAGGTTTACTCACGCAGGAGCTGTAGCAGGAGTTAGCATATCACAGAGGAGGAAGGATAGCAGATGATGATGCAGCATGTACAGATGTCACTCCCATAGTCAATTAGTAGGCAGAATATCTCACTCTCAAAGACCAGCGACCAGTGTGAAACAGGATCAATCAAGTAGGGGTCAGGCAGTGCTCTGCTAAACTGAATTCCCTATCACTGAGTTCCCTACACTAAAGGCAACCTTTAGAAGCCTTTGGGAGGCTACTCCCTCCTATTCTCCTTGATGGAGCACACAACTGCTCATACTACCTTAATCTGGCTATCTCTCTCTCCTAGAGAGACTATTACAGAATCTGCCCTAATGATAGCTAATCCTCATTCACGGGAGAGCCTGGTTCCCAATTTCAGCACCAAAGGTACAGGTCCCTTTGGGGTAAATGGCTTTACTGGGGCCTTGGTGATCCCAGGCTCAATGGGAAACACCTAGCAGCACAGACACCAGGAGCCAAAGAGGAAGTGGGCACTCCCTACACAACACTATATAGCAGTGTGGCAGGGGAGTGGCATTGCTCCCTTTGGCCTATAGCTATAACTGTTACACAAACAGGTCATAAAGGCTTTTGCCCAATAAACAACAGCTATAGAGAAAGATACAAGAAAGGTAGGGGATTAACTCTATAGGAGCCTAATAGATCCTATAGGTCCCTATATATATATATATATATATATATATATATATATATATATATATATATATACAGTATATATATATACAACAAACAAGGGAAAGTTGTGCTCACCACTAATTTTTAAAAACATTAGGTTGGGGTGCAATGAGGGTGTGAACATAAAATACATAAAGACAGAGTCCTCTGCACTCAACCCATTATCAATATATTTAAGACAGAGACATTTTGTGCATACTGCTACTGAAAAATGCCTTACCCTTTAAACAAAACAGGGATTGTTTGTCCATATATTGCAATATATTTAAGCTGGCCAACTACGTCAAAGTCATCCCATATCTGGCCAGTCCTACGCTTAATTTTCATCTGATTCATTAAGAATTCTATTGCTTCATTATACATTTTACAAAGGGACTAAGTTTTACCTGCAACTTACTTGCTGCTTTCAAAGTAAAACTCCCAAACTTGGCTGCCCTTTTATTATTGTTTTGTTTAAAGGGTAAGGCATTTTTCAGTAAATAGAGGATCAGCACTCACTTGTAGTGAATAATCTTTATTTCGTGTTAATATACATCTTTATCTGATGTTTCGGTCCCGCCTGGGGACCTTTCTCAAGCACAAATACATTGATCTCCGGGCCCTTATCTGATTTGCAGCATTTGCCGATTACCTTTATCAACATTAACAGAATCTCAATGGAATTTTGTTTATGTGTACCCCAACACGCAGGCAGGTGTCAGTTGGCTTGAAAAAATATTAACCAAATTGCCAGATTTTTAGGGGTCCTTTACAGAGAAGAACACAGTTTGCAATCCACTAATTCTTGCAGTATACATGTTGTGCTTTGCCTTTCCTGTAGAGACACAGTGTCTGCGTGCCATTTTGTAGCCAGGAAACCCATGGTTCACCCATCTAATGCAGTATTGACTGCGTTGGCAATGTATTGGTGTGGTAAAGGTGGGAAAACACATAGACAACCCCCTTCCAATGCCTACCCGGTGCAAGATGTACCAGCCTATAAAAAAATATGAATGGAGGTAAATAGTTGGGTCCACCATCTGGGGTTTACCTTGATGTGGCATGGTGGCTTGCCAATTTTATGCTCATAATACTTTTGAAAATACATGCACTTACACAGATACTAAATACTAATGAAATAGGGGACCAGGGAATGTGCATTGATCAATCCCCTCTCTATTGTATATGCTATATATAGTTAATTTGGCCACATCAGTTGCACTTCCATTCTACGTATGTATTTTGCAACCCCACTTTTCTTGTACCATCACCCTATGGCCTACCCTACGGCAGGTGGTAAGAACAAGGCTTTCCTGTACCGCCTGACACTCTGATCAGAGCAAGTGATTCTTAAGTGAGCACTAAGGTGCAAACTCTTACAAAAATGGTGCATTCATATTCAGAATATTCATGGTAGTGAAAGAAGCTTTGATTTGTCTAAGTTGGAAAACTGGGCAGCAAACTGGAAAATGAGGTTCAATGTTGATAGATGTAAGGTTATGCACTTTGGCAAAAATAATATAAATACAAGTTATACACTAAATGGCAATGTGTTGGGAGTTTCCTTAAATGAGAAGGATCTAGGGTTTTTTTGTAGATAACAAGTTGTCTAATTCTGGGCAGTGTCATTCTGTGGCTACTAAAGCAAATAAAGTTCTGTCTTGCATAAAAAAGGGCATTAACTCAAGGGATGAAAACATAATTATGCCTCTTTATAGGTCCCTGGTGAGGCCTCATCTGGAGTATGCAGTGCAGTTTTGGACTCCAGTCCTTAAGAGGGATATAATTGAGCTGGAGAGAGTGCAGAGATGTGCAAGTAAACTTGTTAGAGGGACGGAAGACTTAAATTATGAATGTAGACTGTCAAGGTTGGGGTTGTTTTGTCTGGTAAAAAGGCGCTTGCGAGGGGACATGATTACACTTTACAAGTACATTAGAGGACATTATAGACAAATAGCAGGGGACCTTTTTACCCATAAAGTGGATCACCGTACCAGAGGCCACCCCTTTAGACTAGAAGAAAAGAACTTTCATTTGAAGCAACGTAGAGGGTTCTTCACAGTCAGGACAATGAGGTTGTGGAATGGACTGCCGGGTGATGTTGTGATGGCTGATTCTGTTAATGCCTTTAAGAATGGCTTGGATGATTTTTTGGACAGACATAATTTCAAAGGCTATTGTGATACTAAACTCTGTAGTTAGTATAGGTATGAGTATATAGAATTTATGTGAAAGTAGATAGGGGTGTGTGTGCGTGTGGATGCTGGGTTTTCATTTGGAGGGGTTGAACTTGATGGACTTTGTCTTTTTTCAACCCAATTTAACTATGTAACTAACTATGTAACTACCATGCAGCAGATCCCCTGTTATAAAGAAAAGGGTTTATGTTTGTATGATTCAGTTATTTCATTTGACATGCTAAAAAAGAATGATATATGAGGCAGTAGAGCTTGTTGTTAGAGAACATGTGAGCATTTATTTGGACTCACAACAAGGCAAATGCACCTAGAGATTACCAAATTCCCTAAATAAAATAAAAAGCTTAGAGCTGTCTAAGCCATTCTAAATACTTTTTTTCTTGCATCAAGGGGCAAATGCTGCTTTTAAACTATTTACATTTTTATGGAATATTTTTGGGACATTTGTGCTTTTAACGAGTGAGTCAATTTCCTTCCATAAAACAAGCAGAAGAAAAAGCAATACACCATGTAAATGGAGTGCAATTTGTACGAACATAGTTGCTGTGAGAATCAAGGTTCATAAATATGTACCGGAATGTAATCGTGCACATTGATCACAGGATGTTCTGAATTCTAATTTGCCTATGAATGTAAATTGCTGTTATTTCAAATACCTTGCAAGCACTGCTCCAAAAAAGAACACTTAAAAGGAATATGTATGCACATCTTCTTGAACATTTAGAGTCAATACCTGACAACTTTTACTTTTGTAATGGAGAAGGAAGGAGGTCCTGCAGTTTAAATACAGGGATGGTTTTAGACTTGGGCAGATAAGGCAATGGTCCTGTGACTCCTATGGAATCCTTGATGTATATAATATTTCCCACCCTAACCTGAGGCCCAAGTCTTTCTGCCTTAACAGTTCCTCCTCTATCTCAGACACTGCCTTAAATGGGCATACAATTTAAGACTGTCTAACAAGTGGATCTGTACTCAGTAAGACCATTAATGTGCTGGGCTGAATTAGACTTGTCTGATTGCTTGGACCCAATTGGATCATACTGGATCAGTTGGGAGAGAACTTCCATTCCATTGCATTTCCTCAATAGCCCAATAAATAGTTTATTTAGAACATGCATTTTAAATTCATAACACAAAGGCACACATAAGAAAAAACAGGAAATATGAGAAACTTATGCCTAATGTTTCTATGCCGCCCTTTTAAACACCTCCAGTTAGTGCAACCACGAAGAACAGATTTCTGGTTCTAAGGTCATTACATTTGTTCCATGCAAATGGACAGGTCAAAATTCAAGGGACAAAAAAACCAGGAGCATAAAATATAAACCAGGACTACCCTTGGATTTGAAATGTTATAACTTTTTAAGGGTATTTTGGGATGGTATGAGGATTTACTTGTGAGGATGAGGCAATATGCGATGGGACTCCACCCAATTAAGTATTGTATTATGTTTTTTTCCTTTTTTTCTTAAAATTTTCCAGTAGAATTGTCCTTAGTACAGGCAAATAGCTAAATCTACACAGGTTTCTTTTTATGGTAACCCCCTGTCCTTCTACAGGCTAAGAGCACTCTTAAGGAGTTTGTTGGTGTTCTTGCCTTTTCTGTGGAAAGTCAATACTGTCTGTTTTTGGCTGACCATATGCCCATGACATCAAGCCATGCAATTAAACCAACACCTGTGAGTGAGAGAATACTAACCCCAAACAGTTTTATCTCAGTGGAGCACAGAAGTTGCTTTTGTTAGCCATATCTCAGTCTAACTAGTCTAATAACAAGAGCATGTCTGGCCCATCTAATCTTCATCCCTACTACCCAACTTTACTAAGGTGTTGTCTTACCATAGGTAAGTACTGAGGCCTCCTCTTTGCTCAATCCCTCCCGCAAATCCACCCCTCTGCTAAGGCTGAGTTCATAAAGGAGAAGGTTTAAAAATGTATATTAATAAGAATAATAATGAACCCTTCCTTTCAGTTCCGCAGGGCGTGTATGTACAGTCATAAATATTGTTTGACTGACTCTGTTTTAAAAAAATACAAAATCACAGTAATAAAGTGACACAAAATTACTTTTTTTTTAACATGAAGTAAATACAGTCACATGACAGTCAGGAAGTGTCCTTTTCAAAATAAATATAAATAAATAAATAAATATAATATATTTTCCTTGCTTTACTTAGAGAATGTATCATTGAAAGTATTTGATAGAACACAGACACAAAAACAACACAACACCGAATTTATCTTCTGAGAAAGAGTATTTATCTTTAGAAAACAAATGTTTTGCAACCTTCCTAATAATACCTGGGATTTAAATATCACCCAAAACATAGCCTTTGAAATATGCTAATGAAACAAGCAGTTTCTTTCATACCATTAATCTCATTCATTGCTTTACTCACGAAAAATCAACAGAAAATAATTATCGCTGAGCTCTCCAAGCAAAAATCCATTTTAAGTTCTACAGCTGTAAACAATCCACCAAAGGCTGGGAGATAAAGGTCTATGATCAGGAGCATACAAAGTCATAAATAAAGGCATTTATATACTCCACCTCATTCAACCAAGATAAAATGGAAAGGGATTTGCAGGAGTCGGCTGAAAGAATGAATAAAGTAGTAATATATGAAGGCCTTCACTTATGAATTTATATGATTAGTTTGTCACAGACTCAAAGCCTGTAGGTTGTTTAGTGCTGTAGAAGCACAAATGAATTTTTGGATCAAGTGCTCAGCAGTAATAAATTTATGCTGAAGCTGTATCAGTCAGGCTATTGAATAGATGGTTGCTATAAAACAACTATGATATTTTATTGGTCCCTCAATGAAAGAAAGAAGGCTGAATGTGTCTAAGTACATTTACAGTGAATGGAACATAGATAAAAGAATAGAAACTGAGAGAAAGCTTGTTTTTCTTGTAAATCAAAAGACAAATATGTGAACATTAGAGAGTTTGATGTTTATGCAGGTTTGGGTGCAGAGCCCTAGTTAGAAGAAAAAGAGACCCCCTAGTAATTGCAGAGAGACTGAGATCACTATCTGGTGGGATCGTTTATTAGATAAATAAGGTTGTCACTTGAATATTCAGCATAATAAAAAATCAGTGGGTCACAGTTTGGAGCAGACAGCCACATTTTATATATTAAAGGAAAACTATACCCCCAAAATGAACACTTAAGCAACAGATAGTTTACATCATATTAAGTGCCATATTAAAGAATCTTACCAAACTGGTCTATATATTTATGTAAATCTTGCCCTTTTACATCTCTTGCCTTGAGCCACCATTTCGTGATGGCCTGTGTGCTGCCTCAGAGATCACCTGACCAGAAATACTACAACTCTAACTGTTACAGGAAGAAGTGTTGAAGCAAAAGCCAGATCTCTGTCTGTTAATTGGCTCATGTGACCTAAGAAGTATAGTTTGTTTGATTTGTTGTGTGCACAGTGAATCCTACGATCCCAGGGGGCGGCCCTTAATTTTTAAAATGGCAATTTTCTATTAATGATTACCCAATGGCACATACTACTAGAAAAGTATACTATTATTAAAATGGTTTATTTACATGAAGCAGGGTTTTACATATGAGCTGTTTTATGCAATATCTTTTTATAGAGACCTACATTGTTTAGGGGGTATAGTTTTCCTTTAATAATGTCAAACAATTCTTGCACTATATTTGACCTGGGCCCCTTACACACTGAAACATGTTTGGCATGCACTTAGCAATGAATATCTGTCTACTGGCATGAATATAACCAGGCAGATGTCTGCTGCAGGGCATTTGAATAATGTGTGACTGTTGCATCTCACTAAGCAGACACATGAATAGTACTTCCCAGAGTGAATGTGCAGACACTTAAAGGCTCGTTTCTGGGACAATATGCAAAAAAAATAAAAAAAAGGTGAGAGCATGTACACAGCAAAAGAATCAGTAAAATAAATAAATTACTTTAGTTACTAGAACTTTGCACCAGGGATCCCTACTATATCAAAACATTTGTATGTTAATATAAGGGTGATGTCACACAAGGAATGTGTTGCTTGCTGTTAAATCCTCACTTTCCATAGGATAACAATAATAGACAATATAACAATAGTAAAACCTGTTGCTCATGGCAATCTGGTTTAACCGTGGAAATAATGCCTTTCTTTGCTTTTTCCTATGGTTAAACCATATTTCCATGTGTAACAGGTTTTACATGTGGTAATCTCAGTGTAATCCTATGGTCTTTTTAGGGAGGTTTGTTGCATGTGGTAGCGAAGATTAAGTCATACATGGAAAAAATAATTGCATAAATATGCAAAAAAAATCTTCATTTTGCAATACATTTTCGACAGTAATTGCAATATGATTTTTCATTGTGTATAGATCATTATATAGTGAATAAAGTACCCCCTCTTGTAAATTATAAGGATATTATAAGTTACCGAGGAGTTTCATGACCATATAAAAACACAAGGCTGAAGGCCGAGTGTTTTTATACAGGTCATGCAACTCCGAGGTAACGTCTAATATCCTCATATTTTGCAACTGGGGGTACTTTATTTATTATAATACACAAATTTCAGTGAGTCATGTGACAGAAATGACATCAGAACTCACCGTTTATAAGGATATAATTTACAAGATATTCATAGCTTTTGTGTATTATATATTTATTATTAGCAGTCAATAATTATTTTTATTTTACTTTTCAATATATACTGTACACTGGCACACACTATACATGCACAGCAACTTTGCTGCTGGTGTATGACATGCCAAAGGTTCTGTGCACCCATTTTATTATATTCCTCTATCACATATCAGACACAGCAAATGGCAGGAAATATTACATTATATAGGAGTCTAATACTGTCACAGCTAAAATCTGCTATTGCTTGTAATTAGTTGCAAATTATCAAGGTTTATTAGCCTGCATGTAGCTTTTTATTACAAGCTAACCTGGAATATATTAAACTGTATTTTAAGGGTTTTGCTTGGGGCCTACATATTTGTCACTATAGAGACTCTAAAAACGCTTAGATTTGACATGTGGAGGTTAGCAAATACAGTATACAGTATATAGTAGTATTTACAGACTAATAATTTAGTACAGCATATAGTATATACAGTCAACAGACGATTTACTTATAATTTAGAAGGGAAATGGAAGGTGTGAAGTTCCAGGGTCAATATGTGGTAGGACTAAAATTGGGAGCAATGATGACCATGCATGGTTTAATTCTGTAAAAAATTGACAATAATGGAAATTCCTGATTTTGTCTGAAGCTTGAACTATGGAAAGCGTTCAGTTTGTACACTTCTAATTCAACAATTGTTTTGGTCGGAGTGGGCATACACAAACTTGGTAGAAAGGTACTCTTATTACAAAGGTAGCTGAAAGCTGAGCATTGTTTTGACCTGTGTAATGTGCAATAGACACTTTTCCCTCATGTTTTTTATTGGCAGTCAGAGGCTGTTGTCTGGTTCAGTGTTTGTTCCTGGTGTGCAACATGTAGTTGTCAAGGATGGTCTTGTAGTAAAGAGTAGGGCCAACATGGTTAAGTGTAGTTAGAAGCTGGACAATGGTTTGGAAAGACACCAAACTTGTAAGGTTTTTAGATAAAAATGTTAAAATGAATGCTCAATGTGATCATGGTTTGAGTATGTGTATACTCTTGGCAGTAGAGTCAGATATATAGATATGTTTTGTGTGGCTCCTTTTCCATTCCTGCATTCTCCACCGCTTTCAGGATTGTCATTTCTAGCGCATGCTTTGTCTGTGCTACTGTAATGACCCTTCCCCAGACGCACAAAAGTCAACTTTTTAAAATGGTTTTGCGCATTACGAGAAGTCCTGCCTTGCGTATGCACTTTTATAGCACTTCAGTATAAAAGCTTACATGTGACAATACACATTTTTCTCCTTGATTGCACCAGCCTTTACACACCTAGCCTTTCTCTGAAGTGTAGACAGGCTAAAAGTACCTTTTCAGAGAAGACGTCACATGCAATAACCTCACCATGTATGCACAAAAATTATATTAATGGCAGGGCTGCAATACATATTTTATTTCTGCATACTGATCAAAGTTCAGCCTAGAAACATTTTAAAAATGCAGCCAGTCTTTGATTAGAATGAGTAGCATTTGTGCTGTATCTTAGTGACTGAGAATAAAGGAGGATGAATGAGAACGATTTTGTTGAAACTCAAAAATGAGTTTATCTCTCAAGTGTGACATACATAAATTTGAACATATCTATGCATGTGACTGCATGCAAAAAAAAAAAACTCTGTTATTAAACAGCAACTTTATTTCAAGCAATCCAGTGTTTCAGCAAATGGAATAAACGTCCTTGTATGCCTTCATCTGACCTTAAACATAATCTAATTCATTCTCTGAATCAACGGGTTCACTGAGCAGTGCAGCTGACTGTAGATTGTATCTGCATAGCTAATGTATACATCACCCCAGAAACAGGCATATGTACTGTACATTTATGTTTTCTGCAAACAGTACAGTAGTTACTCTGTCCTTCTGCTTCTACATGCTGATATGGTCCTGTATAGTTTTTATTCAGTTAGATATAATTTATTGAGTAATGGGAAAATAAGGCAAAGTTGATAGTGGCTGCAATGCATATATATTTAAAAAGCTAAGCGCACACTCGGGGTGGCACATTTATCAAGGGTTGAATTTTCAAACTCATGTGAGTTTTTTTAAACTCCCTTAAATTCGAATATATTCAAAATTCAACTGGGGGGTTATGTAAGAAAAAAAAATCAAATATCTAAAACTTGGACAAATTTTACTGACCCAAAAACTCGAATTGAATTCTATTCATATTCGAATTTTCAATTTGAACCTTAATAAATCTGTTTTCTAGTGTCTTTCCCAACTTAGCCTGGACCCACGAAGTAATAAAGCCGGAGTGAAGTTGTAAAAAAAAAGCTTATATTTTATTTTCCATAATTAAGAAAACAGGCCTGACGCATTTCGTGTCTACCAGGGACACTTACTCATAGGCTAGACATTAAACAATACATGCACAGTATTTAAAAGAAAATTGGCCAATTGGAGAAGAGTAGACAGATCCACCCGATGTGTCACTCAAGGAAAATACTAAATATCCCAGAATTCAATGAAATGGCCAATTCACTTTTAAATAATATGTAGTCTTTTCTTTGAGGCTTGTGCCAGCCTCTTTTGAAGTTTCTCTGGTGTCTGACTCCCCTTGCTGAAGGCCCAACAGTCACATCGGTAAGCTCATATAGCACGTTCTCAAATGCATTAGATACTGGTTACAAAATTTGTTTATTTTCTTTCCCAACTTACTCAATATAATATATTACTGTTGCAGTCAATTTTGTATGTTTGTTTCTTTGGTGCAAATAAAGACATTTAACAAATATGAACGTATCACGCTATCATGCTTTTTTGAACTTTGTGTGCTTTCTGAAGCTTGATAGACTGTAGCTGTTGTTGAGCTGCAAATTCCAATCATATTCAACAACAGCTGCTGCGCCCCACACCCACATCTCCAGTTCTATATGATTTGACCATAATACTAAGGCTAAGTATGATAGTTGGAAGCACCTAACCTAGGGGCAAAGGGTTCAGCAAAGCAAGGCAGAAGTTACTCTGGTTAGTAACTTGTGGTTAGCAGCAGAATAGTAAAACCTTAGCTAACCTTTCCATGGTAGCCAATGCAAGAACAGAATTGGGAAACTGAATGCTGTCGCAGTCAAAGGAGCGCGTGGCCTGCAGGGTTGCCTAGGGCACGTGGTCTGATTGGCTCAGGCCCTGTACATGAAAATATTATATTTTACTCATTATTTTTTATCTTTTATGGTTCTATCCTGCTGTGATGGACTGGGGCACCAAGGGCACACAATAAAACTTGATAGAAAAGACCCACAAACCATTAGCAAGCATTTTCTCTTCTATTCTTCTCAAGAAACCAACCAGACCTGCTAGACCTACATTATTAGCAGCATCCTTGGATTCTCCTGCTCATCTGTGGCAATAAATATGGCATCTGTCTTTTCCATGACCCCATGGCAGGGTCCTAAATGAACTCTTTATTGTTCTTCTCACATGGTTCCTTTCATAGTTTGGTTTTTGAAACACAAGCAGAACTTGTAAATATGCTATAGATATATACAGGTATGGGACCTGTTATCCAGAATGCTTGGGAACTGTTTTTTTCTGAATAACGGATCTTTCCGTAATTTGGGTCTTCATGCCTTAAGTCTACTAGAAATTCATTTAAACATTAAATAAACCCAATAGGTTGGTTTTGCATCCAATAAGGATTAATTATATGTTAGTTGGGATCAAGTACAAGCTACTGTTTTATTATTACAGAGAAAAAGGAAATCATTTTTAAAAATTTGGATTATTTGGATAAAATGGAGTCTATGGGAGACAGCCATTCCGTAATTCTGAGCTTTTTGGGTTCCAGATAAGGGATCCTATACCTGTATATTATATATATTAGTTATATATCATATTAGATACACAGATCATATAGATATATTCTCTATAAGTATCCTCTATACACCAGAAAGTAGGAAAAATTTACCCTGACCAGGGACAACTGGGGGATTATCTGTAACCTGGCATGCCCTTGGGACAGCTCTACCATATGATTATAATACATTGTCCATGCCTTCTCTACACTTTTTGCCTTCAGTTTGACCTACAATAAATCCTGTCATTCTCCTCCCTACTTTCCCTTATCTCCAGCCTGCCTTGTGCAGATAACAATAGAAAGCTGGGGAATCCACTCTTGAGTAATAGAAACTTTTTTAGGAAAGTTTTAGGAAAAACAAAGCTCCTGCATGTTTCTATCTTGATATTGCAATTAATGCCTGGCATTCCGTCATTATCATATTATCAAACTAGCGTTTCACTTTTAATAGACATAACTTTTATACAGGAAAGGGCATTTTCTAGATTCTAATCTCTAATATGTTCACAAATGCTTTCTAAGCTATATCAATATAGACATACAGAAAATGTATTATTTTGGTATTATATTATATTGTAGATATTCTGTGACAACTACTTTAACTGCACCAATAATTTGTTTTGTGAAAGTATGGAAGAGGTCATTTTGAAAAATAAGGAATACATTATGTCTGTGTTTGATTTAGCCTTTGAGGTATGATTAAATATCAAATACATCAGGCTGAACATCTCCTGGCTATAGATCGGATTAATGCGGTACACACTGGTAGATACACCAGTAAGTCTAACTGCTGCACTCTTTATCCTTTTTTTCACTGATGTATGGTATTAGGCTTGGTAGGACACGATGCTGCTATTTTTCTAAGAAATCTGTTACCTTTACGGGTTGACCATTAAGAGAAAGGAAAAAAGCAGAACTGTGCAGATCAATGAAAGTGCCCCTTTCAATGCAGCTGTATGGATGGGATTTTTTTCGTGTCACTGGCTCATTAAGCAGTTATACCATTCCTAAAGACCCCTTAGGATATAATAGATCCATGTGGTGAGGGCCTTTTGTTCTGCATTTAACTAAAGAAAAAAGGAGAGAGGCCACAGTTATACTAAAACAATAAAACAGTCTGTGGTGCTTTGTAGATTTAAATGTATTCAGCTATTGAGATCTGTCTTATTAGAGGACTGATGAAAAGTTTGCTTTACCTCTTGTGGTGCAATGGTTAAACAAGCCTCCATATAACCACACTAATGACACTTGTCCCCTTAAGCCATTCTAGTATATTACAGGGAGTTCGTTGCTATCTGTGGAGTTGCACATGACCAAGGAGAACTGAGAGCTAAATCCTACAGTCTGAAATGGAATTATTGTAAATTACATATGCTCATATATGTACTTTCTAGGAAGACTAGGTAGTACAATGAAGCTTAATGGCATGTTATTAATATTATTAATAAAATCCGTGGATTACAAAATAAGCCTCAAGAACCACTGTTTAATGTTAATAGATTTTCATTCCTAGATACTTATCAATGATTACATGACAACACATATTGAATGCAGCCCATCAGGCATCACATTGCATTTTCATCATTTGGAGACCTCTCTAGGTACCAAGGTAATCCACAGCTAAAATTAAAATATTTTAGTATACTGACAGTTTAGCTGTCATAATTACATTACAACACGGCACTGCTTGTGCAAAGCAAGACACCATTCTCCTTCCCATTTAATTATATTGGAATCAAGCATGAATAATATATTTTAACTGTAGCACACAGCAAGTGGCCTGTTGAGCAGGTGCTCAACATTGATCCTCTTGACTCCCAACAGCACATACTCTTGATATCTCACTGATTGTATCATTAGCATAAGTGCAACTCTCATAAGGAGTAAGCTACTAATACCTGCACCTTTTTTATGACACTAGGAAATTTCTATATTTCTTGCTTTTGTAGGTCCTGAGGACAGACAGTGGTTACCTCTGCCTATTTCACTTACCCATCCCTTTACTCCAGGTTTATGTCATAGAAAGATGTTGGAAAATAGGCACTATACCCCAATTATCACTGGAAAGCAAAGCCAAACCAGCCCTATATATAAGAATTGTTGGTAAAAACTAATGCCATTTTATTGTAAAGTAGGAGCTCTAGAATACTAGTCAACCGCAACAAGGCAACTCAAAGTCTGACTGGTGGCTAGTAGTGATGGTGATGGGTGAATCTGACCCATTTCACAAAAGTGAAAAGCCTATGGGCAACGCATTTTTTCTACACAAGACAATTGTTTTATCCATTGGACTCTCGTCATTTTCACATTGAAACCTGGCAAACATCACTAGTGGCTAGTATTTTCTACTTAAGGGTATTTTATTAATTTTCTATTTACCCTGGGAAATCAATATTTGTTTAATATTTTTCAGCAAAGTAAACATTCAAATATTGAGCTCTGAGAGCAAACTTTTACATACTCTGCTGTGTAGCATAACTAATGAGATGCTCCACAAAGGAACACTGAGCAAATATAGTCACATACTGAATAGGGATGTAGCGAACCGCCGTTTTGGTGTTCGCGAACGCCGTTCGCGAACACCGGCAAAAAATGCGAACGGTTCGCGAACCGTTCGCGAGCTTCGAACACCCGCAAAATCGTTCGATTCGAACGTTCGAAGGATTTTTCGTTCGATTCGAACGTTTGAAGGATTTTCATCGTTCGATCGAAGGATTTTCATTCGAATCGAACGGTCGAGGGATTTTAATCATTCGAACGAATGGAAATCGTTCGAACGAATGGAAATCGTTCGATTTTAGCGGTCGAATGGTCGCGAACTCAAATTGCGAACGTTCCCAAACGTTCGCGAACATTAGGCGGACGCGAACGGTCGAAGTTCGCGCGAACAAGTTCGCAGGCGAACTGTTCGCTACATCCCTAATACTGAAGCTCTTCCATACAAATTTTAACATCTTCTCTCCAGCTGTAAAATCCATAATCTCAATGTGGGTTGACTTCCCCCATTGACACATGTATACAGTCACATCAATTATTCCTTTGGCTCTCCACATGGTTACTAGTACATAATCATCAGCACTTGTAGTTACTAAATTGTTTCTTCGCAATTGCAACCTTTTTCCTGATTACATGTTTTTTACCCTATTTTCCTAGAATTCCAGCATAAAAAGTGAGTTGCAATTTTCATTTGACATACAGTATGTGCTTATTTTTGTACATGTATGGCAACTGGCTGCAAGTTTAAAGCTATCATTTTTAGAGTGGGAATGGCATCATTTCTGGTGCTCCAATGTCTGCTGTTAATAACAGCATTAGAGGTCAATTTGCTTGGCACGAGTCAGTAGCTGCTACTGATGCAACCAGCTAATGGGACCCTGGAAATACAGGTATGGGAGCCTTTATCCAGAATGCTTGGGACCTGTAGTTTTCCAGATAAGGAGTTTTTTTGTGATTTTTTTTGGGCTCTCTATACCTTAAGTCAGGGATCCCCAACCTTTTGAACCCGTGAGCAACATTCAGAAGTAAAAGGAGTTGGAGAGCAACACAAGCATGAAAAATGTTCTTGGGGTGCCAAATAAGTGCTGTGATTGGCCATTTGGTAGCCTCTATGAGGATTGTCAACCTATACTGAGGCTCTGTTTGGCAGTGCACCTGGTTTTTATACAACCAAACCTTGCCGCCAAGCCAGGAATTAAAAAATAAGCTCCTCGTTTGAGGCCACTGGGAGCAACATCCAAGGGGTTGGAGAGCAACATGTTGCTCACGAGCTACTGGTTGGGGATCCCTGCCTTAAGTCTACTAAAATAATATTTAAACGTTAAATAAACCCAACAGAATTGTTTTACCTCCAATAAGGCTTAATATATATATATATATATATATATATATATATATATATATATATATATATATATATATATATATAGATATATATATATATATATATACAGATATATAGATATATATAGATATAGATATATATGATTCCAAAGTTAAACTGCACTCACAGGTCTTTTTCCATGATTGAAAATGGATTTATTCAACATTTTCAGCCAATACATTTGAGCCGTCTTCTTGAAGACAGCTTGAGTGTAAGGGCCGAAACGTTGAATTAATCACTTTTTAATCATGGGAAAAGACCTGTGAGTATGGTTTAACTTTGGAATTAACATGGTGTGGTCTATAACCGGCACCCAGGCAGTTGTTTAAACATATTTCTGAATGCACCAGATGGACTAATTTTTGAAAATTGTGAATTACTTGATCATAAGAGACACTGCTAGCAAAGCACTTTTGTGAAACATAATATATCCCAGATAAGATGGCAGATATTGGAAGTGGTATGGATAAAGGTAATGACTTAAAGAAGTCTCTATTAAGGCGTGAGGCCTTTTGGATCTGGTGACTCAAAATGCTGGCTCCAATCGGCCTCAATGAAAATTTTAGTCTAACGTTTGTTATAAATGCTTTTTATCAGTGCTTTTAAGGCAGTTTTTAGATGACTAAGTCTTTGGGCCCCCTGTCTTGTTTCTCTGATCGTTTTCTATACCCCATGGATAAAAATGTTAGGGTGTAGTGAATTAACAGTGTTTTTTCCCTTTTATCTCCCTCTCCCCACAGATGAGAAAAGTCAGGGGATAGAAATAAATGTTAACAGCAACGAAGGCAGTAAATAATTATGTGTTATACTGCTTATATTTTATATGTTACTGCATATGACTGAAAGAATACCTTACCTGTTTGGTTCTAAAAAGCAAAAAAAGTTTTTGGATATGGTATTACACTCATCACTATTGGGGATTTATGGTCTTATGGGATACTGGATTTACACATTTTTTATGAATTTTTTTATGAATCTTTATGAACTATTTATCCACGTTCTACTGGAACTTTGCACTTTATGAAAAAGATTTTTTCAATTTGAAAATGTATTATATACGAAAAAGGGTTAATTTTAATGATACATGGGAATGGGTGACCACAAGGGAAGAGACGGGGTTATGCCTTTAAAGGTTTCTGCTACACATGTAATTGTATCCTAATGAAGGGAGGTTGTACCATCCGAAACGTTGATGTTGGTGATAAAACAATAATAAAAAAAGGGGGACACTTTCCCCACTGCAGAAATTTGTGTGTGTGCAGATCCGTGAACAAAAAAACTGCTGTTGCACCACTACTGCAGAGTGAGTAAATTCCGGGTGTGCAGTGTAAAACTTACATTTCACTTGATTATAATGCAGTCTATGGGAAATAGACTTCCAGTAATTCCTGGATGATGGGTTTCAAGATAATGGATCCAATACCTGTAACAACACTTCCAAGCTGGTGGTAATTCTAGGGTTGCCTTGCAGCAATTGATTAATTTGTGTGTAAATTATCAGAGCAAGCTGGGCAGGCACATTTAAAGTGGCCACAAGTTATTGGCAACATGTAAAGGCACACATACCTTTGTGAATGACTTCAAAGTGAAGTTTTGAGTCTGTCTCCAGTTTTTGCCTTCATACTACTGTTCCTCATGGTAATCAACTGTTTTGGCACTCATGCTACTCTTCATCATGGTATAGTAATACACAGCGCCGATTCTGGGGCTGCTGCCCGCTGCCATCTGAGGCAGCAGCCCAGATGCTGCCCTCCCTCTACGGCTCCATGCTTTGGAGCAGGTCAAAAGGGGGCAGCATCGCTAATGCATTGAGCGCAATTGCACTCTTTGCACTAGCAGAGACGAATTTCCGGTTTAAAACCTGGAAATCTGGCTCTTAAAGTTACAAGAGGCGGCTTTTAGCCACCCTTGTAACCGGCCGCTCGCTGCAGCCTGAGGCAAGGTTCTCACCTGGTAATACACTATTGAACTGTGGTGCCTATGGATTGGAGAAAAGTTGATGTAATTATGATCTCAGTCTGGCAATTATAGGCCAGTAAATTTGACATCTGCGGTTGGCAAATTATTTGAAGGCTTATTAAGGGATCACATTCAAAATTGTATCATGCTGAATGACAGTATGAGCAGTAATCAGCATGGCTTTATGAAGGATAGGTCATGTCAGACAAATGTGATTGCTTTTTATGATGAGACATGTAAGATGCTGGACAGAGAGGGAGCAGTACTTGTGATCTATTTGGATTTTGACAAAGCTTTTGATACCCACAAATGACTGCTCTCTAAACTAAGGGCTTTTGGACTTAATGAAGTCGTTTGCACATGGGTAGGAAACTGGCTACAGGATCTGGTACAGATGGTGGTTATTTCATTCATTACATTCTCTACTTGGTGTAAGGTTCTTTGTGGGGGTCCCTCAGGGCTCTGTGTTTGGTCCACTTTTATTTAACTTGTTCATTAATAAGAGTTTTGTAAGTAATGTATCAGTGTTTGCAGATGACACCACATATTGCAGCCCAATTAATTCCATCCAGGATGTGGCATCCTTGCCACAGGATCTTGACAAACTGGCAATTTGGGCAGCTAAGTGGCAAATGAGATTCAATGTTGATAAATGTAAAGTCATGCACCTGGGATGTAAAAATATGTAAGCCACTTGTACCCCTAATGGGACTGCACTAGGCAAATCCATCATGGAAAAGGACCTTGGAGTTCTTGTAGATGATAAACTTGGCTGTAGCAAGCAATGCCAGTCAGCAGCTGCAAGGGCAAACAAGGTCTTAAGCTGTATTTTAAAGGGCCATAGATTTGCGGGATTCTTCTTCTACTGTACAGAGCTCTGGTAAGGCCCATCTAAAATATGCCACACAGTTTGGTCTTCAGTGCTCAAACAGGACATTATTGAATAAGAGAGGGTACAGAGAAGGGAAACTAAGATGCTAAAAGGTATGGAAAATCTTAGCTATGAGGAAAGACTGGCCGAGTTGTGGTTGTTCATACTGGAGAAGAAGTGCTTGAGAGGTGTCATGATAACTATGTAAAAATATATAAGGGGATCATATAATAATCTCTCTGATGCTTTATTTACCAGAAGGTCCTTCCAGCTGACACATGGGCACCCATTCCATAGTTCTAGCTAAATATTCGGAATGGCTTTTTTACAGTGAGAGTCATTAAGATGTGGAATTCTCTCCATAATTCAGTAACGATGGCTGATACATGAGATAGCTTTAAGAAGGGGTTGGATGGCTTTTTAGCAAGTGAGGGAATACAGGGTTATGGAAGATAGCTCATATTTCAAATTGGTCCAGGGACTGCTCAGATTGCCATATTGGAGTTTTGAAGGATGTTTTTCCCCCTTTGAGGCAAATTGGAAAGGCTTCAGGTTTTTTTGCCTTCCTTGGATCAACTAGCATTTAGGCAGGTTATATATATACTTAAAAGGTCGAACTTGATGTGACAAAATATGCGACACTTCTATATCTGGAAGTCATCTAGAGTGAGAGCATATACAATTCTTCTTCTATTGGCCATGAAATGTTTCATTATATGACTGATCTCACTTACACCTGATAATACAGCACAAGCTGATATGTTAAATGTAATATCTGCCTGTACAGTCGGACATTTCTAATCAGCCTCTTTTAGATATCAGCATCGAAGGCATTCTTGTATATGATTATTACATAAAATTGTTTGGATACATCGACAACCAAATATGCGTGTGGACCTTTTGAAGCAGGGATGGGCCCTCTAAATGATGGTGAATTACAACTCTCAGCAGACCACATTGTGACAGGGGTTATCTGTGTATTGCTCCTTTACATACACATAAACATATTCTATAAGACACCTACTTAAGCAAGTCTTTATTTGAAGTAGATTACATTATGGCATGGTTAGTTTATAAATTAATTATTGCCATTGGTGATCGAAATCTTCTTATTACTGCATCTGCTTCCCCTAAAATATTCCTGCCAGATCATAATAAAACTGCTTCAAGATTAAAGTCATCCCTTACATAATCACACCATCAAATACTTTAAAGAAATGACAAGCTATAAAACATCCATCTGTTTCTTGCTAGCTCTTGCCATGCTCTGAAGTAGCTAGATTGGGCAGAATGGGAATATTATTTCTATTATGTACTTTTGTTTCGCTTAAGCCTTTGATCTGTCTCATGTTAAAGCAAGTATATAAAAAATACATGCGTCTGATGCAAGGTCAGACGTGGCACTTGCCAGAAAAAGGGGGCAGATTGCAGAACAGAGAGCATAGCAAGAGATCCCCATACAGGAAAACATCAGCAGATGTAGACACGATTTTAATAGCTACATAAAGAGAAATGCATGACAACCTCATTAGGAGAACCATAATAGCCTGGCAGGATATCTCACTGAAGACAATACATCAATGTCTCATTTGTTACAGCATCACTAACGATGGTAGCTGGCTTTCCTTTAAAATCTTTTGTTTTTTTCTTTTTTTTTTCTTGGCCAATTCTTTAATGCTGCCCATGCCACTCTATGAATGCAGTCTCCATGGGAGCAATTGCTCATGCAACTCAATAGGAGCAGAAGTCTCAGTGTTGGTATAGTGACAGTAATCAGAGTGTAGTTAGCAAGCCACCCCACTGATACCCTTGACACGGTACATTAGGAAATTACTTTCCTGAAGAGCCCAGAATACTATTCCTCATATTCCAACCATCTGCAGGAAAAAGGTCAAACACTCAAAGTTCCAGTAGCCCAAAAGCTCAAACCATCTGCCACTTAGGCAAAATACACATCTAAACAGCACCCATAAGAACATGGTGTAAAGTCATCAATCATATGGCTGAAACAATAATTATTATTAATTTTGCCCACTGTGCAATGTTCTTATGTTGTAAACGATCCTCCTGACACCCATCAAAGCCTTTTCTAAAAGTAATTTTCTCATTGTGCATAAGAATGGAAAATCAGAGGGGGGCCTATGAGTGATCACAGTGCAATCAGAAAAGGAAAGTAGCTGTTAGCTGCTGAAAGCACTTTGGTCAGCAAACATGCAAATAGCAATTGAGAAGCAGATATACAGAATAATGCTGAATCCCGCATCTTCCAGTCTGTAACCTTTAATTTTCAAGATCAGTGTTGAAAGAACACACAAGGAATGTATTTGAACTCAGCTGTGTTGTGTGCTTTTCTGCAGCATTTGCACAATTCTCCGACCAATCTGTTATGTAGGGAATATTAAGAAATACTATAAAAAGAAGCTAAGAGTGTGCAGGTTTTACATATTTAACACCTTTGTGACTTTGCTAAATTCGCTTCTGTTTCTACTGAAGCAATTAACGATTATCCGTTGTTTGGCTATGAAAAAAGAAAAGGCAAAGATGGGTTGTGAATATTGAATTCACTTGTGCTGTGTTTGCTTGAAAAATTCAATGTTGGTGTACGCCGCTGTTCTCTGTAAAGGTCAGAGATGTACTAGGCTGAACCTTGTCTGAAAGCTCCATGAAGCAGAAATAACTTCCCCGATGAGCAGAAATGTGGGCTCACATAAAGATTCAACGAAACAAATTAGAACATTGAAAAAGGCAGACGAATGGAACATTAACTAAAGATATCACTTAAAGACATTAGCCGTTTGTACGCAATGTGCTTTTCATTTCAGAGGAAAAATATTTTGTACATTTGTTTTGCTCTTTAAAGGGTAACTAAACCAAGTGCTTCCTATATTTAATGCAAAGTGTCATGTTGATAATCATTACCAATGAACAGCAATTTCTTTTTCAATCATTTAACATTACAATGTGTTTATCCTTTGCTGGCCAACTGCTGCCTGTCTGCTGTAGTGATTATTTTTAGAAGATCTGATATGAACTCACATATGAGAGATAAAAGTGCCTTGCATAGAGTATACAGTATTAGTAATCACACTCAATCCACTTCTTTGGGCAATGTAATTATGTGAACTGTCCAAGGACAGGCACCTTTATCTCCTATGTGTAAGCTTGGGCCAGATCTTGTTAATCCGAGACTGAAGTAACTGGCAGGACTTGGACACTGCCACATAATAGTGTGAGGAGCAAGGAGCCTTTAATAGTTAAACACTGAGCACATCAGCATGCCTGTAAGCAAGGTGCAAAACCTGCACCCACATTTACACTACAGGTCAGGTACCACATCACCAGCAGGAATTTATAACAAAAGGATCATTCTCCTGCAAGTTATCCAATGTGGTCTACCTTATCCGGTGTGTGAAATGGCTATATGCGGGTGAAACTGAACAAACACCAGGGCCAATCCTGCCATGATGTAAGGTAAAAAGCATGGAGCGGCCAGTTACCAGGGGTGGCAAAATGTCACCTCTGGTAACTTTAAGAGCCGAATATCAGTTTTTTAAAATGGAAATTCAACTCTTCTAGTGCAGCAAGCACAAAAAGTTGAAAGTGTCGAGTGGGGGGGGCAGCAGCCCCTGTAACACCAAACACTGTGCCAGAGTATCAACCCTTGGGGCAGAGACACACAGTCAGATTCAGGGAGATTAGTTGCCCAGCAACAAATCCCCTCTTCTTCAGGGTGACTAATCTCCCTGAACTGCCTTTCCACCAGCTAGAATGTATATCGCTGGTGGGATGGCACTTGGAGCGATTCACGAGGAAACATCGGGCAACTTCAGAACAAGTGCTCAGAGTAAAGTGCCATTCTAGGCACTTTACATTCTAGGCAGGGGAAGGCAGTTCGGGGAGATTAGTCACCCCGAAAAAGAGGAAATTTGTCGCCTGGCGACTAATCTCTCCGAATGTGACTGTGTGTCTTTGGCCTTAATGCTCATTTAGGCAGCACTTCTTTTCCCAGTCTAGCTGCTGTCTGCACCTTGCACCAATTAAAAGATCACAGCATCATGGGATAGGGCCATTCCTTGTCCTTACTAACTGTCATAGTCTAGATTATGGGTCCTCAACCTTTTTACCTGTGAGTCACATTCAAATGTAAAAAGCAAGAAGAAAGTCCTGGAGGTGCCAAATAAGGACTGTGATTGGCTATTTCATAGCCCCAATGTGGACTGGCAGTCTACAGGAGGCTCTGTTTGGCAGTACACCTGGATTTTATGCAACCAAAACTTGCCTCCAAGCCTGGAATTTAAAAATAAGCTGCTTTGAGGTCACTGGGAGCAACATCTAAGGGGTTGGTGAGTAACATGTTTCTCATGAGCTACTGGTTGGAGATCACTGGTCTAGATCATGTGTCAGTCTTCCTCTTGTAGGTGCTTATAAATGTACTAAAAGGTGCACCTCCAATACATAGTGCAACATTTTGCCCCTTATTGTAACAGGCACAACTACATTTTGCATTGTGGGTAAAAAAACATAACAAGCTGAGCAGATTTTTTGCCCTTTGCAAAAACAAAGGTATAAGTCTAGTCTGTGATTGTGTTATATCTGATACATCGACACTAAGAGGGTTAATTAGTCCGAAACCAAAAAACTCTTTTTTTGAGATTTCTTATACCCTGAGGATGGAAAAAGTCAGAATCCAAAAATACTTCATCTCAGACCTGCCGAGGTTGTTCATAGGTCAAAGGGAGAGGCCCTATTTTTATCAATCTAGCATGGTGATCGCCCACTATGATGCCCTCTAAACAGGTAGTGGAGCTGAAATAGGCCCTTCCTATGCTCCAGAAGCTGATTTAAAAGGCATTGTAACACAATACCAGTTACTATATGACATCTGTTTGGCAAATTATAAGTTTACATCCTTTGCTGAATTTTATTCTAGAATTGTCAGATTATTTACCCCATGCCTGATTGATAGTCCTGTTCAAGTTAATTATTACTTTGCTGCATTGGGGAGTAGTTTTGCGTATTTAGGGTTCTATGAAATAATGACTTGTAAGAAAGAGTTAAAGAAAAGATGGAGGCAGGCTGCTCTAATTTGCAAAGCTGAAATCTCCAGAAACATGTCAAGCGCAATGTTGCAACACATTCATTTAAATAGCATTAGCATTGCAAAGTTCATTAGTTCCTAAGGGGCAAAAAAGCCAAATACATTGAGCACAAAGGTTTGAAAAAGAGCAAGTTCAGACAGCAACACATTCTTGCTCCTGAATAGTAAAAAACACAAAAAGGGCTTATAAAGCAAGAAAACTGATTTCTAGCTAATGAAATCAAGAACAAAGAATGTTAATGCTAAAATGTTATTTAAAGATGCTTGGATAGGAACTGAAACATGCACAGATTTATTTAATTAGGCACAAATGCATAAATTGATATGGTCACACAACCAAGGACACATATACTACTAACAGATACATAAAAATATTTCAGAATTTGCATCTCTTTTCATGTCTATAGTACAGTTAGGTACATATACCCTTAAATAGATTTACATAGATTAGCATCTTAATTCCCAGACATATTGCTTATTGCCCCAAATACAGCATGTAGTTTAAGAAAGTGCAGAAATCTTATTCAAATATATATTCAGGAGCAGATTCATTTCCTTTTTACATGGAATAAGCATGTTTTATTTATAGCTTTATATCACAGAGGTACGAATATGTTAGGAATATTTATATTTCATAAAGCAGAATGTGTGAAAAATATACAGTGTCTACAAAATCTAAAGCTTTTAGCTGTGTCAGGAAAAGTGAATCCCATTTGAGCACAATGAAGGAATTTGGGGACTGCCAATTAGTGAATTCATTAGAGAGTCATGGGCTTGTTTTAACTCATGATACCGAACAGGATCTAGTTAAGGAGGACACTCGTGGGACTCCATTTTTTGCTCATATTACAACATAAGCTGTGCTGAGAAAAGCTTAGAATAGCACACTACTGCATATATTGGTATAAATAACAGCCACGTTTCCATCTATATTGTGTAACTTATAAACTGTAGGGGCAGCACAAAAAGTGAAGACATGTTTAATTCATAATCATTCACCCCAACTTACTATGGCCTAAATTTGCACAACATTTTTTTTTCTAAATATAAATATCCCAATTAGTATAGTTAATTTGAGCCCTTACAGTATAAAACAGAGTTCAATACCATCGGTCCAGAAGTGAATTTCAAGGCAGGAGAGAAGAATGAGGGCCAGTGGCATTTCAGGACTGATAATGCTTTGAATACTTTGAAGACAAACAGTTTTTACTCTTTGGGTTTTACTAGCCTTAGTGTGTCTAGCTTGAATAGCAAGCAATAGCAGATTTAAAGTGGAGCATGTATATGCAAGCTGGTAGGCATTTCAGGCTTATGATCCTATGATTCAGTTTCTGAAGGCACAAACTGTGAAGTATCCAAATGTCTTTGGAATAAACTAATTTCATTTACTTTGGCCTGGGTTCTTCGGTGTGCCTACCAGTTTGCATATATACTGTGATCCTCTTCCCTAGTTGAAAGTTTGGGGCTTGGCACCTAGACCCCACCTTTCTAGTGGAGAACACAATGTTACTTCTTTTCAGGGAACTCTTCTTGGGGTTGACTCTAATTTGTTCCTCTTGATCCTCTTGCACCACTATAGTAAGATGATGGGCATGACAACTTTTTTTGTTTTAACAGTTGAACCTACTATTTAGTACCTAACTAATACCTTTCTTAAATAACAGGTCTGAGTTACAGGAAGGCCAGCTCTCATAGACTCCATTTCAAGAAATGTTTAAAAATGATTTCCTTTTTGTCTGTAATAATAAAAATCCATTTGGATGCAAAACGTCAAAAACTAGACGCCGGTGCCGTTTCGCGAATTTTTCGCCGTTTCGCGAAATTCGCAAATTTTTCGACGAAACGGCGAAAAATTCGCGAAACGGCGCCGGCGTCTAGTTTTTGACGCAGACGCCCGTTTTTGACGCCAGCGTCCGTTTTTCGAAAAAAACAAATTTTGCCGCGAATTTTCGCGGGCGTTTCGCGAATTTATTCGCTGGCGGCGAATCGCTCAAATTCGCCGCGAATTCGCGCCTGGCGAATAAATTCGCCCATCACTAGTTATATCTATTTATATATATATAGTTTTGACTTGACAGGAGGCAGCCATGAGTGAAACCTCAGTCTGATCATTTAAAGTAATTCAGACCAACATCCAGGAATTTTTCCCATTTGAATTGTGAACAGTGGCGAAATGTCCACATGATCTTTGGCAAACTGTAGATGGCCAACATTATTTTTTGGGGGAGCAGTGGCTTTCTCCTTGCTACCCTGCAATACACACCATCTTCTACTGATCGTGGACTCATGAACATCAACATTCGCTAATGTGCAACTGGCTGTCAGTTGCTTAGAAGTTACCCTGGGTTCCTTTGTAACCTCTCAGACTATTAGACGCCTTGTAGTTGGACTTATC
This sequence comes from Xenopus laevis, assembly GCF_017654675.1. Taxonomy (NCBI): domain Eukaryota; kingdom Metazoa; phylum Chordata; class Amphibia; order Anura; family Pipidae; genus Xenopus; species Xenopus laevis. The sequence goes on along the minus strand of NC_054374.1, from coordinate 123,417,615 downwards.
TTTGATGGTCGACCACTTCTGGGCTATGAATTTCCTCCATTTGTACACACTCTGTCTCACTATTGATTGGTCCAAACTCTTTAGAGATAGTCTTGTAACCTTTTACAGCTTTAAGGGCATCAACCAACTCTTTTTCTGAGCTCCTCAACACCTCATTTGTTGTGATCAGGCTTTGCTGGATCCCCGTTCCTTAAATAAAACAGGGTCTCTCACTCACACCTGATTGTCACCCCATTGACTGAAAACAGCAGACTCTGATTTCACCCTCAAATTATATGATAATCCTAAGGATTCACATACTTTTGCCACAAACAGATATTGGATCTTGTAAATCAGCTTCAGTGCCATAACAACCAATCCTGGTCTGCTCTTTTAAAGCAAATCTGATTGGTGGCTATGTGGTAGTAGAGCTGGAGCAAAGTGGTTTTAATGATATTACCCTTTACAGGCCTTTTCATTTTTCTTTTTTTTTTGTGTTATGTTTCACACTAGTGTCTTGTCTGGTAGCTCTGCAACAGGAGGTGAGAAGCTTCTTAGAGCAACAGCACAAGGGGAGATTTGTGGCTTATTGAGTAACATGTCTCTGGTATGTAGCACAAGAGCTGTAGGGTGCAAATTACATTTAAGTCAAAGTCTACTTCTCTGATACTGCTGACATGGAGCATGCACAGTTGAAGGCAGGTCTTAATTGGCTGTAACTGGCATGGCTCTGTGGCAAGTTGGCAGAGAAGAGAACCTAGTGCAAGGCAGGTTGCAATTAGTGCAGTTTTGAGCCTCCTGTGATGAGGTTTGGGAGAGGGGATGGAGGTCTGTGGAGGGGGCCTAGGGTTACAAAGTGCACTTTTGATCTCCTTTACAAGCAGACTGGCAGACAATGCCCATGTAGCTAAATGCAGCTGGTTTTGTATGTGCTGGTGCTGCATTTTAGGGAAACATAAAAACACAGAGCTCAAAGCCTCCTAAAGAGCGCTGGTGACGTCATGCGCAGCGCGCCATGGACAACAAAGTAATCGGGTCTGGACACAATTTCTATGATGGGATGCGGGCCCCAACCGGGGATGCAGGGGCACGGGCCTGGTGCCGCTGCACCCTTTGCAACCCGGTAGTTCCGCCACTGCTCAGATACCATTATTCTCATTCTCCCTAAAGCTTTTACAGTAGAACCTCAATTTTACATCCCCTGATTATAAGTTTCCCCTCATTTTACATGATGTTTTGTGGTCCCACCTACTGTATATATTATGCATAATACATTTCCCTGATTTTACATTTTCCTGGATTTTACACCATTTTTTCCTGGTCCCCTGAAAAGTAAAATGTATTTCCATTTTCAACTCTTTTCAACTCTAAATCTGAGCCTAAAGTCTATAAACTTCACCTATCCTCTCCATCAATAACTTGCTCACTTGATCCTATCCCATCACATCTACTAAAACAGTGTGTTCCTGTCCTTACTCCAGTACTTACTCATATATTCAGTTCCTCACTAACTTCTGTACTTTCTCCAATCAATCTTAAAATCTGATACCAGGATCCTTCTGCTCTCTCCTAAAAGGGAACCTGCTCAACCCCAACTAAAATCCTTAGCGTGGCTGCCTGTTCAGCAATGGATAGCATATAAAACCCTTTGACTAACATTCAAAAACCTTGACTCCTCTGCTCCTCACTAAATCTCTTCTCTTGTCTTGCTATACATTCCTGGTCATCTTCTCTGCTCTTCTCAGAGCCACCTTCTCTTCACACCATCTACATCCACTGCCACCTCTCATCTCAAACCCTTCTATCTTGCTACTCCTTACCTTTGGAATTCCATCCCTGAATTCCTCTGTAAGTAATCCTCTCTCAATCTCTTCAAAAAACCCCCAAGAGTTTACCTTTTGGAGCACTAGAACATTAGTCTAGTCCTGTGCCTACTGACTATGCCTTACCTTGTGCACTTTTTCATCTCCAATTTGTGCCTGTTTTTTAGCCTCCCATCCACTTAGACTATAAGCTCTCGGGTAGGGACCTCCTTCCCACTTGTCTTGATATGATTCTGTATATATTTATTATGTGATTTGTCTTCCCTGTGTATACTTATATATATATTGTATAGTATTATGCACTGTACAGCGCTGTGGCTCCTTAACAGCGCTTTACAAATAAAGTTATACATAATAGTAGCAGGGCATCTTTCTTCTCACTTCTCACGTCACTTACATGAGCAGCTCGGTGCATTTACAAGCAGACAGTGCATGTTACTACTTTTCTGTCTCCTTTCAATTTACATTTCATTGGAGAGTAAGATCTATAGTTACGGTGAAATATTTCTCTTTGTGACAGTGGCATATACTTAATAGGTCAACTTTGTGCCCAATCACTCCCCCTATGGCCCCATTATATCCCAGCCCTGTACAGCAGCTTGTTCATAATGGCCCAACTCATGCTTTCCCCCTTGCCTAGTTTCAACCACTAATCCAGCCATTCTTTCCATTAGTGCAGAGACCCCCTTCCAACGAGATGCATCACAGCTAAAAACAATGTACCCCAAGGAAAAATCATCCCCATCTCCCATAAATTAGTGGTCCCTGTAATAAGGAAATACAGTCATTTAAGAACAGTCATTGGATACATGTGTAAGTATACAAAACGTTAATTAGTTTTTTTTTAAAACAAATAGATGTTGTGTTAAATGTTGTGTTGAATTCAGTTTTTTTTTCTTTTAGGCTGCCATCCGGGACCAAGATGTTAAACTGGGGCCCAAGATGACAAATGGGCCTCTTGTGCCACCATACCTCCCACCATCCCTCCCCCCAATGGTTGCCTTAGTTCTTTAGTGCTTCCACCCTATGGAAAGAAAGTTCAGCATTAGATGCAGAGTAGGAATGTGCATAAATATTCTGAAATTCATTTGCATTTACAATTTTGTCAATATTATGTTTTAACTACCTTTTTCTGCTAATTTAAAGGTCAACTATAATAAAATTTTCTCCTACATCAGCGTGTGGGTCTCTCTCCTACATTTATACATAGATATAGAGATATTTATAGATTATACATAGATTAGAATAAAAATTAGCAGTTTCCTTACCTCTCTGTAGGTGTTTAGCGATGCTCCACTTCACACCCATATCATCACAGAGCCCTGTAATAAAGGGGTGCATGAGAAGCTGGCGTGCGTTGGGTCTTTTAGTTGGATTTTTCTGCACGTTCTCACTAACAAAAGTAGAAATCTTCACTCCTGGAAAACAAAATTGAGGCAACGTTATAATTGTTCATGTTATAAATATAATATTTTATGAAACAGTTCATGCCATAAAAAGACTATTAATGAAATCCGAACCCACCAGCACAGCCATGTGCCCTGAATATCCCATAAGCCTCCCTGTTTTAAGGAACTTGCTGATAGTCCTTTCATTAATCACCAATCAATAAGTCTTGATGGTGTTGTTCCCCATCCCTCCCATAACTTCTCCCTTACCTATTCCCCCACCTCTTTCACCCTGACTCTCTTTCTCTTTTGCACCCCTTATTCCCATGTCAATTTTCCCACCTCCCCCTCACTCTCTTTTCCTATTTCAGGGGAAATCACTCACCAATTGTCCCACTTGAGTGTTACAGCGGGACCTCACAGAATTCTATTGATGAGCTTTTGGCCACTCAGTCTGCTGTGTGCTACAGGTTGGAAGAAAATAATATATAAGTACGCGGTGACAGTGACACTATTTAGTAAAATTCTTTGTTTCATTTACAAAAGGTACACCATTATTTTATGTTAGACACATAAATACCCTCTGCCATTGTTTAGTAACAATTCTTTATGGATAATGGGACAGACGCATGCCAAGAGTTACTTAAGGAGATAGCCTTGTGCCATTTCAATGGCAGTGACTCCTAATGACCAGATTTCTGCCAACATATTAAAATATGGGGGGAAAGACAAATATTAGAGAAGAATGTGTACAGGTGACATTAAAAGCATTCCAGTAATAGATTATTCTGATAGTTCTGCTGTCAATCCACCCACTGATGCTGTCATTTTGGAGACAGGCCATTGCCTCCAGAGCCATATATGTAGGAGTCCCATTGGTGCTGCAAGCTCTTCCTGGTCAATGGCAGTGACCAGGTCCTCCACTACTGGTTCTTCAGCTGGCAGATGTTATTACCAGTTTCAACCAGTGTGTCCTGGTAAATAGAGAGATCATTTGTGAACCATCTATGGATGTGCTTACATGTGTCATTAAAAACATACAGATTTGCATTAGTTGGTTATTTTCTTCTTACCTGGTAGTGGCTGGAGTATGTCTCCTTCTCATCATCACCCTCTTTCTCCTGCTTACTCAATTGTTCTTCCTGTTTTAGACAGAAAAACATGATCAGGAACAGATATTTGCCATAAATGCAGCATTTTTCTCATAATACTAGCATTATCATAGTTTAATGTTTTACTGGGAAAAAAAATATATTTGTCAGTCAAGCTCAAACATTATTGCTCTTCAAGCTCTTCTTGGCCAATGGTAGGGCCCAGGTCCTCCACTTCCGGTTCTTCATCCTGACTGATGGTATTACCAGTTACAACCAGTGTTTCCTGGTAAATACAGAAATAGATGTGAACCATCTAGATGAGGTGCTTACATGTGTCATTAAAAACATGTTTTCTCACATCTATTTGGCTCTGTAGGGAAGCAGCTAAAATACAGATTTAAATTCATGGTTATTTTCTGCTTACCTAGCAGTGGCAGTGGATGCTGTTTGATCCCTCCTGCTCTCTGATATGTTCTTCCTGGTTAACACAAGGAAAAAGATGAAGAATCCATTTATCACTGATCAATGTAATGCAAAGTAACACAAAGTTTGTCTAACTTTGGCAAAGTTTGCTTTGCTTACTTTGTCCCTGCTTTCCTCAGGTTGATGGAAGAGACAGGAAAAATAGAAATATATTGGAAATACAGCTGCTTATTGACTGTAACACAAACATAAAAATAGAGCATGTTTGTATTCATTTTTGTCCATTTCTGCTTACCTGAGGCACAGTGACACCTGAATTCTCCTGGTTTTGGGGGGAGCAAAAAAAAACTGTTATTGTTTCAAATATTCTGAAGTAAAACCTTGTATAACAAAAACCTGAGGCGATATCAATTCAATGTTATACTAAAGCTTCTAAGATATGAGAATAATTCACTTAGACCCCAGACAAAAGTGCATTACAGGGAGCAGAAACAATGCGGGATATAGAAAATTTCTGGCAAATAATAAACTGGCTGAAATAAAGCTTAAAGAACAATGGAACCAAATTCAATTGGGGTTGGCATTTTTTTTGCCCCCCTGACTGCTCCTACATTACATTATCCTCTTCTAGAAATGCACCAAGACAAGTTCTGCTGTTGCCCTTTTATTTCTGCTGCAATGAATCTGCTGCATTCAAAGGGGATATTTTGTAAAAGACAAAAATAAAATGGCGACTATGAACCCTGCAGAATAGAACTCTGGGCAAGGGTAGTCAGTGGAGGTGCCTAATAAAATGCCAAGTTTCTTGGTATTTTGCCCAAATTTTTTTTTCTTACCTGGGAGATCTCACCATCAGGATTTTCCTGATTAAGAAAGGGTAAAAAAGATGTTTTATTTCTGTTGCTAAGCACCTACAATACAATCTTGCATAAAATATAGGGTGATTTTAATTTGACGCCATTCTCTCACTTATGCTTACCTGGTACTTGGTGGTGATGCCAGTTGCAGTTTCCAGCTCTGGTACCTCCTGATTAAGAGGGATACAGTTAGTTATTGGATTTCCTTAATATAACTCAAATGTACCTTGTATAAAGTAAATGAACAAATACAGAAATGAAAGCAATTTATAGTTAATCTATGTTACCAGTGTCTTGACCACTTACTTGGCATCTGCTATGGCCAGAGTCCTCGGCTCGTTTCTGGTTAAGAAATTTTCAAATGAATGTAGCTTTTTAGAGTATAAGTGATCCTGATTTAGGGCAATGGTATATGAGAGTGTAGATCACTGCTCTCCTCTAGGAATATCCTGATATTCCAATGAGAGAGCAATGAGCTGATAATACTTCTATTAAACAGGGGTTCAGACTAAAGGAATCTCCTCTAACAACCCCTTGAGCCATTGCTAAAGTTTGGTAATCATAGTAATAATGGAAATAGGTCAGGAGCAATGTTACCAGGCCATAGCAATTAATATCAACATTTAAGAAAAGGACTGTATGATACCAACTCCTTTATTGCTTACTGGGCAGAAGTTTTCACTTGGCTGAGCCTCTGGCTGAGTCTGTTTGAGGGATAAAGAGGTGGCATTACTTTATAGAATTAAAGTCCCATCATCCAAGGCAAGTTATATATGTATCACTATATATATATATATATATATATATATATATATATATATATATATATATATATATATATATATATATATATATATATATATATATATATATATATATAAATATATATATCAAAACAAAGTGGAGTGGAGTGTGCACCGGTCTGTGACTTAGTCCACTCAAGGACACAATGTATAAAAAACAAAATAAAGTCCAGACAACTTATCTTGTGAAGAAAACGAAAATTCTTTATCAAGCAAAAAATGCAAGAATATGCAACGTTTCGAAGCTCCCGCTTCTTTGTCAAGCAATCTAGTATACAATGTTCACACATCCTTAAAAAGGTTACAGCTGTAGACACACCCCCCTAGGGGGTGGTACAAATTAAACACAAATTAGTATATAGTATTTAACCCATTTGGGCATTATACATAGAAACAATCATAGAATTACTTAAATATGTCATACAAGATACACAAGCAATCTGTGTTACAAAGTATATACTGAAAATATCACATTAATTCAAGGATGCATTTATGTCCCAACCTCTACTCTATATATGCCATAACCTCACTATATAAAGGCATGCAAGTCATACTCTCTGTTTAACCCTTTAGGGTATAATGTCTGCAAAGTATGTATCCAAAATTTCTCTCGTTTCTGGAGTTGTAGGAGTCTATTGCCCCCCCGACGTGGGGGGCAATAGATTCCAACACAAGGAATCTGAGGGTTGCTACAGAATGTCGCGCCGAATGAAAATGAGCTGGAACTGGTAATTTGAGTACTTCCTTTCGAATTGTGGACTTATGCTGACTAATGCGATCACGTATGGGTTGAATTGTTTCACCAATGTAAGCTAAGCCACATGGGCATTTGAGCATGTAGACTACATACTCTGTATCGCATGTAAAATGTCCTCGTAGCTCAAATTTCCTCCCTGTTTGTGGGTGAGTGAACATATTGGTGCGAATCACACTGGAACATTGATTGCACCTCCCACATGGAAACATACCATTCTTTAAGGGGCCCAAAACCCTCTGTGCCTGAACCTTCTGGGTACCAAGGTCAGCCTTGACCAATCTATCTCTCAGGTTCCGTGTACGTTTATATGATAACAGTGGTGGTTCCTGAAAATCAGGAATGGTAGGATAGGCTTTACGTAATAAGGGCCAGTGCTTGTAAATAATGTGATGAATTTTACGAGTACATGGATGATATGTATGTACAAATGGTATGCGTGTTTTTTAGATATATCACGTGTTCTGTCCTGTATGATAGAGGTGCGATCCAATTCCTTCACTCTGGCTACCTCCTGATCAAGTATCTGTCTGGGATAGCCCCTCTGTGTAAACTTCATGGTCATCTCATCCAAACGTGTATTGAGCTGTTCCTCCTCTGTAACTATGCGTTTAACACGCAACATTTGAGATCTGGGGAGAGAGGAAATGTTAGCCCTCGGTGTGCACTGTCAAAGCATAATAAGTTGTTGCGATCTGTAGATTTGACATATAGGTCCGTGTATAGTTGTCTGCCCTTGCGATACACACTGGTATCTAGAAATGTCACTCTTTCCTCACTATGAGTGAGGGTAAATCCTATAGTGGGAACACATGTGTCTATATGTAATTTGAACTCCAAGAGGGATCCAACGTCACCCCCCCATAATACCAACAAATCATCGATATAGCGCCACCATCTTAAACAATGTTTTTTGTATAATTCATTGTTGTAGACAAAATTGTGTTCAAAGTAATTCATAAATATGTTGGCATAGGTGGGGCGACGTTGGATCCCATAGCGGTCCCCTGCACTTGCAGAAAAAAGTATCTTGAAACAAGAAATAATTTTTATGCAAAACCAGGGCCAGTAGTTCCATGAAAAGGTTAATCTCCGCCGTATTGTACTGTGTACCCTCGAGGGTTAATCGTACTGCCTGTGAGCCCAAATCATGCGGAATTGAAGTGTACAGGCTATTAACATCAAATGCTGCCAATAGCACAGTACCTTCTCCCAAGTCTATATCCCCAATTAGGCGTAAAAAATGAGATGTATCTTTAACATATGACTCACCACACTGGACAAAAGGCGCTAGTACTTTATCCAAGAAGATTGATAACGGGGATAAGACCGAATTAACGCCGGCCACTATGGGACGTCCTGGAGGGGATTGAAGATTCTTGTGTATCTTGGGGAGGGTGTAGAGCACTGGTATACATGGAAATTCTTTTGTAAGGTAATCCTTCAAACTATCAGTCACTACACCCTGTTCATGATAGCGAGACAATACTTCAGATATTAAGCCAGTAATTTCATCAGTGGGATCTTTATCAAGCTGTATATAGGTATCTCTATTACTCAATTGGCTCAATATCGCCTGTATATAGTATTCCCTATCCAAGATAACCAATGCTCCCCCCTTATCAGCTGGTTTGTATATCACATCTTTATCTCCCATCAATACTTTAAGGGACTCCCGTTCAATTTGAGTTAAGTTGTTATTATACCGCATATTTCTAAGCCCCTTAGGATCTTGTATGAACTGATTAATATCCCTAGACATAAGGGATATAACAGTTTCCACTGGATGAAAAGAAGTAGGGGGAAGGTATTTGCTCTTTTTATACAAATCAAATTGTTGTGGAGTTAATGCTCCAATATCAGCCTTAGTCCCTCTAACTTCTTTATCCATGAACTGAACTTTTAAACGTAAGAGTCTATAGAACCTTTGCAGGTCAATGTCCAGCGAAAAAAGGTATCCAGCTTAGAGGATGGACAAAAAGATAAACCCTTCTGTAACAAATTCAGTTCAGATTGTGACAGTACCTTTTTAGAGATGTTAATCACGATTGAAGTCCCTTCTTGGGTGCCGCCTTGTGAGTGACCCTCGTCTGTCGTGGTTTGGTCGCAGCTGCTGCGCCGGGTTCTGGGGCGCCTCCTTCGCGTTCCCCGCTGCTTGAGGGAGCGCTGTCGTCGCCTAAAAAAGCAAAAGATCCGGAGGAATCCGATGCGCGTTGCGAGGATGTCTCCCCTGAACTACTGCGTCCGGCCTCCTGCCGTCCCTCGCGGCGTGCCCCTCGTGGCACCCGCGCCTGTGTCTTGCGACCCCGGAAGTAGGAGGGAGTGGTGTATGGACGTCCCGGTGTCCACCGGTATACTCGCCCGCTGCTGTAGTCTTCCGCGTCACGCAGAAACTTGTCTCTCTTCCGGGTCTCGAGCTCCAACCGGAACCTTTGTGAGATGTTGTCAATCTGCGATTTGGTTGCCGCCCACTCTTCCTGGTTCGCTATCTGCGAAATTTGGGTTTCAAGTGTACTCACTTGTTCGGTAACCGTGAGTAGTTCCTTCTGTATGTGCTCAATCGTAAGTGTAATTATGTCCAGGGAACATTTGTTCAAAATGCCCTCAAATTTCCTGCAATACTCCAGATTATCTGAAAACAGAGTAGGTTGCAAATGAACTCGCAGGCCCCTCGGAATTCTTTTTAGCCGATGGTATTCCGCCAGTGTGCAGCCATGTAGTTCCAATGAAACTGCTTTCTTAGATAGCCGTTCTAAGTTTCGGCTACGTGCCTCTGGATGCGCCGTATGCAGGAAGTCCCGTGAGCCCCTCGTGAGAGTGGCTATACTTGCAGCTTCCACCTCAGTGTAAGCAAATATATCAGCCTGTGTACTTGGCAAAAGAGTAGGTTGGGACATGGATGCTCACTCAACACTCAAGATATCATATATCAAAACAAAGTGGAGTGGAGTGTGCACCGGTCTGTGACTTAGTCCACTCAAGGACACAATGTATAAAAAACAAAATAAAGTCCAGACAACTTATCTTGTGAAGAAAACGAAAATTCTTTATCAAGCAAAAAATGCAAGAATATGCAACGTTTCGAAGCTCCCGCTTCTTTGTCAAGCAATCTAGTATACAATGTTCACACATCCTTAAAAAGGTTACAGCTGTAGACACACCCCCCTAGGGGGTGGTACAAATTAAACACAAATTAGTATATAGTATTTAACCCATTTGGGCATTATACATAGAAACAATCATAGAATTACTTAAATATGTCATACAAGATACACAAGCAATCTGTGTTACAAAGTATATACTGAAAATATCACATTAATTCAAGGATGCATTTATGTCCCAACCTCTACTCTATATATGCCATAACCTCACTATATAAAGGCATGCAAGTCATACTCTCTGTTTAACCCTTTAGGGTATAATGTCTGCAAAGTATGTATCCAAAATTTCTCTCGTTTCTGGAGTTGTAGGAGTCTATTGCCCCCCCGACGGGGGGGGGCAATAGATTCCAACACAAGGAATCTTAATTGGGGATATAGACTTGGGAGAAGGTACTGTGCTATTGGCAGCATTTGATGTTAATAGCCTGTACACTTCAATTCCGCATGATTTGGGCTCACAGGCAGTACGATTAACCCTCGAGGGTACACAGTACAATACGGCGGAGATTAACCTTTTCATGGAACTACTGGCCCTGGTTTTGCATAAAAATTATTTCTTGTTTCAAGATACTTTTTTTCTGCAAGTGCAGGGGACCGCTATGGGATCCAACGTCGCCCCCACCTATGCCAACATATTTATGAATTACTTTGAACACAATTTTGTCTACAACAATGAATTATACAAAAAACATTGTTTAAGATGGTGGCGCTATATCGATGATTTGTTGGTATTATGGGGGGGTGACGTTGGATCCCTCTTGGAGTTCAAATTACATATAGACACATGTGTTCCCACTATAGGATTTACCCTCACTCATAGTGAGGAAAGAGTGACATTTCTAGATACCAGTGTGTATCGCAAGGGCAGACAACTATACACGGACCTATATGTCAAATCTACAGATCGCAACAACTTATTATGCTTTGACAGTGCACACCCGAGGGCTAACATTTCCTCTCTCCCCAGATCTCAAATGTTGCGTGTTAAACGCATAGTTACAGAGGAGGAACAGCTCAATACACGTTTGGATGAGATGACCATGAAGTTTACACAGAGGGGCTATCCCAGACAGATACTTGATCAGGAGGTAGCCAGAGTGAAGGAATTGGATCGCACCTCTATCATACAGGACAGAACACGTGATATATCTAAAAAAACACGCATACCATTTGTACATACATATCATCCGTGTACTCGTAAAATTCATCACATTATTTACAAGCACTGGCCCTTATTACGTAAAGCCTATCCTACCATTCCTGATTTTCAGGAACCACCACTGTTATCATATAAACGTACACGGAACCTGAGAGATAGATTGGTCAAGGCTGACCTTGGTACCCAGAAGGTTCAGGCACAGAGGGTTTTGGGCCCCTTAAAGAATGGTATGTTTCCATGTGGGAGGTGCAATCAATGTTCCAGTGTGATTCGCACCAATATGTTCACTCACCCACAAACAGGGAGGAAATTTGAGCTACGAGGACATTTTACATGCGATACAGAGTATGTAGTCTACATGCTCAAATGCCCATGTGGCTTAGCTTACATTGGTGAAACAATTCAACCCATACGTGATCGCATTAGTCAGCATAAGTCCACAATTCGAAAGGAAGTACTCAAATTACCAGTTCCAGCTCATTTTCATTCGGCGCGACATTCTGTAGCAACCCTCAGATTCCTTGTGTTGGAATCTATTGCCCCCCCACGTCGGGGGGGCAATAGACTCCTACAACTCCAGAAACGAGAGAAATTTTGGATACATACTTTGCAGACATTATACCCTAAAGGGTTAAACAGAGAGTATGACTTGCATGCCTTTATATAGTGAGGTTATGGCATATATAGAGTAGAGGTTGGGACATAAATTGCATCCTTGAATTAATGTGATATTTTCAGTATATACTTTGTAACACAGATTGCTTGTGTATCTTGTATGACATATTTAAGTAATTCTATGATTGTTTCTATGTATAATGCCCAAATGGGTTAAATACTATATACTAATTTGTGTTTAATTTGTACCACCCCCTAGGGGGGTGTGTCTACAGCTGTAACCTTTTTAAGGATGTGTGAACATTGTATACTAGATTGCTTGACAAAGAAGCGGGAGCTTCGAAACGTTGCATATTCTTGCATTTTTTGCTTGATAAAGAATTTTCGTTTTCTTCACAAGATAAGTTGTCTGGACTTTATTTTGTTTTTATAAATATATATATATATATATATATATATATATATATATATATATATATATACTGTATAGCAGGGATCCTCAAACCAAGCATGAGGTGCCAAATTGTTTGGTAACCCCTCTGTGGATTGTCAACCTACATTGAGGCTCTGTTTGTCAGAGCCTGGAATTCAAAAATAAGCACCTGCTTTGAGGCCACTGGAAGCAATCCAAGGGGTTGAAGAGCAACGTGTTGTTCACAAGCTACTGGTTGGGAACCACTGCTGTAGAGCATTAATAGAATCCCATTTCAAATGTAACTAGCCCCCAGCAGCCAAATAAATACTGAGGGTTTATGGCATCTTACAGCCCCTCATAACCCACTGATTCAATTCTCTGAAAAAACCCTCCAATGTCAGGAAGACTGCAAACAACTCCAAATTGATCCCGGGATGTCTTCCATAAGCTAAAACAGCAATTTGGCAGGTTTAAGGTGGCAAAAAGTCAAATTTGAGTTCTTAAATCTTGAAAATCGAATACAAATTTTTAAAAAAAACCACAAATCAAATTTCAACATTTCACAGTTTTGGCCATAAAAAAAACACCCTTGATAAATCTGCCCTTTAAAGGGCACCTGTCACCCAAAAACTGCTTCCGCCATTATTACAGTCCCTACTCTGGTTGGGGGAGACAATGGGTTTTTTTCCAATAAATGACCCCTAACAGAAACAAAAGTGTTTTACATAAGAGCTGTAACATATTTGTGTAATAGAAAGTCCATTGGAATATCTCTATTGCTATAACATGTGACTATAGCTCCCAGTTAATAATCCAGGGAATTATATTTGCTTCTGTTAATAGAATATTTAAGACAGCCCCTACCCCTTCCAGTTTAGGGGGCGCAAGCAGCAGCATGAGCCACATGGGCCCAATACTCATCCCCCTATGAGGGTAAGGACTGGGCTGCATTGGGCCTCACAGCAGATCTTTTCATCTCAAAGTTCATGGCACACTCAGGCCCTGCTGGCAATTTTTCCTGATTGATCACTAAGGGTTAAACACCACCAGCACTTCTGTAGGTTGGAGTCACATGGGGCAGAATATAACTGGACTTTCTACCCAACAACTGCGTCTTCATCCGACAGCATAAAAATGGAGGGAGTCGGATATTTTTTTTCTCATTAAAATATATTGAGTGTGGAATGTAAACTCAGGAAGAAAATCTGTAAAACTTGTTCTAGAAGTGGAAATGCTCAAAAACTCCCAGAGATCTAGAAATTTTAGGTTCACCTAAAAAACACAATTCAGTGCAAATGAATTGTGACATTGTGCTGTCATCTAAAGGTTTAAAAACCAATAATCCACATGAGAAGCCAGAGCTCACAAGATTTATTCTCTGGCAGGGGGAAGTTGTTTCCTTTTTAACCAGAATGGAAATCGTATGATTTATAGCAGGTTAGAGGTTAAAGGTCGATATGCGAATTCTTACCTAAAATTTTAATTTATTTTCAGCAAATTCATCAATGCAGGAACATATAAATAGTGATGAGTGACATTTTTCACCAGGTTTTGAGTAAAAAAGAGGCCCATAGACTCCAGTGGGTGAAAAAAAAATTGTTGCCCACAGACTTCAATGCATTTGGAGAATGTTTTGCTGTTTCACGAATTTTCAGCGAAGTGAAACAGATCAGATTCACTAATAACTATATATATCCATTATGTTAAAAGAGAAGTAAAACCTCCTGGTAAAATTTTAGTTGAAGCACCAGAGATTTAAATGACATAACATAATTGTGGCCCATAGAGCTTGTAGAACTACACAACCACAGCACCAAGTTTGGCCAGGTGACATTCATTCAACATGGATTATAACTGTGTATGTGATTGGTTAGATGGAAACATGCTCCTCCTATCAGAGAAGGTTACTATGAGAACTCTGGAGCTGCCTACATCTAGTATCTCTCATAGAGCCCACAGAAGTATGGGATTCCTTATCCCAGTGATCCCCAACCATTGGCTAGTGAGCAACATGTTGCTCTCCAACCTCTTAGATGTTGCTCTCAGTGGCCTCAAAGCAGGTGCTTATTTTTGAATTCCTGGTTTGGAGGCAAGTTTTAGTTTCATAAAAACCAGATGTACTGCCAAACAAACCCTTCTGCAGGCTGTCAGTCCACATGGGGGCTACCAATAGCCAATCACAGCCCTTATTTTGTACCACCCAGCAACATTTTTTATGCTTGTTTTGCTCCCCAACTCTATTTACATGTAAATGTGGCTCGTGGGTAAAAAAGATTGGGGACCACTGCCTTATTCGTTATATGTAGCCCTGGGAGAATTGTGAGTCAGGTATTTACTAGTAATGCTTTCATTTTGACTGAGACCCCTCTTTTAGGCCTATTATTCATAGAACTTTAGTGCAACTGGGGAAAAAACTGTTTCCTATCTATGGAAAATATTCACTACTGATAAACAGAATTCATCTTCTTTTGAGTTCCCATAAAGAGATAATGATGTATGGCGGCAGAGTTTATTGTGTACACAGCACATTCTTTCTGTGCTTCATTGCATTTTTACTGTACATATAAATGGAAAGTGCTTGTCTCTGAGCTGGAAGCTTGAAAATTCTTTATAGACAGCTCTCATGCTGTTCTACACTGGGGTAAACAGTAAATAAGGCTACTAAAGCAAAATAAAGGCTATATTGTTACCCTTTATGTATAAGTCTACATTTACAGAAAAGTAGTAATCAGTAGTAAACAGTTTTGCTTATGTAGGGTTATGTTATGTATAACTAGGAGTTTGCGTCTGCGTGCCATTAATTATGTCGCATTGTGTTGCTATGCTAATGGAAATTGATGCATTATCAATTGTATGTGTATGACTTACTCAATAATATGCAATAAGGGGGATTTTTAACCCCTTGCTTGTATAAAATATTCAATATTCAATATGGAAAGCATAGACTGTGTTTTTTTCATTTCTCATGCTAAGAATGGAAACCACAGGTAAATGTATAAAAATGTTAACCAAGGTATATACTGTATACTGATATAACATTCTCACTTTTCAATCTAAAGCCGAGATACGAGTTTCATAAACTTAAATGGACGTCTACTCTCTTCAAAGAAACGCTTTTAGACCTGGGCGAAAAACAGGCGTAAATGAACATGTTTTTTTTGGCACTTTCGATCCTATTATAAAATGTATCTAAAGAACATGATAATACATTACTGTAAATTAATATCACTTGAAATACAGAGCTTTACTCTATTGGAAGCTTCCAATAAAAGCGAGTGCACCCTGGTTAATGGTACAGTCTAGTCATTAACTGGAAACCATGAATACACATCATTCAGTCATAATGCTTGATCAAATTGTCTCCCTTTAATTATATTCAGTATCTTTGCCTCATGCTGATGCAGCTTATTTACCACTCCAAAATCAAATGATATTGAGATATGTCTAAAAGCCAATTATTTACTATCTCGTCGCTAGTTACTGAATGCCTGCCAGGGGACAGAGTTTCTCAGTAGCTTATTGGAAGTACAGCCTAAATACTGTTATATGAGTAGCTGAAGAGCTTGAGCAGGAAATTCATTTGAAAAACTCAGTTATGGTGAAACATCTTTTCTCGAAACATACAAAGTAGCTCAGTAGTCCAAAGATTGAAATGTTCTCAGCAACAAATGCCTGAAATGTTGTAACAATTACTAAAACATCGGCAAGACCCGGCGAATGATAGCTGATGCTTTAAACCACGAATAGTCATTTCCCAGATGTTAAGGAAAAGCCCCTGTAACCAATAGCCTTAAGTCAAAACCACTCTTAGCAGATGGCAATTTGCTAGACATGAGCTTCATAGACTCAACAGGTTGATGTCCAGCTAATCTAAATGAATAATACAGAGATAAATTTTAGGTTTTAATGGCAGTCCAACAAACAAAACAAACCAACTGTAGTGCACGTTAGTTTCTTAACCCCCTTTACTGACAGCCAGTCCTATAGAAATGTACTTGCCATTATCTACGTTTATTTTTTTAGAGGAAAGACCGTGATTCCCTTGTAATCCAATAATTCATCATATTTAGTTTGATGAGAAATCCCTTTCTCCTTATTCCTTATAACTGAATATGATTTATTCACAAAGCTAGCAATGCATAGTACCATACTTTGTTTACCTTAGATTGCAAATGTCCATGATAAATTATTGTTTATGTACATGTGAAATACTGTATCTGTCCCTAATATTTAGCTGTGCTTTTCCATGTAACATGTAAAAACGTACTAATTAACTGAATTGTGATAGTTCTCCTGGCAAATTTGAGCCGTTTTGAGTCTTTTATGGGGTTACCTATACTGGGTTGAGTCAAAATTGGCACTGGCTTCAGGCTGGGTTTTTTGCCTTCCTCTGGATCAAAAAAACAGTGGATATATGATAATGTATTTCAAGTTTTGTTTGTCATAGCAGCGGTAGGAGCTTGCTAGAGTACTGCACAGGAAATTTTAGAAGAGGGAGAAAGGAGGTTCTCTCCTGTGACTGCACAGTGGGTTAATTGATACAGCCACTACTACTGCTTGTGCTAGGTGACAGACTGCTTGGATTCCCCATCACTGCAGAATCAAGACCGACAGCAGGACTCCTGAACTACTCTCATAGTGGGAGATGCAGCCCCTGCTGGTAGCAGGTTTGGAGGCCATCCTCTCTGTAGGTAGAAGCAACCTAATACTTAGTGGTGGATCTGAGTGTTGATCTTAAGTCTTCACTCTGGAATGGCAGAGCATAATAGTGATCTCTTATGACATTCCAACTTTAAATATTGCCTTGGAGTGAGGAAGGAAAAGTCAAATTTATTGATAAATTATGATAAAATGCGATCACCCATTTCTGGCTCCTGGTGTTTTCATTAAGATACGTATGGGGTTCAGTGGGATGGCTCCTCAATTGAGGATTCTCCTTGTCTTGGATCTCTGCATGTTTAGTAGTTAAAATGCCTGTGAAGGGCAACCAACCGCATTTCTCAATTTTAAAAAAACTTTGGCCAATAACTGTTGTATTACACACCACTACAGACTGAATACCATAATGCCATTGCATTTTGAATTCGCTTGTGTGCCTGCTTTGTGCATTACTTCCTTACCTTAAATTATGACATAATAAAGCAATGGGTTAATTCAAATAACTTTTTTCTGGTAGTCTCCTGTGCTCTTTTCTGTCTGCTCAGCGGCCAGGACCATTTTAAACTTCTCGCTGTGCTTTGCAAATGGCTGCAAACTAGCCGGCCTAGAAGCTTGACAGATTCCATTAGCATACTGGTGAATATCACATTACAATGACTATATCACAATTTAATGTCTGCTCATTATACACATCATTTAAAGCTGCAATCTGAAATCAGTCCAATACTTTTAGGCCTATCATATTTTATTTTTTAAATGTGCACTGATCTTATTATTAGTTGTCATCGACTAGCAATGCTATTCTTTTGAGGAAAGGTTGAAAACAATATTTCTGACTATTGCTTTATGGTCAGCCTTCCCGGGACAGAAATTAATGCAAAGGGAAGAATGGCAAAGAATCTCATTACTTTTGCAAAGCTGTTTAAAATAAATTATCTGGAACGCTTTCCTGGCTAAATATTAAGGTTTACAAGAAGGCTATTCAAGATTATTCCATTCATCTTTGTTAACACGAGTGGCCTTTCTTTTATTGAATTTAACATTTGTTTCATTATTTCCCGATGCAAATAGCTCACAGAGTTAGATAGAATATACATTAAACCTGCCAAGAAGCATGAAGACATTATTTATTAATTGCGATTTACCCAGTCCTGCAGGCCATGAAACCTCTTACTACAACCAGGCACAATGTCTTTTTTGAGTGTGAAAAGTGCCTGTGGCATCATTTTACCCAGTGTCGAGCTTCACACTGTGGCCCAGTTTGAGCCAACACATTTTGAATGGAAAAAGTGAAAAGAGCAAAAGAAAGTAAATTTCAGTTCTCTAATCTGGCATATTTACATTTTCACATCAATCCCACTAATTTATTGCAAATTAAATTATCTATGGTTAAATAAATCTGCCCTACAAAACTTTCATCACTTCTAGTAAATAACAATAACCACATTTTTTTTTTAAAGAAAATGAAGTGACACATAATAAAAAATATCGGCTTTGTCTAAACTGTATCTCATCCTAATTCACTGTCAATAATTGAATTTCTACATTAATAAAATATTCACTTTCTACAATTGAAAACAATGAATTAGTTAGCAAAATTGTTAATAATAAATATGTGCCGTGTACCTCTACTACCTAAAAGAATACATGTAGATTTGATCATTGACCTGACAGGTATTCACGTCTCGTTAACCTTATACAAAACCTGGTGTAAAGGTATAAGTTATTAATCACTTTATATAATTATTAACGACAATATATGGGAACAAATAATTAACTAATTAAATGGAAGGTTAGATAACATATACAAACTACTGGTTTCTGAAATAAGAGAAAATATTGCAATGATATTGTTTAATCCATTTTCATTGAGTAGGCTTTGCTGCTGTTACAGAAGGTGAGAAACAATGGAAAAGCAGAACACTTTGCTGTCTTTGGGGGGGGGGTGCAGAGGGTCATTGAGACAAGGAAAGAGGTGGTACTTTACCAGGGGAACAAATTGCTGTCCACTGTAATTTTAAGAGCCTATTTTACATTTGTTTAAGGCTAGGGCCAGACTAGGTGGATCTTGACCTGCAGAGAAATGCAAGCTGAGGAACCGCTCCTCTACTGCTGTGCTGATTGATGTGCCTGCTCCCATAAGTAATGTCTCCACCCTGGTGCAGGCAGATATGCAAATTCTCAATTTGTTTTGCCAATATCCACTGCGTCTGCCTGCACCTGGGTGTAGACAATGCTTCCGGGTGCAGGCACATCAATCAGGAGAAGCAGATCTGCCTAATCTGCTCCTTTAGACACCAATTCATATATCACACTTTAATAAACCTTCCCCTTAGGGCCCTATTTATGATTGTTCAAGCCTGTATAACATGTTGGTGCTATATAAATAACAATTGTTTGGCTTCATGGCCAGATATTTCATATAATAAACCTCACTACAAATTATTTGTTTAGAAAAACAGATGTTTTTGTGTTTCCTGTACATATAATTAACTGAATTTGATTTACTTGCCTGAGCTTCCATGATGGTATATTTGGCTCAACTCAAGTTTTAGCCTGGACGTTTAGCCACAACCTCCTTATCACCCTACACAACCCTACACAAGGAAACATGGCCTCCCTATCAAAGTGGGAATGGCACGACAACCTGGGTGGCATGGTGAGAGGAACAGGGTTATAAACTGCCTAATTTTTCTTGTGACCTGTGAAGAGGTGTGAATCCATAATCACATAGGAATTCAACTGTGCTAAGCATAATTCTGCAGGAACCTTAAAGAGAAAAAATACTGGAAAAAATTTAAAAAGTAGTCTAAATGATAAGAAGAACTAAGAATTGTTGTGAAGTCCCTTCAGTTTGTTTTATGTATCATAATTAGGTTTAAATATACATAGCAAATATAAATACTATCATCAAAAATAAATAACCTAGAATCTATATCAGTCAGCCATACTGTATTTAAAGTAATACCTCTATGCTTGCATACTTGCCCAGTATTAGATACTATGCAGCAATGAAAGCAAACAGGATAATTTACATTACATTATGTTAACATTGGTGGCCGGGGGGGTTAACATTGATGGCCGGGGGGGTTAACATTGGTGGCCAGGGGGGTTAACATTGGTGGCCAGGGGGGTTAACATTGGTGGCCAGGGGGGTGTTAACATTGGTGGCCAGGGGGGGTTAACATTGGTGGCCAGGGGGGTTAACATTGGTAGCCAGGGGGCATTGGTGGCTAGGGGGTGTTAACATTGGTGGCCAGGGGGGTTAACATTGGTGGCCAGGGGGGTGTTAACATTGGTGGCCAGGGGGGGTTAACATTGGTGGCCAGGGGGGGTTAACATTGGTGGCCAGGGGGGGTTAACATTGGTGGCCAGGGGGACTTACCTGTCAAGTTCGCCAGGGCCCTTTCACGCAGTTTCTCCTTAGTGACGTCTTCTTCCTCGGCGGTGGCTTCTTCTTCTCCTTTGGCGGCGGTGGATCCTCTCTTCAGATGGCGGTGGATCCTCTCTTTAGACGCCGGCGGTGGATCCTCTCTTCAGACGCCGGCGGTGGATCCTCTCTTCAGATGCCGGCGGTGGATCCTCTCTTCAGACGGCGGCGGTGGATCCTCTCTTCAGACGGCGGCGGTGGATCCTCTCTTCAGACGCCAGCGGTGGATCCTCTCTTCAGACGCCGGCGGTGGATCCTCTCTTCAGACGCCAGCGGTGGATCCTCTCTTCAGACGCCGGCGGTGGATCCTCTCTTCAGGCGGCGGTGGATCCTCTCTTCAGGCGGCGGTGGATCCTCTTCAGGCGGTGGTGGATCCTCTTCAGGCGGCAGTGGATCCTCTTCAGGTGGCAGGTGGCAGATCCTCTCTACGGACAAGTAATTCTAGCAGCTAACGGTCCGTGGGGCACATGCGCAGTAGCGCAATCCCACGGACACAGGCACTGGATGCAGAGACACTTGAACTTTATTATATAGGATTATATAGGATAGGATAGCTATATATATTTTCTAATAAATTAATATTCATGTCATTTTTTCCATGTATTTTCCACTGTATTATACTCCATTGTAATATAATGATAAAGCTGAAACAATTGCAGTTGTTTTTGGGTTGCAGAGATTTCTGAGGGTCGAAGTTTCGAATTGCAAGTGAGGTAACAGGCAAACTTTTCTTCCCACTATGCTTGTCAAAGGGACGTTGCCTTCACAGTCCTTTATAAATCCTCAGTACTCGTGGCACATTTTTTAAAAAATCACCTAATTTACACAGGGCCAAAGGACTACATACGCGTACGAACAGTACGCCCTAAATATTCTCAGAAAGTGACACCGCTAACAACTGGCGCTTGCCAAGTTATTGCTGAAATGTCAGCGGCCCAGGAACACCGGGAGTTGTAGTCCTACTGATGACTTAACTCAGGGGATAGCGTCTAATAAAAACTACAATTCCCGGCATGCCAGCGTGATGCCCCCTTGCGGAAGCGTGGCAGGTGTCAGTGCGCATGATCACACGTGTTCGTTGATCCATACGGGAGCAAGAGGCCGGAGTGGGGTTACAGCGCTGTCCCGGGGACTAATAGACATGCTAACGTTTTCTATACGGCGCTTGGCACTGGTACGTGGCTTAGAACACAGGCTGCGGCTGCTAAAACACTGCTGTCCTGCTGATTGCCACAGCTGCACTGGTTAGGGAAAGCCTAAACTGTCATATGGGTGCTGTTATACATAGCAGCCAGTTGGGCAAGGGAGGGAGACAGGGGGGCGGCACCACATGATATCGTCAGCCTGATTGGACGTGCCGTACGTTGGACGGCACAGCCACGTGACCAGGAAATGGGAGGGGAGGCATGAAGCTGAGGAGCTAATGGCTGATTGTGACGTTATCCTATCGGTCTGTGGGGCACATGCGCAGTTGCGCAATCCCACGGACACAGGGACTGGACGCAGAGACACTTGAACTTTATTATATAGGATTCTATTTCAAGTTTCCAATGAAGAATGCAACTCATTGTTATGGTTATGGTTATAAAAACTCTAGCCTAAATGATAAAACATAAAACAATGAGATATGCATTCATCGAAATTTATAAAAAAAATAATATTTTTTAAATTCGGGTGAATGGGATAGACATGCAAACTCGAATGAATTTGAATCGAATTTGAATCGAATTAGATTCAAGTTTTTACTTTGAAAAAAACCTTGATTTTTAGGAAGGCTGCAAACAACTCCAAATTGATCCCAGGACATCCGACACAGGCTACAACAGCAATTTGGCAGGATTAAGGTGGCAAATAGTTGAATTTGAATTCTTAAAGGGGCAGTACATGATGCATTTCGAAATTCGAATTAAACATTTTTTAAAAACTTGAATTGAATTTTAACTATTCCCTAGTCAAATTTCACTAAAATAAACTCGAAAATTAGAATTTCAAAATTTGAAATTTCATTTCGACCCTTGATAAATCTGCCCCTAAAACTACATCATTCAGTGATTGGTCATTTACAGCAAATAATGCAGTTTTTCATTCTCAAAAGGCTTGGCTAAATGTATTTAAAAAATGGAGTGAATAAAAAGGATTTTTCCATAAGTCTGAATAATTTGTACCATGCATATTCCTGCAGCACACATTCAGTCTGTTATCACTCTATTCCACAAATCACATGCTACAGTCAGGCTGCTATCAGTCGACTCCATATGCCTGCATGTTATATGTTACAATCTGTTATCAGTCTATTCCATAGGGCTACATACTGTATCATCTGGCAGAATTAATCTGCAATGAAAATGAACCTGAGTTACAAAACAAAACTATAATGCTCCAACATTCCAAGTTATTCTAGGCTGTTAAATGGGTTAACCCCATTACATTATAAAGCAATTCTAAGAGCATATGAATTGTAATTTGAAACTGCTACAGTATTTAATACCGCGTGGCTATGTAAAGACATTTATACACATTGGAAGTGTTTATTCACACTTATTTACTACACATTTTTGGGAAGATAAATGTACTGGATTCAGTACTGGATACTTTTTTTAAACAAAGACCATTCCATCTAACATTTGAACTAGATAAATCAGTGGCATCATTTACAGAGGGGGCACCAGGGATCCAAGGTGGCATTCATGGGTTTGACAAATACAGTCACAACTGCAACGGTTTAGGGATATGGCTACTTGATTGAAGAGCGGGGAAGCCCATGCCCACATGGACCTCCAGTTATAACACATATTTTTAGCATGAACAGTTATCAGTTCCTATGATTTTTCTATGTAGTACAGTCGACAATTAACAAATCCCAAAAAAGGGGCATTGAAACCCACAGTACCAGGAAAGGAATGCAAATACTGTAGATCAGATAATCATTACAATTAAACATAAATGGAAAACGTCATGCATTATAATGAACTGTAGTTTGACATCTGATTATTTTGGCATCAACGGCCAGTTTCTGTTCTTTTGGGATTGTCAATATTTGTTTTTTAGGCGGTTTTTTTATCTCTCCAAAAATGCATTGGAGTAAAAATAAATAAATAAATAAATAAAGTTTTCATCAAAACAAAATGAATTGCAAAATTCTAGTACAGATTTATGAAAATGTTTTGCCACTTCCAAAAACTCACATTTCACAACATATCTGTATCAGGTGAAAACATTTGCTCATCCCTAATAAGGCATCATTTATAGTACTTAGGCCCTGGACAAAAGTGCAAGAGCACAAGGAGAGCCAAGCTTTCTCCTTGTCCTCGTTCAGAGGCAACTTCTGTCCATGGTCTAGATCAGTGCTGTCCAACTTCTATGGTACCGAGGGAATTTTTCTAATCTACATGGTGGAGGGCCGATAATGGAAGCCAGTGTTAGCCACTCCCTGTTTTAAGACCACACCCACTTTAAACCACACCCATGTTACCGCAAGACCATGTCCACATTAATAGCACACCAAAAAACCAAATGGTTGGTGCTCACTGCAGGGATCAGGGCCGGAACTAAGGGTAGGCAGAGTTAGCAGCTGTCTAGGGCGCCATCATTGAGGGGCACACTTTTAAGGGGATTTTTTTTTCGTTTTTTTCAAGTGTTTATTTAATAATTTGTTTCAGTAATCATGGTCACCCAGTTGGGTGGAATCCATCTCCTTCACCTTCTCTCTCTTGCCGGCAAGTAATATCTCCTTCTGTGCGGTGCATATACGCTTCAATGACATCACTGATGTGTTGGGTGACAGAGAGGCAGAGAGCTGGTGGCCTGCTTGGTGTGGCTCTCGTTGCTCTCAGCCTTGCACAGTTGCACTGAACTGAAGACATTTTTTCTATTACTGTAAAGTGTGAAGCTTTCTGCTGGCACAGCCAGGTACAGATTTGGGGCCATATGTTTGCTGTTGCTGCTCGGCGCTAGCACAGGTACATAAATACTTGGGGGCAATATGATGTGATCAGATTTATTTTTGGCTGCTGCTCACACAGGTAAAGATTGGGGGCAATATGATGGCTGCTGGAGGACTGTATGATGCATGGCTGCTGCGCTTGCTGGTACAGGTATAGGGAGCAGTAATATAAATGAAAAAGTGTTGTACACTTTCTTGCTCTCTTTATTTAAAAACCATCATGGTAAGGAAGGAAATTGTAATGCAGGGGGGCACTGAGTGAAGCTCTTGCCTAGGGTGCCAAACTATCTTGTGCCTGCCCTGGCAAAGATGTCACTCATATGGGAAAAAAGTTAAGTCATATTAACAAATACCCATAAATCCATATGCCTCCTCCTCCCCTGTGTATAATACAGTATAAATAATTTTCAATTGCTAACAAACCCCCAGAACAAATACCAAAGTATGACACACACAGGGAGCATAGGGAAAACAGAACAGAGCAGGAGACAGGAATCAGGACCAGTCTAATATGTACTACAAATGTAAAAAAAACGCCAATACCTTACTAGGCTGCAACAGGGGTGATCCCAATTTATTCCATAGTGCTACCAGACACTGCAGTTACAATCAAACGTTTCGGGAACACCTCTCCCTTCACTCTTTGAAGGGACAGAGGTAAAAACAAAATCCTATTTGGTTTTAAATCATGTTTAATTAGTTTTTAGTAGAAGAAAAGGAGGTTCAAATTACAGAAAGTTCCCTTATCTGGAAAAATCCCAGGTTCCAAGCATTCTGGATTTCAGATTCCATACCTGTATTATTATTATTATTATAATTATTATTATTAATATTAATAATAATAATAAAAACGTGTTTGTAAAGTGCCAACATATTCCACGGAGCTGCCCAAAGGAGCTTACAATCTTAAAGCTCATTTACAAACATACTTGCAGGCATTCTGAGCGACTAGAATGTCTCATTTATTCACAATACCATTGTGAGAGAGGCCTTAGTGAGAATCGGGACATTTTTTTACTTATGGATTCTTTTATGAAGAAGGTCTGGTCAATTTTAATTTTGGACTGTCATGACATTTTTATTCCACTTCCAAGTCATCATCTTGCAGTTTGTTTGTTTTCCTTTGGTCCCTGACATCCCCTATTGTTTTCACACCCTTCTAGCAGGAGTGGGAAGCCTCTGGTTCAAGCATGCAAGAGAAAAAAGCTGAAAGCAACAGCAGAGTTTTTCCATGCTGAAAACAGCACATTTTTAAAGTGCTCTTGAGTGACACTTCAATTCTCCATCCTGTTCCTCCCACCCCACAAGGATGCATTGTCTCTACTCATCAGAGTTGAAAGCACAGTGCCATTTTTCTTGGAGATAGAGAAAAGGGAGGGAAAGTGGCTGCTTAGGGAAAACAAAAGGCTATCTATCAATCAGAGACAGGTTGCAGTGTGGAGCCTGAGAGAGAGCAGCTCAGTCTTAAAAGGAGCACAGTCTGCTCTCCTCCCATTTGAAACCATTACTTTTAAGCTTAGTTATTATTAATGTTCTAGGAAAGGAACATTTCACAAGCTGTTTTTACGAATAACCTGGGATATGAATGAAGTATCTGTCAGTTTCCATATGTATCATATGCTGTTGCTTATATACAGTAAGCGGGGAGAATTTTAGACCCCTTGAATCTTGTTCCAATTAGATCAGAAATCCCCTTTGTACGTCTCTTGAGTTTTAGATAATAACATATTTATAGATGGACTAATATTACTGCATGCTCTCAAGGAGAACTGATTGAATAACATTACTTATTGTGTAATGCTCAGCCTTTTGCAATCAGAATATACATTTTACCTTTATTTACAAAGTGAATAGTGCAGCATTTAATAGGCACTCGGTGTGAGCCTCTTGCTGTCTGATCTTTTCTTTACGATGGATGAATTATCTTGTCACCATCTCAAAATGGGTTTCAGATGATTCTTATTTATTCTAAGGTGCTTTCGACAATTGCAGTTCAGGTTTGTATGAAAGTACCTATACTGAAATTGTGATTGCCTGCTGGAAATGTATTTTTATGCATGTGTTCATGATGGAAAGAATTAAGGATTTGACACAGAAACAGGTTCTGGAAGCTTTACCATGTTGGGGTGATATTTAGGGAGGTCCTATCTGCTTTTCTAGATACTTCTAAAAGCCCAGCTTGAAGGTCAGTTGGGGTGAGCTTTGGGGTGTACAGCTTTGGTGCAAACCTGTTATCCAGAAAGTTCCAAATAACGTGAGGGCCATCTCCCATAGACTGAATTTTAATCAAATAAGTCCTATATTTTAAAGTTATTTCTTTTTTCTGTGTGTAATAAAATAATAGCTTGAATACGGCTCTGGCTAATACATAATTAATCCTTACTGGAGACAAAACCATTGTATTGGGTTTAATGTTTAAATCTTTTTTAATACACTTAGTATGGAGATCCAAATTACAGAAAGACCCCCTTAATAGTGATGGGCGAATAAATTCTCCTGGCACGAATTGAAGGCGAATTCCCGCGGTTCGCAGATTTTTTTGTGAAAAGATTCGCATTGCTAGATTTTTTCGTGAAAAGGTTCGAATTGCTTGATTTTTTGTGAAAATGTTGGAAGTGCTCGATTTTTTTGTGAAAGCGTTCGAATTGCTCTATTTTTTTCGTGAAAACGTTTGAATTTCACGATTTTTTTGTGAAAACTCTACAATTTCAGAGAGATTCGCACATCACTACCCCTTAACCATAAAACCCCAGATCCTGAGCATTATGGATAACAGTTCCTGTACCTGTTTATGTATTTGCTGGACCCTGGGGAGCCCTGACCAAAGTGTGAACCTATAAAAGGGACTTGAACAGAAAAAGTCCAACAAGCACTGGTCTACTGTATATAGATCACTAATAAACAAGCTTTGTAGTCAGTACAGTTTATTAAAGAAATTTCGGCTGTCTGTGCTAACAGTATTTGCAATGAAAGCAAGAGACAATTTCTGTGAGCATTTAAAGGCGTTTAGAATAATTGAATATACTCCTCTATGTGACAAGTAGCAATTAGTAATAACAATAATAACGATAATTTGGCTGTCACAGCATTGATGTTGTTCCGTACTGTACAAAAAGCTCTTCTTTGAAGAGATCAATAGGGTGGTTTAGGTGGTTAAATAGTAGGCTTGGTACTTTTCCAGGTTAGTCACTTATCCAAGGCATGACAGATTGGAATATTCTATAGCAGACATTGCAACCAGTGCCCTCCAGGTGTAGTTGAACTGTATGACAGCCAATGTCTCGTTAATAATTTATTTTCTGTTATGCTGAATAACAAGTATCATGGCACCATTAACTGGAGTATGGGTATGGGATCTTATATCTGGAAGCAAATTAACCAGAAAGCCCAGGAATAAGGTGATGCTATTCTGCATATACTCATATTTAAGCAACAATTCCTTATTTTTAAAGTAAAACGATATCCCATAGAAGTGCCCAATGGCAAGCGATAACAAATAAAGATACTTATACACGTTGATGAGCATATTGCATAATCATCAAGTTTATTTTTCTACACATTTGGTTTCATAGTCAAAATGTATCTGCCTTATAGGGTTTATGTCCAGACTGTATTTTCACTTGGATTCCTTACTTCTAGAGCCACCAAGCAGACCATGCTTTAACTGTAAGCTTGTGCATTGCTAGGGCCTACTATAATAGAATATGATCTAACATCTCTAGAAATATAAACTCATCTTCCTGGGGTTTTACCCAAGAATTACCTCTCAGGGGGCACATGTTGCATCAGAGAGAATGAGATACTAAAAATACTGCTACTTATCTCCAGATAGAGTTACACAGTACTTGGTCCTATCCTTTTATTTACTATGTACCTAAATGAAACCATAAGATATACTTGTAATAAGTGAGCCAGTGAGGTGATCATCAACTTCATTGTCTTTTTAGCTGTTAACTGTGATTATACAAGAATTTGCTGCTGGGTGAAGAGACACGGACTGATTGCTTGGAAATCATCATTTTGTATAAGAACACCAGTACATGTGTAGCCAGATTTAGCAGAATTAATATATATATATTTTATATATATATATATATATATATATATATATATGGAAGCTGCTGGCTTATTGGAGGCTTTGCATGTTGCACCCATTTCAGGTATCCCCTGAATCTATCATTGAGAAGAAAGAGTTATTTATACCTGACTGAGAATTAAACAGTTTCTAAAAAAAAGTCACATGTGTAATGTAGATTTTATTATTGCAAACACTTCTATCTGACCCCTATCTGAATATACAGGTATAGGATCCTAGGAATAGGAATTATGAAAAGGCCATTATAATGAAATAATTCACATTTTTGATTTGCCTTTTCTCTGTAATAATACAACAGTACCTTGTACTTGATCCCAACTAAGATAAAATTAATCCTTACTGGAAGCAAAATCAGCCTATTGGGTTTATTTAATGTTAAATTATTTTTAAGTAGACTTAAGGTATGGGAAGATCCATTATCCGGAAAACCCCAGTTCCCGAGCATTCTGGATAACAGGTCCCATACCTGTATTCACACCAAGATACACTAAATGAAACTGAATTTTTTTTTAAATAAAATTACCATTTCCATCAACATTCCCCCACTTGTTTACAGTAGCATCTAGAATGAAATTTTAAATATCCCTGACCTAAAAAAAATGCCTCAACAACACCATTCCTCAGTGCAACTCTATACTAATATCAACATCAATTATTTAATGTGTAAAGGGATGGTGTGTCAAAAATCATTAAATCATGCGCCTAACAAAGGAAACCTGTACCAGGAATAGTGGTCACTAGTCAAAGCTCATTGAATGGCATAGATTGACATGTAACAGGATAGCTGTTTTAAAAACACTAAACAAAGCTTCATATTGGAATTTGAACCTTGGAAGTTGTTTTATATGACCAAGTGAACCTGGGATGAATCTTGACCATCACTTTTAACAACATCTTTTATGTAAGCATGCACCTTATATAACCCTGGTTATTTGGTCAGCACTCACCACTTTTTTCTTTTATGTAATGCAGTGCAAGTGTCCAGGGGTCCACTTCCCAACCGACTTTCCAGAAATCCAATATGACACAGCACTATGCAATGGTTGAAAAATTTCTTAAAAAGCCTTTATTGAAGAAATGGCTTCATGATCTGTTACAAATATACAACGTTTCAGGCTTATCTCCAGCCTTTTGTCAAGTTACTGATACGTTCACAATGTTACAATTTATACCATTTTAGACAGTGCCCTCTATTGGCTACAATGTATACAAACTTCCAACAGTTAAACAAAAGATAGAAAAGTATCACTTATCTTTTTTAGTTACAATTAGAATCTTATTACTGAATCATATAGTCTTGTTAAATCTGGTACATTATGTAAATCCCACAGATCAATCTGAAAGAGATAAAATGTACAACAATAATTAAAATAAACCTAGTAATCCTTCTAGATGTGTTGAAACATGCAATCATCTAAAAATTGGGTGTAGATCATATTCTCGATTAAGGCCATGGGGTTCCAATGTTTTAAGAGTATAAATCCATCTGGCTTCTTTTTTGATAATTTCTTTAGTTCATTCACCCCAGCGAGACAAAGGAGCTTGATCAATTACTTGATACTTCAGTTGTTGTACCTCATGGCCTTTATCGGTAAAATGTGCCGAAACTATTATGCTCCCTAATTCTCTCCTTGACCATCCTCGTGGTCTGTCCCACATACAGGAGGCCACAGGGGCATTTAATAGTATACACCACAAATGTGGACATACAGGTATAGTATCCTTTGATTTTAATAGGGGTACCTTTTCGTGGGTGATAGATAGTATCTCCTTTTACAGTTTGAGCAGCAATTGCATGATATATAAGGAAATAATCAAATTTTCTTTGGCCTTAACACTTGTTGTTTCTTCTCTTGTCCTCCCACATCAGATCTGACCAGTATCAACCCTAAAGTTTTGTTCTTTTTGTAAGACATAATGGGAGGTCTTTTAAAGATCTCTATCTCTGGTAGCCCATCTCTAAGTAACCCCCTAGTGTCGCCGTATCTTAGCCACATCTTGGCTAAGAGTGCTATATTTTGAAACAAAAGAGATACCTTTAATCTTATCCCTAGCTGGATGTTGGGGATCCCCCTCTTTCCGTTCAATTGAACTTCATTGTTTCTTAAGTAGGGGTTTGGGGTAACCTCTCCGTATAAATTTTTCCTCCATATTATCTAACTGTTTAGATGATCTTGAGTCCTCTGAAACTATTCGTTTGACTCTTAAGAATTGAGATTTGGGCAGAGATTTACGTGTTTGTAAGGGGTGAAAGGAGTCATAATGTAAAATGGTATTTTTATCCGTAGCTTTTACAAAAAGGTCTGTGGATAAACTTTCACCTTTCTTAATTACCATGGTGTCCAAAAAGGGTATACTATGAAAATCTGCATGTAAAGTAAATTTTATGTAGGGTGACATTGAGTTAATGTATTGATGGAACAAATGCAATTTATCTTGTGGCCCTGTCCATATAGCAAACACATCATAGATGAAGCAAAGCCACATCAAAAATTTTGTTAAAAATTATCGTTCGTATAAACAAATTTTTTTTTTCGAAATCATTCATGAAAATGTTTGCATATGATGGGGCCACATTTGACCCCATAGCCCCCTAATTTGCATATAGAACTTGTCAAAGTGTATCCTTTGATGATACTATCAACAAAAATAGATAATGGAGAAAGTATGGAGTCTACACACGACACACTTGGACGCCCCGGTGGGTGATCCAGTCATTTATGGATTTTGGGCAGTGTATAGAAGAAGGGAGTTACTGGATGTACTGAATTGAGCTAGCGTCCCATGTATAACAGACAGTTCTAACGCTTCATGTATTATATAAACTATTTTTTTGCGTATTGCTAAAACTGGAATGCAGTCTAGCACTCAATAGGTTTTTTCATCGCTCAGTTGTTGCATAATTTCATCAATGTAATATTTCTTATCCAGTACTACAATAGCCCCTCCCTTATCAGCCAATTTCACAATCAATGACTCATTATGCAAAATTTCCTTTCAATGCCTTAAGGTGGCCATACAGGGGCCGATAAAAGCTGTCGACAGACCGTGTCAGCAGCTTATTGGACTGTGTATGGGGCCCCCCGACGGGCTTCACCGATCGAGATCTGGCTGAAAGTCGGCCAGATCTCGATCGGATGGGACAAAAAATCCCGTCAGATAGCGGCCGCATCTATTCGTTGATGCGGTCCCGCGATCCGACCGCCCGTTAGGCATCGTTAGGATCCGATCGTTGGGCCCTAGGGCCCACGATCGGATCAGCCCGATATTGCCCACCACAAGGTGGGCATATCGGAGGGAGATCCGCTCATTTGGCGACATCGCCAAACGAGTGGATCTCTCCATGTATGGCCACCTTTACACTCAAGGCTATTTAAAGGACAAGGAAAGGCAAAAAAATAAAATCCCATTTTAACTTTGTTTAATGAAAAAGAAACCTATCTCCAATATATTTTAATTAAAAAATGTGCATCGTTTTTATAAGAAACCTGAATGTATGCAGTGAAATTCTCCCTTCATTTACTGCTGTGGATAGGAATTGTCAGATGGTCCCTAACTGCTGAGCAGGGAAACAATCATACTTATGAACAGCAGGGGGAGCCATCGCCTTACTTAGCAGCCATGCAGAATTCAAGCAGCTTTGTTTATGACAATCCCTAAGCAGCCCAGACCACACTGAGCATGTGCAGGGTCAGGGTCAGGCAAAGATGTTTAACAAAGTTACAAGATGACAGCCCCCTGTGGCCAACTTTGAAAGCATAAATCATTTGTTTGATTAGGCTTGTGGTGCAGTAAGTTCATGCTTATGTTTAGTATACAAAATACAGCATTTCTAGCCTTATTCTATTTTAGACTTTCCTTGTCCTTTAAGTTTGGCGGTATAGTACGATAGCTACCACTTCTATACACCAATTCAGATATTTCACGTGTGACATTCAACATAAATGCATTTATGAACACATTATCAACATCAGGTTTATATTGACTCAAAGCTTTCAATCCCAATTGTTTGCCTTTAAAGGTATTAAAACTATCAGTCATATCTTCACTGAAAAAAATGGAGATAAGCCTGAAATGTTGTATATTTGTAACAGATAATGAAGCCATTTCTTCAATAAAGGCTTTTTAAGAAATTTTTCAACCATTGCATAGTGCTGTGTCATATTGGATTCATATTGGATTCCTTATATAACCCTCCCATAGACTTGCCTCTGTGAGTATTAGTCTACTATCATGTTACACACTACGTAGAAAAATGTCACAATTCCAAGATATTCTGTATCTTCTTAAAACGTTAATGTGGTTGACCACCCTGGGAGGATATGGGGCAAATTTACTTACCTTCGAAGCTGCGCCAGCGTTGGCTTCACCGCACTTCGCAGGGCGCCGCTAATTCACTAAATTCCGAAGTTGCACTCAAGGAGGCGAAGGTAGCGAAGTTGCGCTAGCGTTACTTCGTCAAGTAGTTCTACAGTCAGATGGGTGCAGGTTCCATAAATTCTAAAAAAATATTTTATATGTCCTTTGGAGACTGGGAGACCAGAACAATTGTGATTCTTGGATCCCAGGAACCCCAAATTCATTAGATACAGGATGAATGTCAGGGAGCCGGGAGCCCCCTCTGGGGAGTAGTCCGGATCTAGGAGGAAGCCCCTCAGGAGGGATCAGGGTCGTGGTATCCAGGGGTTAGGCAAGAGAATAATCAAAGTCCAAGCACAGGTCAGAAGGCAGGCGGAATACAAACAAAGTCCAGGGCAAGGCAGGGGGTCAATGGCAGGCAGAGTAACAGCGAAGTCCAGGTCCAGGCAAGGGGTCACTCCAAGGAATCAGGCAGAAATAGCAGGGAAAACAGCAAGGGAACCCAGGAATCTCTTAGGGAACAGGATCCTATTTTCGGGCGCCATCTTGGCGCCTCAGGCGTTCTTTTATATTTGAATTTGGCGCCCTTGCGCCAGCGTCAGCGCGCCTGCGACCGTCGCGCCGTGCTGGCGTCACTGCGCCGGCGTCGGAACCCACGTGGGTTGCCTGGGCGCCGCCATCTTGGATTCTTCACCGCCGGGAGCGGACGCGACTCCTCGCGCTCCCGGCGGTCTTGACAGTACCCCCCCCTCACGGGGGGCCCCAGGACCACCGGGACTTGGTTTCTGGGGAAACTTGGAGTGGAAGTCTCTTACCAAACGAGGAGCATGCACATCACGGTGTCCCTCCCAAGAGCATTCTTCGGGGCCAAAGCCCTTCCAATGGATGAGGTATTGAAGGGACCCTCTGGAGATTCTGGAATCAAGGATTCTCTCCACCTCGAATTCCTGTTGACCCTCCACAGAGACGGCAGGAGGAGGAGATTGGACACCAGAGAAACGGTTGGAGACGGTGGGCTTCACCAGGGAGACGTGGAACACATTGGGGATTCTCATCTCTGGTGGGAGTTGAAGTCTGATGGCTACAGGGTTAATTATCTCCAAGATGGGGAACGGACCCAGGAACTTCGGACCCAACTTGGGAGATGGCACCTTCAAGCGAATATTCCTGGAAGAGAGCCAGACACTATCACCCACCTTGTAGGGAGGAGAGGGCCTTCTACGGCGATCCGCGAAAGTCTTGTGGACTAGAGCACTCTTCTCCAGATAAGACTTGGTTGCAGCCCAAATAGCAACCATATGGGCTGCCAGATCATCTGCAGCCGGGACGTCCGACAACACGAAGTCCTGAGGAAAGGCTTGAGGGTGCTGTCCATACACCGCCATAAAAGGAGACCTTCCTGTGGAGGAATGACATGCATTATTATGAGCAAACTCCGCCCACGGGAGGAGGTCAGACCAATCGTCCTGGCAAAGAGACACGTGGTTCCTCAGGAACTGTTCTAAGGCTTGGTTCACACGTTCAGCTGCCCCATTCGTCTGCGGGTGGTAGGCGGACGAAAATTGAAGTGTTATTCCCAAGTCTTTACATAGGGAACGCCAGAACTTGGCGGTGAACTGGGTGCCTCTGTCGGAGACGATCTCCACCGGGAAACCATGCAGGCGGAAGATGTACTTAATAAAGAGTTGGGATAATTCCACCGCAGAGGGTAACTTCTTCAAAGGGATGAAATGGGCCATTTTGCTGAAGCGGTCTATGACAACCCAGATCACAATATTCCCACCGGAGGGAGGAAGTTCGACAATAAAGTCCATAGAGAGGTTCGTCCACGGACGAGAGGGAACCGGCAAAGGCTGTAACAACCCGCTGGGGCGGGAATGGCTAGGCTTAGAAGTGGCGCAGACATTACAAGCAGCCACAAAGTCCTTTACATCCTTGCGGATATCAGGCCACCAGACTAGGCGCCTCAAGAGTTCAAGGGTCTTGGCCGGACCAGGATGTCCAGCTTGCCTGGAGCAGTGGGTTTGTTGCAGGATGGCCAGGCGAAGTTCTGGAGGGACGAAGGCCATGCCAATCGGAGTATCTTGAGGAGCCGAGGACTGCCCAGCCAGAATCTGGTCGGCAAATTGGGGATACAGAGAGGCAATGATCTTGACTGGTGGAATGATTGGTTCCTGCCTCTCAGGGTCACGGTCCACCGGAGTGAAGCTACGAGACAAGGCGTCTGCCTTCAGATTCTTGGAACCTGGGCGATAAGTCAAAACAAAGTTAAATCGGGAAAAGAAAAGGGCCCACCTGGCTTGTCTGGGATTTAGCCTCTTGAGGGACTGTATAAACTCCAGATTCTTGTGATCTGTGAAAATCTGGACAGGAATTTCAGAGCCCTCCAGGAGGTGACGCCATTCTTCAAGGGCAAGCTTGACTGCCAAGAGTTCTCGATTTCCGACATCATAGTTCTGCTCTGCGGATGAGAACTTCTTGGAGAAATACGCACAGGGGTGCAATTTTCCATCAGTGGAGTGTCTCTGAGACAGGATAGCTCCGGCTCCAACTTCAGAAGCATCAACTTCGATGCAGAAGGGTAGTGCAGGATTGGGATGTCGGAGAACAGGAGCGGACGTGAAGGCCTCCTTCA
This sequence comes from Xenopus laevis, assembly GCF_017654675.1. Classification (NCBI taxonomy): domain Eukaryota; kingdom Metazoa; phylum Chordata; class Amphibia; order Anura; family Pipidae; genus Xenopus; species Xenopus laevis. Next base: position 123,382,022 of record NC_054374.1, on the reverse strand, counting down.
AGGACTGAAAGGCTTCTATGGCAGATGGAGGCCACAGGCTGGGTTTACCCCCTTTCCGGATGAGGGCCAGGATAGGTGCAATGCAGGAAGAGAACCCCCGGATGAACTGTCGATAATAATTAGCAAATCCGATGAATCTCTGGATTGCCTTGGTACTCAGTGGGAGAGGCCACTCCTGGATGGCCGACACTTTCACGGGGTCCATCTCAAATCCCTCTGGAGAGATAATGTATCCTAGGAAGGGGATCTTGGATACCTCGAAGACACACTTCTCCAACTTGGCGAAGAGAGAGTTCTTCCTCAAACGAGAGAGTACCTCCTTCACCTGGGAGTGATGACTTTCAAGGTCCTTGGAGAAGATCAGGATGTCGTCCAAGTATACGACTACGAACCTTCCTAGGAGATCTCGGAACACATCATTAACAAACTCCTGGAAGACGGCAGGGGCATTGCATAGGCCGAAGGGCATAACAAGATATTCATAGTGCCCATCCCGAGTGTTGAATGCCGTCTTCCATTCGTCACGCTCCCGGATGCGAATGAGGTTGTAGGCCCCCCGGAGATCCAACTTGGAGAAAATCTTTGCCCCTTTCAGCTGGTCAAAGAGCTCGGCAATCAGGGGCAGGGGGTACCTGTTTTTCACGGTGATCTTATTCAGGCCCCGATAGTCTATACAAGGCCGAAGGCCTCCGTCCTTCTTCTCCACGAAGAAGAACCCAGCCACTGCAGGAGAGGTAGAAGGGCGGATAAACCCCCGCTGGAGATTTTCTTGGATGTACTCCTTCATAGCGGTAGTCTCTGCAGGAGAGAGAGGGTAGGTGCGCCCTCTGGGGGGCATGGCTCCTGGCAGGAGTTCAACCGGACAGTCGTAGGAGCGATGTGGGGGAAGGAACTCTGCAGACTTTTTACAAAACACATCGGAAAATTCCTTGTAAGTGGAGGGCAAAGTCTTTAGTTCCGCAGTGGAGACATTCACCTTCTCGAGGGGTTTTGGCGGAAGGCAATGTTGCAGGCAAAATAAACTCCAACGAGAGATCTGCCCAGTGGACCAGTCTATGGTGGGGTTATGCAGACGTAACCACGGAAGACCCAATATTACTGGAGTAGAAGGGCAGGGGATGATGAAGAATGAAAGTTTTTCTTGATGCAGCGCCCCAACTTGTACCGATAGTTCCGCCGTGAACATTGTGACGAATTCAAACTCCAGGGGTTTGTCATCTATGGCGGTAATTCGCAGGGGTGAAGACAATGGAAGCAGGGGAATCTTCATGCGTTCGGCAAAGAAGGCGTCCATGAAATTGCCATCCGCTCCGGAGTCGAGGAAGGCCCTTTCGAAGATAGACTTACTTGCCAGGTGAATCTGCAAAGGAAGGAGAAGTCTGCGTGAATTTTCTTGATACTTCTCCTGAGGCCCTCGAGTGATGCCCCCTACATGAGAAACCTGAGACATACCTCGGGGTACAAAACTCTTGGCTTTGGCAGGACAGGCGTTGGCAAAATGGGAATGCCCACCACAGTACAAACAGAGCCCAGCCATACGTCTTCGGAGTCTTTCCTGCTCGGAGAGGCGAGCTTTTCCTACTTGCATAGGTTCCTCCAGGGGAGACGTGGACACATGAGTCACAGGGACAGCGGGCGCTTGCAGAATCGGCCTTTGAAAGCGAGGGGCCAACATGGGAGAAAATCGTCTGCTGCGCTCTCTCTCCACCTGGTGTTCTCTGAGGCGGGTGTCCACCTTAATAGATAGAGCGATCAGTCCTTCCAGGGTGTCAGGAGTCTCTCTGGAGACGAGATCATCTTTGATGCGGATGGATAGGCCTTGGTAGTATACGGCCTTGTAAGCGTCATCACACCAGGAAGTCTCCGCCATCAGTGTTCGGAAGTCTATAGCGTACTCATTGACACTGCGGCTTCTCTGCCGGAGCTGCAAGAGACGGGCAGGGGCGTTCGTAACCCGACCTGGAGCATCAAAGACTATGCGAAAAGCTTGGAGAAAGTCTTTAACATCATAAGTCACCGGGGAATTCTTCTCCCAAAGAGACGTTGCCCACTCCAGTGGCTTGCCTTCCAATCGAGACATCACATACCCCACCTTGGAACGCTCACTTGGAAACTGTGTGGGTTGGAACTCAAATTGAATTTGGCACTGAGTGGCAAATCCCCTGCAGGCTTGTGGATCCCCACTAAAGCGAAGGGGAGGTGGAATGCGAGGCTCACCTGTCGGGTAGCTTGCGTTCATAGAGGCTGCCGCCATGGGGGGATCTCCAGTAGGTGGAGCAGCGGAGGGCGCAGAAGGCACTCGAGCAAGCAGGACATCGAGTGCCTGCCCAATGCGAACCTGCTGGTTTTCGTAGTCCTCCATGCGGGATGCCAGTCCGCGGAGTGCTCGTCCGACATCAGGTGTGGCTTCCTCAGAAGGATCCATGGCCCGAAAATAATGTCAGGGAGCCGGGAGCCCCCTCTGGGGAGTAGTCCGGATCTAGGAGGAAGCCCCTCAGGAGGGATCAGGGTCGTGGTATCCAGGGGTTAGGCAAGAGAATAATCAAAGTCCAAGCACAGGTCAGAAGGCAGGCGGAATACAAACAAAGTCCAGGGCAAGGCAGGGGGTCAATGGCAGGCAGAGTAACAGCGAAGTCCAGGTCCAGGCAAGGGGTCACTCCAAGGAATCAGGCAGAAATAGCAGGGAAAACAGCAAGGGAACCCAGGAATCTCTTAGGGAACAGGATCCTATTTTCGGGCGCCATCTTGGCGCCTCAGGCGTTCTTTTATCTTTGAATTTGGCGCCCTTGCGCCAGCGTCAGCGCGCCTGCGACCGTCGCGCCGTGCTGGCGTCACTGCACCGGCGTCGGAACCCACGTGGGTTGCCTGGGCGCCGCCATCTTGGATTCTTCGCCGCCGGGAGCGGACGCGACTCCTCGCGCTCCCGGCGGTCTTGACAATGAATCTGCTACAGACATATAGCAACATATTAGCTTTCCCTTTAGAACTAAAATACAGAAATCACATACTGAGCAGTAGGAAAATGACATAAGACTTTATTATGTAGCAGCGAGCATATTCTGCAGAAAGCATATGTAGTGTATTTTTATTTTGGGATTAACATTTCAGCTCTTCACAAATGCTCTGTGGGGAGCTGAAGCATTTATCCCACAGTAAATGCCTGCCTCATTTGTTCTCTATGCTTAAGGGATATAGATCTAGAAATTGTCCTTCATCAATGATGTATTGGCAGTAATTTTCATGCCATAGACTGCAGAATAGAAGAAGCTGTAAGAGGTTTTGTAGGCGTCTGTGAAAGTCTTTTGGGATTGCTGTTTTTATGGCATCGGTTGAGAGCAATTCTTTAGGAGACAGACCTGGAGTTTTCCTTAGAGGGGGAAAAAGAGGAGAGGCAATGCAGACACAGGAGAAAAACAATTGTGCAATGAGAAGAACATGGACATGGGGTTGGCATAACTTGACACTGAACCTCACCTTCTAATACTCTATGACCTGCTTGCGTTCTAAGCTGCTGTAGATGAACAAAATGACTATGATATTCCACTTTCAGAAATAATGCTACGCATAGCCTATTAGCACCAGTGCATCCACAGGGCATACTGTATTCTCTAATATAAAACTATTTAATGAGACTTCTCCAGACTTTCCTTACTGGTGCATACACATTTAAAAATCACATTCTTTGCCCACTTCATTGACCTGGAATTTTAATGAAGGTTATTATAGATGTTGGAGACTATTCATTACTGAAGAAAATACCGAATAACCTCTCTAAATCTGTGGCCAAGATAATCACATATGGAAAATCCTCAGAAACTATTAATTAATGATGGGAAAGATCAGCAAGGTTGTTTTAGGAGCATATGATGATGGCATTCATTTGTGATGTATATTACATTTATTTTCCATCTATAAAAATATTTATAGATGGTCAGAGTGCGCTGATCATTAACACAACATATATCCATAAAAGGAAAATAATCCTTGTTTATATGTAGGGTCTCAATTCTCTAATAACTGTCCAGTAAAATGTAATAGCAGGGATTCTGCTTAATTATTTATTTATTTTATTTTACACTTTTGCTATTTATGTCAATGAAAACATCATTCTGGTTGCTGTGATCAAGAACTGTTAAATATAAATCTTTAGACTCATATGAAGCAGTGGTTAAATTGTTTTTATAACTATGAAAGGTATGATTGCTAAGAGATAAACTTAAAAAAAAAAAGCCTTAGAACACTTTTGTTTTACCAATTAAAAAATATTTATATCACTTTCTTTCAAAATTCAAAGTTAGCTGGTTGGTATAACCTCCTGTTAAAGAATATTGGTATTCATCTTCTGTATATCAGTAGTTTGCCAAAAAGGTTTAAAATAAATAAATAAAAATAAAACAATAAAAAGTCATTGGACTTGGTGCCAGGAATTTCCAGATACTTTGGAAGCAGGAAGTTAATTAATTGTTAACAAAACTTATTGCTCGATGTCCACAGGATACAACACATTAAAAACCATGATCCAGAGTAAGTGACTAGCAAGAAAAAATGCACAGAATTAAAAACAATAATAATAGTTTTGGTTAACCCTCCCAAAAATGAGTGACGCTAGATCCATAACCCATAAACCTAAACAACATATAAGGTAAAGTCTTAGTAGAGATGGAGTCAAACTCTAAGTCAAAGTCCAACCCTCCTCCAAATAACTTGTGTAATAACCAATACCCAATGCAGACCTTAGGCCAAAAACTCTTTATGACTCCAAAAATTGTAAACACAAGCAAGCATGAACTCTCCATGGCCTAAATTTCTTCCACCAGATCAGACTTATCTGTGAGCCAATTCAATTCAATTTAGGCCGCACTCACTTGTCTGCAATTTTTGTTCCCGGGTGCACTTGTCCCACGTGTCCTTCCACACGAATATAACTCTTGTTAGGAATTCAAACGGGCAGCACTCCGATTAAAATAAAAGCCTTTATTTCTCACATGCAGGGCAACAGCAGAGCAACGTTTCGAGCCGCCTGGCTCTTTATCTGTGAGCCAAAACAGATGGCAATAAACAGATGTATGGTTGTCCAATTTTGTATAAACATCAGCTAAATAAGCTAGTAAAATCAACCCATGTGTGGGCAATGTACATTATCTTTCCACTGCATTTCAAGTCCAAACCTAATGGATATATAATATGCTAATTAAATATAATACTTCCAACACTTGATATGATATTCTTTAGTTAAAACAAAACAGTCATTTACATGTTACATATCTCTTGCAATAGGTGACCTTCACTAGAGGCCTCTCATGAGAACACTTCAAACAACCATAAGGACACTTATAATCTAAACCTATTAAAAAAAATGTTAATCAAAACCCACATATTATTTGCATTTTCTACTAATAAATTGAATTTTTTTCATTTGGGGAGTTGTGAAACAAACGTTTTCCTGCTTTTGTTCCCAAACCTTAGAGTTACTTTTGGGAAAGCACTTTTATATCTTCATAGAGGATCCCTTGTCACACACATCTTTATTTTATTAATATCCTCAAGGCTGAGGTTAGAGTAGAGGAAGCCAGAAGAAATGTATGAGGACTGAGGGCCGCCAATATATATATATATACATATATATAAACAGTGAAATCTTTACTCCATTACAACATTACGGACATGTTCGTAATGCTGCAATGGAGAAAAGCAATGCTACTTTTCTTATTGTATATATATATATATATCCATGCCGCAGGCTTTTATCTGCTATTGAACAACAATTCTTAACCTTCAGCTGATGGAGGATATTGTGAGCCACATTGTAGAACAACAAAAAATGTATAGCTGGTATTCTACAATGATATGTAAAATGATAATTTAGCAAGGACACATTCTAAATAAGAGGCCTTTCCATTGCTGAGAGCGAAGGGCAATTCCCTCACTACCTTACATATCTGTACAGTGTATGGAAAGAGTATAGCTATTCTAGCAATGCAGACTCAGGTAAGAAATTGTCTATAGCCCAAAGAACTAAGGGTGCAATACACATTATTCAATGTCTTCTTGTGCTAATGTGGGCTGTTGTGTGATGCTAATGACAATGTTTATTTTCCTGTACATTTTCACCTTGCCTGCATACATACAAAATAGATCTAAATTTAAAGGAATACCACAACAAAGTATCTCTTTCTACAGTCATATGCACATACTTTATATATATATATATAGACAAATACAAGAGTCCTCTGCACTCAACCCATTATCAATATATTTAAGACAGAGACATTTTGTGCATACTGCTACTGAAAAATGCCTTACCCTTTAAACAAAACAGGGATTGTTTGTCCATATATTGCAATATATTTAAGCTGGCCAACTACGTCAAAGTCATCCCATATCTGGCCAGTCCTATGCTCAATTTTCATCTGATTCATTAAGAATTCTATGGTTTCATTATACATATATATATAGATAGATAGATAGATAGATAGATAGATAGATAGATAGATAGATAGATAGATAGATAACATAATGTAGAATGGCTTTACCACCAACATAGTTACAAATTGCAATGAATGTCTGCATTGTGTAAGCCATTGAAATGTAGAGGAAGGTTTTCTACATTAGGTTGAACTAGTGACCTATGTGGAATTGCAGAGCAGTGAGTAAAGCAATGGAAGCAGTGAAGTGAAAATAGGACAAAAGTTTTTGTTTTGCAGTTGGATATTGAGATATTGTCCACATTGGTGGGTGGATACTCAAGATGACAGCATTCAAAGCCCTAGACAATCTGACCCACTAAATCATCATTGGAAACTAATTAAAAATCTGGTGAAATAGCAGCGCACAGATTGGTAAGTGAAAGCACAGATCTTCTTTGAAAGCTTCCACAATACCTGTAATGAACTGGAAATCTGGGGTGGGGCTGAAAAACAGATTTGCCTCCAGAAGTAACAGCCTTTATAGTGTTCATTTGCAACAGTGTTTGGGTGTGTTAGAATTTACATTCATATGGTGTTAACCACAATGTGTGCAATAAAATGGTTTATCTGTCTGACCTCCATCATGCCATATGGTTGGGCGAACTGCTCACATCTGACCAAGGGGAGTGGGACCCTTTAAGAAGCATTGTGACGTTACTTAACAAATCATAAAATCTGATAATTGAGTTGCCTTCATACAAAATGAATTTATGGGTGAGCAGTTATTTGTGCCATTATTTTGTGGGTCATAAAGAAATCCAAACATCTGTTCAAATGATTGATTTTGGAAAGTTTGCTCATGCCTCCACTTTTATACAATGCATAAGGTTTACTTAAAAGGGAAAATATATCTATGCTATTATGTATGTTTAACTTTTATTTAGTTTTCCTTCAGCAAACAAGATCGAGAAACTGCGAGTCAAAGTAAAAAAGAAACCTGTGGTCATAAAGTGTTTACTTTTGCATATCTATACAAAATAGCAGTTCCCACTTTGTTATATAAAAAGGCAATTATTAGCCATACATTTCTTGAATATTAAGGGAAATTAATTGGAAGGCAATTATGACATCTTGTCGCATTATAACCACATATATTCCTCTAAGATCCTGTATTAAAGACTAACCAAGTCTACTGTGTAACAACCAAAAACATGGGAGTCACAATTCAACAAATGACTGTGATCTACACATAAAAGGGCTCAAGGTTTCACAAAATGCACAGTTGGTGGATATTGTTGAGAAAACAGTACAGGTATGGGATCGGTTATCCAGAAAGCTCCAAATTAGAGGGAAACCATGTCCCATGGACTCCATTTTAATCAAATATTTAATTTTTTTAAAAATAATTTCCTTTCCCTCTGTAATAATAAAATTGTACCTTATACTTGATCCCAAATAAGGTATAAGTAGTCCTTATAAGTGGCAAAATAATCCTATTAGGTTTAATTAATGTTCAGATAAGTTTTAGTAGACTTAAGGTATGATGATCTAAATTACAACAAGATTCTTTATCAGGAAAACCCCAGGTCCCAAGCATTATGCATAAAAGATCCCATACCTGTATGATTATTATATTACAAAGTATTTCTCATCTTGACATTTGAAATATATTTAAATGTACCTAAGGGTCACTTGTTTCATTTCCGCTGTCAACGAGTGGACTTCTCTGTTAATCTGCTAAAGTAGCAAAAATAACTGAGCAATAATAGCTAAGATATAATTGGCTATAATCAAGGGTGTCGCTACATAAATAACCATGATATAATCACCAGAAAGCCAAGTGATACTGTACTTAATTGATAATGAATATAGTTAAAATGGTGATTTTTATTAGTCGGCCATGCCAACACATGCAATTAAAAACACATAAAAACCCTAAGACTCTTGTTAAAGGAGGAGCCCCTCGCTCTTATGGCACAAGCAATTGTATTACAAAAAAATAATATTCTCTCGATATCTATCATTGGTAGCAGCTGTTGCTGTGTTGAACTGAAAAGTCCACCAAAAGTTAGTATGATATCCACAAAATGGCTTTCTGGGAATAAAGTCCTATTGTGTTATTTGTTTTTCTTTCATGACCTCTCTGTTAACTGTCAATATATTTTAGGCAATTTAGCTCCCTTAATGGGTCACTTCTTTAACTGCCAAATCCACCTCCATGACAGGTTGGTATTTAGAGAGCAGGTCCTTTCTTTCTAGTAGTATATCTCCTCTCTGAATTGTCTATTTGGGGCCAAGTGGGTTGTAACCAGCAAGTCCAGCCTTTAGAGCCATGGCCTACGAGGATAGTTTAGCTTATTATTTGTACTACTGGGGGTAACAAATCTCCTGAAAATGCTGGGGAAATGCTCCATTTTTGGAGAGATTTGTTGCCAGCAGTAGCACAGATTTATCGAGGCCAACAAATCTCCTCCTGTACCATGGCCCTGCTCTTGTGATAGTGAATCTTATCATCCTGATGAAGGGTGGCTGAACCCCCCCCCCCCGAAACGTTAATCTACTTGTGGTGAAAAATAAATGGGGAAGCTCCCCACCTGCAACAAAAATGGTGTTGTGCTACTCTCTTCTATTCTGTTGATATGTCAGTGAATCTTGTGTTAGCATTCTAAAATAAAGTTATCATGACAAGTATGGGAAATGCCCCCACCTCCTGGACACAAAGAAAAGTCTCTGAACATACAGTTGTTTCAAGCCACTACTCCAAGCATCACCAAGCATGACCTTTTGAGTGTAACAAATAGAACTTCTACACAAGGACATCTGTTGGTTTGTCTGTCCTGCCTTGGTTTTCACCCAGTGAGAGTTTAGGTGTCCCATGGACATGAAATCCACACCTTACTTGTTTTTCAGATGAAGAGTATGGATTTGGGAAAATCTTGGAGGCAAGACTGCATATGAAAGGAGAGAAGCAGATAATGCTACTAACAAATACTGTATGGATATGGGGTGATAATTGTGGCAGAAGTTGCATTTTACAAGTCTCATTACATCTAAATGCAGATTTCAGAGGGCTGAGTGTGGGGAGGTTCAGAAGAAGGAAGTGAATATGTCCCTTAATGCTTTTGTTTCTAAGCATGGCAGTATCAAAAAAACGTTTTTACAGGCAGAAGTTAGATAGCTTTGCAAGATACATGTAGAGAGAGAGAGAGAGAGAGAGAGAGAGAGAGAGAGAGAGAGAGAGAGAGAGAGAGAAATCAGTATAGGTATGTGTATATAGAATATATGCACTGGGAGTCATTTGGAGAGGTTGAATTTTGTCCTTTTTCAACCCAAATTAACTATATATTCAGAATATCACTTGAACTAGGGACATTTATATATTCAAAGTGGTGACAAGATCAATTTAAACCATAGCTGCTCTTTAGGGGAGGACTACACGGACGCTTTCGGCGCAATCCAATGTGCTGCGACAAAATGCATGCAACTTCATGCGACATTTCTCTCTTATCTTATTTCCGTCACATGCGGTTTGTCGCATGCATTTTGTTAGGCTGCAATGCAGATTGATGAGTGATCTGGCCAATCTAGTACACTTTTTTGTTATTTATGCTGCGCAATATGGTTTGGCAGCCAACTTTACATGATTGGCTAAAGCAAGGGGTGGGCTGATATTATGGTTAATTCTGACAATTGTGATTTTGTCAGGTTTAAAATATAGTAGACAGAGTGTGTTTTATATACATTTCCAATGCTTTCTAACAGTAAAAAATATCACAGAATGTTGTCATAGCATTGCCATTCCCCCACTTTTAAAATGTTTACACAGAATTCTTTCATTATATACTTCAAACACTCTGGTAATTAATTTACTTAATCTTCTAAGAAAAATCCATTGCATTTTGCCATTCACTCTGACAGTGACTTAATGCCTGCAATAATTAAATATCCAGGAGGATGTGTAAATCTGTATATATTTTAGGAAGATAATTGAAAACTGGTGTAAATGAACAAACATTACTTTTCTAAAACTCTCCTTTTGAGCAATGAGCTGAGCAAATCAATTAGCAGTAAGAAGCATGCTTTCCTACAAAGAAGATTTTAAGGGATTAAACTTTCATTTCTGATTTAGGAAAGAATCTTATAGCCTTTATTTGACAATAGTTTTTCTTATCAGAAATTATAATGTATTCATTCTTTGTTATATTTTATTATTATTTCAATTCAACTCTTTGAGCTCAGAAGCTAAAAAGCTCCACATTCAGGGTATAAAAAAACTCATGCAAATGATATTTTTTATTTCTCATGTAGACAGATAAAGCTTCTCACAAGGCTAAAAAGGGCTCAAAGCTACCTTAGTATCTACTTTAAATAAATAAACAATAAATATGATGATAAATGTTTAAGGTGCACTGTTTTATTACAGGCTTGATTTTATTTCAATGGAAAAATTACATTTATATACTGGGATAGAGATGGCCAGTCAAAAAAGGGGCCAAAGTTATTAGGACACAGCCCACAGTTCCAAGGGCACATTAATCAAAAATACAAAAAGCAAAAGTATCCCGTAACTCATACTTCCATAAAACTCTACTTTTATTCAACAGTCATATTAAAAAATGACAAACATACTGTCCCCATGGTATATAGCCATACACGTTTCCTATCCTCTTGTACTTAATCATAGGATTTTTGCATGGAAATATGAGTTACGGGATTTGTTTGCTACAAAATCAGACTCTTCTTATAGGATCTATGCTCATTAGTTACTATTCAAGTCAGAGCGCCCCCATAATGGAGGATGACATCAGATTTTGCAGCAATGGCAGAGAGATGCAGAGATCCCCACAAATCTCGTAACATAATGGAAAGAAAGAGAATAGCTTGCTTAGCAGTGCTAGACATACATGTGACAATGTCTATTGTTTAGCAAAATTTCCACTGGAGGGACTAAAGGCTAAGACCTAAGATGGTGACAAATTTGGCATGAATTTGTTGCTCCCAGTCATGATTTGTTAAATCTACCCATTTTTCTCATTCACTGTATGGATACGAGTATTGGTTTTTTTGGACCCCTTATAAAAAACAGGCTGTCCCTGAAAAGAACACGTTATTTAACATGTAATGAACTCCTAACAGTTGAAAGGAATCCAGGAATTCATTTTGTGAAATGTATAGATTTTTCCAGCCCAATCCAGGTTATTCACAAATCTATATGATAAATGCTCACAGATTTCTGTTGGGGCACTGGACTGCACATTGCCCTGACTAACACCATAAAGCAGCGCTGTCCAACTTCTGTGGTAACAAGGACCAGAATTTTTTTCTAGCCCAGAATGCCCTCAATTTCCTTTAATTTTAGCATATGGTTCACACAGGTTTGCACAGTATGGCACACACAGGGGACATATGGCAGGCAGAGTATGGCACACACAGGGAGCATAGGACAGGCAGAGTATGGCACACACAAAGAGCATAGGAAAGGCAGAGTATGTCATACACATGCAGGGTAGGGCAGGCAGAGTATGGCACATGCAGACAGCATAGTATGGTACACACAGGTTGGCAGAATATGGCACCCACAGGAGCATAGGGCAGACAGAGTATGGCACACACAGGAACATAGAGCAGGCAGAGTATGGCACACAAAGGGAGCATAGGACAGGCAGAGTTTTTCACATACAGACAGAGTATGGCAGGCAGAGTATGGCCCACACAGGCAGAGTATGGCCCACACAGGCAGAGTATGGCACACACAGGCAGAGTATGGCACACACAGGGAGTATAAGGAAGGTAGAGTATGGCGCACAGGTTAGCAGTGTATAGCACACACAGGCAGAGTAGGGCTGGCAGAGTAGGGCAGGCAGAGTAGAGAGCATAGGGCAGGCAGAGTATGGCACACACAGGCAGAGTATGGCACACACAGGTAGAGTATGGCACATACAAGGAGCATAAAGGAAGGCAGAATAGAGCAGGAGACAGGGAAACCTATCAGGACTCTAAGATGAACAGTTCGTACTGTGCTACATACAGTGACACAATGCTGGTGCCCCTCCAACAATTTGCCTTAGGTGAACAGGTGAACATTGTGGGAATTTTCAGTTTGGGTCTGAGGTATGAACAGTACAAGACTTTAGGGGTGTGAAAAATAGAAATGTTTCAGGTATGAACAATGTAGGGGTGATTACAGGTGTGAACAATGCAGGACCTTACTCTGGGAATTTGAGGTGTAAACAATGCAGGGCCAGTTAATCTAAGTACTGATACCTTTTAAAGTTTACACAAGGTAAGCAGTCACAGCAGGCAGACATTCGTTTGGGTGGTCACACAAGGAGAGATTGCAGGTCAGATGCAGCCTATGGGGCACCAGTTGGACAGCACTGCCTTAAAGTATAAAACTTGAAAAAACCTAGAGCACATCTCTGCCGCCTCTTGTATGTATTACTTTACTTTATTACTTTATAAGTTTTCAAAACAATTTCCTTCATCCATGACTGGATAGACTTAAATGACTTCAGATAAAACACACTAAGTAAAGGATAAGGATAAAGCATGACACAAATCAGTTAAGGTGAATAATTGTCATATGACAAACATAAAATATAGTAGTCTGTCTCTTATTAACAAATATATTGTACCAATGTAGTTATCACTCTGTAGAATCCTCTTCCACATACCCCTTACCAATCCAATCTTCCAACAGTGAATGATGGTTGCTGTCCTACATCTCATCTCACAGTATGTGACATGTTGGATTTGACTGGCTTCTAGGTAACCAGTTAAAATTGAATTAAAGAGGATCAGAAAGTCCCGCCTTTGCTCATATTAATACTCATAAAGAGGAATACAGCCACGAGAAGCACCAGAAATTTATGAGTGGAGGGTCCCTACATAAAAGTTTTAATGGACAAATAACAGGAACAGAGTTCCCCCCTTAGACTCACTTAAACATGTTATAGTGAATAAATACCCAAGGAAATACTATATTACTGCACAACTTGTGTTGAACAATGAACTGGAACTTTACATTTATGAAGTAATGCTCCGAATTACAGAAAGGCCATGTTACATAGACTCCATGTTATCCAAATAATTTTTAAAAATGCCTCTTTCTCTGTAATAATAAAACAGTACCTTTTACATGATCCAAACTAATAAATAAACAATCCTTACTGGAAGTAAAACCAGCTTTTGGGGGTTATTTAATGTTCACATGCTTTTCTAGTAATCTTAAAGTATAATCCAAATTATGAAAAGATTCATTATCGGAAAGCCCCAGATTCCGAGCACTCTGGATAACAGTTTCCATACCTGTATTACTAATTGCAAAATTAAACAGAGTTTGGGATAAATGGTTTACCTTACCCTGTGTGTAATAGTATACAGAAACTGGGGGCACCGCAATGAAGTGACAAAAGAGTAACGTAGCATGTCCTGAATATTGTATATACATGTGTATCTACAATAACATTTAAGGCCTTTTTGATCCTTCACACAGAAGTTTAAAGTTGAAAACAAAAACAGCTGATTGCATTTGGAATATGAATCGGAGGTTCACTGTATTAGTAAGAAAAGTGTAGTTATGATTTATATGAAGGTATTGTATCCTATGTATTTATATACAGACATATGCACAAAAACCCACATTTCATATTGATTCCGAGCTGCTCTTTATATAACTCGTTTTCTGTTGCCTTTGTTGATTTCTATCGGATACAGTTGACCCTATTTACTGAAACAGAAAGAAAGTCCTTGAAATGCAAATTGCAGAAAAGAAAAAAAAGACATACTATAGGATTTTCTCTGATATGCACTTAAGGCACATAATAAGAGCTTGCAGGTTCAATGACATGAATTTAAATGAAGAAATAATAGACAAGGTACAACTTTCATGGCAACCTTTCATATTCCTAGGAGTTACGCATTACAACATGCGGAGAAGCTTCAATTATTATTTTTATCAGCAGCTTGTAAATTATACCGGATATTGCAAAGATGATCAGATAATTATCCTATATGAATACCTTTCTAAGCGTTGCACTTTAGGTAGAGATGTAAAGGGTCATTCATGGCCACAAACGTAATGTGCAAAGTGCAATTTGTGCTGCATTTATTCATAATGTAATAGTATTCCAATTTTCAATGAATCTAACACAGACGTTTGCACTTGGAGGGCACAGCAGGGGTACAAGGGGATTTCCAGGATAAATGTCAAACAAATTATACTTAAATTCATTGGGGGCCATTTAGTAACACTGGGCAAAGTTGCCCATGGACACTCACCCATGGAAACCAATCAAATTGTTGCATTCATTGTTCCACCTGCAGTTGGATAAAAAAAATCAAATAGTTGATGGGTTGCTATAGGCTACTGCCCGTGGGCAAATTTGCCCATTGCTGATAAATGAGCCCTAGTTATGCTGAGACTTTACTTGCAGACCTGATTCCTGGCAATTCCTAATGCAAAAAAATTAGTAAACCACAGAACACTGAAGATAATGTTTCCTATTAATACTGTTATATCTACTAAATAGAGACAGTGAAGTAAATAATAATCCATTCCAGCTGTCCTCATTCATCATTGTGTTGTGTTGTAGACTAGAATGGGATTAGAGCAAAAGAGACAACATTGCTAAGAGCACTATAAAAGCCTAAGGGCTAGAATAAAGGAATGTTAAATTGTTAACATTTAATAAACAGTTTACTAGCAATAGCATTCTTTCCTATATTCATATCCATTTATAGACAAGCACTATATATATATATATATATATATATATATAGTATGTATATATATATATATATATATATGTGTGTGTGTGTGTGTGTGTGTGTGTGTTTACAAGATTATTTATTTATAATTTTTTTTATTGTAATCTTTTCATTGTTATAAATTCAATAGACACAAAGCCCACACTTCAAACCTGTTTTATTGGAATGTCTTCCCTCATATAAATGCAGCCTGGCAGATCTCAGTATATTATTGCATCAGATCTGATATCTTAACAGAAGGAAAAAGGTATGAAAAGTCATGAAAAAAATAAAAGCAAGACTAAAACATTAGCATGAGGAAAAAAAGCAAGGCACAATCATTGCCCACCGTCTGCTCCTTATTTTCCTAGGATAATGATAGATCAAAGGGGCAATTTATGAAAGTCAAAGTACCAGTTTTGGACTTGGGGGGGGGGAGTCCAGGCCCTACCAGGCTTCCACATCAGGGGCCCCAGGCAGGAGGCAGGCAGGCACCTAGCCTGGGTCAGGGCCAACTGGGTTTTTCCATAATCTTTTACCTACAATGTAGTATTCTTTCCCAGAAATGCTACTGAAATCAATGGGGAATCTTTAATGTCTCTTTTCTATGGATCTAAATGCTTGGAATTGCATGTGTGATGCGTGAGTCAATAATAAGTAGTATGACCTTAACCTGCCTTTCCCCAAACCATCCTAACGTTGTGTGCTGTCACTTTTTATATACTGGCACTTGGCCCGTTCCTCTCTGATATCACTAGGGCGGCAGGTGTGAGTATATGACAGTTAGCAATTTATAGTTAACTGAGCACAAAAGTGCATAGTAGTGTTCACTAAGTGCATACTGTAGATTACAGTTACAGTTGGCTTGCTGACACTCTAACAGCTGTTAAACCAAAAGCCTTGTACTGGCAGTCTAAAACTGCTAATACCTCAGAAACCACTAAAAAATTAAATTAAAAAAAAAAAGCTCACTGACAAACATTGAAGAAGTTAAAGGAGAAGGAAAGTCTTCTTCCACTTGGGGGTACCAAATGTTAGGCATCCCCAAGTGATTGTATTTACTTACCTGAAACCCCGGGCTGGTGGTCCTATCAGCAGAAAACTGCACCGGCCCAGGGTTCTTCTAGCGAGCACCACGGAGTGATCCTCTTCCAGCTTGTTCATTCTTCAAATTTCCTGGGGCAGATGCATGCGCAGTAGATCGAAATAGCCAACTTTGTTTAGTTAAAGTTCGGCTTTTCACTTTACTGCACATGCGCAGCCACGAGAAGAAATAAGAAGCCGGAAGAGGATCGATTTGTGGTGCTCGCTGGAAAACCCACGGGCCGATGCAGTTTTCTGATGATAGGAGTCCCAATCTGGGGTTTGAGGTAAGTATATACAATCACTCGTGTGTGTGTGTGTGTATTCATTATTTTATTCTTGACTGTCTCTGAAAGAATACATAACTTACCATTTCCTTATTTTTCAAGAAGTGTGCTACTGGAGTACAACACTAACTGCAGAGGGCTCAGCAGGGAGAATGTGCTATATAATATTCATTAAATACACTCTCCAGATACAAAATAACCTCATCAGATATTTGGAATAATGGGTAAGATTTAATGTGATGAGTTTTATCTCTGTTGGAAAATCTGCAGATGATATGAACACTAAATTTTACTCAGTGAATACATATATGTTCTTATAAACAGTTTTTTTCCTGAGCCCAGAAAATCTCCTCCTTCCTCCTTCTATTATAACTGCTGCTTTAAGAAACAACTTCACTATGGTTTACTGCACCTGTGCAAACTTATTGCCTTTTATTACACGTGGAGGCACCCCCCCCCGAATTCAAGTGTAAACTATAATAACATAATAATGCACCAATATAGAGGCACATTTACTCCCAATTTCTATTATCTCAACCCTGTTATTAACGACAGGTCAATTCAGAGTCAGATTGAGAAACCCAGGGCACACTGAGCCTGCTGCCTCAAGGGCCCCCACACCACCCTAGGCCCCCCGAGCGGCAAAGCACCCTCTGCAGCTGCAACCCAGCTCCAGCCCCCCATACCAGCTGCAACCCATCTCTGGCTCCACCATGCTTACATATTCCTTCACCGGGGCCAGAGAGGGAGTTTGGGCAGTAACCGGTCCAGGGAGGGAGGGAGGCAGGGAGAGCTGTGGGCAGTGCTTCAAGTAGGGAGTGGGTTTGGGCCGTCCCAGTCCGACCCTGGGTCCATTCATTCCAGAATTCCCTGTGCCAGTGCATGCCCCTACCTGCAATTCAGAGCATCACTATTGGACACAAACACCTTTGTGTCAATGTGCACTCAAATTTGCATCCACTGTAGTGCTTTGCATTTGTGCTTTCATTTGTAAATGATCCATTTTTTTTGGTGTTTGTCTAACCCTGCACCAGCTAATAATAAATGAGGCCATTCTTATTAATATAGTGGCCTGTTGTTTTCTCTGCCTTCCTGCATTGCCCAGCCCATCCCAATCTTAAAGATTATTGATACATTACTGATAAAATCTCACTATATGTAAAAATAATTTTTTTACATTAAATTTAATAATCAGATGTAGCCTTGGAAAAACATTTGTGTGCATGTTCAGATTTGTAGAGATGCCTTGATGTAGTGCCTTTTTTATGGCACTGATTTCTTTCTCACTTCCCTGGAACAGGATCACACTCCAATATACTCCTGGTAAGGAAGGCTTTTTCTGTGTGACATGGACATTTCATACTTCTATATGATGAACCAGGCAGACTTTTATTCATTAGCTCTAACACAGGCAAATGCAAAGTATAAATATATCGATATATACTACAGCACAACAGATCCAAATTCAGTATATTTTCCGTTATATCACCAACATATACAGTACATACAATGTTTCTCTTAGAAGCCTCATGACCAGTACCCTTATCAAGTGTATGAACACTAGCAGAGAGCCTAAGAGCCAATCCAAGGACCCTTTTCGCTTACTGTCTTAGGCTCTGCTACCTCTGTCCTGTCCATATACAATGTGCATGCTTCACCGGCCGTCTCAATAGAGCCTACAGATCCTCACTAACCTATCCCCTGAATGATCAATCCCTACCTAGAACACAATCACCCAGCATCATAACCTCAATCACCCTTCATCTTTGTCAGGGCCAAAGCCACGCACTAGTGCCAGCCAGGTGCAGTCCCCTTTTTCTTCTCACTGGTCCTGTCATGTGTACTGCCATCAGATCTTCTCAGGCCAAAAGAAGTCCATACTAATGCACTTCCTTTTATAATTGCCTACAGAGTATTTCCCCCACAGCCACCATTAGGGATTGACACCACCTACTGGCTCACTTAAAAATAACTAGTTACCTTGAAATATACAATATATTTCATCTCCTTACACACCTGCTGGGGGTCAGACAAACCTGGAAATCCTCAAAGCAAATGGCGGGTGAGAATGGGAGAGCCGTTTTTTGGAAATAATGCCTCCAATAATGGGGCCTAATGTGCTTGTCCTACTAGGAATAAAATTACTAACACACATGTATGGTAATAACAATAATATATATATATATATATATATATATATATATATATATATATATATATATATATATATATATATATATATATATATATATATATATATGAAAAAAGTAAACAATGGGTACATAATACAATAATACATACATATGCTTGGGAATCTGCAAATATCCTCCCAACACTGGCTTAATGTGGTCCTCTGGGCTCATCTACCTGGACATCACGTACAGCTTCATCTGGAATTCCTTCCACCCTGTCTCCTTGTGTTGTCTCATTTACTTAAGGCTCTAGAGGGCTAGATTTTGTGCCACCTGGGTCCTCATCTTTTTACAGCATCCTTTTCAGCCCTCAGCATACTCCATGCTGATCTCCTGCTCCGTAGACATATGGACACAGATTGGCAGATAAATAAACTCTCCCTTACACAAGCTTGTGATCTGGGAATTTCCATTTGGCCCAAAAAGGAAAATGTGTGACAATCAAAACAATTTTAATTGCTTAATTACCTAAAGCACACCAGTTCTTTCTCTATAATATTTAAACCCTAAAATTTAATAGACCTGAGAACTGTACACAGAATTTTAAATAAGTTAGTAAAGTTTATGAGTTGCATAAAAATCATAATTTACTTTTAGCCTACAATTAAGCCAAAACATGTATTTGTATATTATATTTCTGTATCCGTGATGAATTTTAGTCATTTAGGACACATTACCAATTATATTCCAATAAACAAAATAATTTTCATAGAAAATATTGACTATCACCCAAAATGGCAACAGATACCAAGCTGGAAACATTGTTCTCTAAAATGTTTTCTTTACAAGAGGCCTAAATTGTAGAACAGAGTGTTCCCAGCTAATGTGTAGGCTAGCCAATACATTTGCTGAAATGCTGTTTCTTTTCTGGCTTACTGAATTACATATGAAAAGGTTAAATTATCTGTTATTCTGTACAAAATTAAGTTTGTTAGTTTATTTGGGTGTTCTATATGGGATTGGACACAGTATGGCCAAATGTAACAAAATGTCTCAGTTCAAAAAACATTATGTGCAATGAACCGGTGTATATCTGGCCACATATGATTAGTATGAAATATGAAATAAATACCTAAATCCCCCTGGCACATATACAAAACAATTATCACAGTATCTGAAAATTTAGCAGAAGCTTCCCCAGGGAAGGAAGGTATTGAAACTGTTGCCCTAGAGAACTACACAAAGGACAGAGATATATTATATATATATGGTTTTTTTGGGAGCTGACATAGGTGTGTACTGATGTAAAGAGAAATGGAATCTGCCATCACAACATTATCCACATTTCACAGCCTCAGTGCCCTCACTGTGAGTAATCACCTATACTGCTTCAAATGAAAGTTCACTTTTGACCTCCTGTTCTTTGTTGTTGTCTACGTGAAAATATAGACTCTTCCCTAACGTTCTTTAATGCCCTCTAATGTACTTGTGAAAAGTAGTAATGGGCGAATTTATCCCGTTGTTGTGAAGCCGGTGAATTTTCTCTGCAGTTTCGAATGTATTCACCAGCGGCGAATCACGGGAATTCGCCTGGTGAATAAATTCGCCCATCACTAGTGAAAAGCTATCATGTCCCCTCACAAGCAACTTTTCTTCAGAGAAAACAACCCTATCTTTGATTTTAATTGTCCCATGCATTGTACCAGTTTAGTTACACATGTCTGCACTCTTTCCAGCTCATTAATATCTTTCTTAAAGGCTAAGTCAACCCAAAAGTATTGGGGGTGCCAATGTGTTAGATTCATAATTACTTACCTTAGACCCCAAGCCTTGCTCCTGTTTGCTGAAAAGTGCACTGGCTGGGTTGCAATCCTTTGTAAAATGCAACACCATCTCTTCTGATGTCCCAGGAATCCTTTGGCAATTTCTGGAGTTACTGCAGTTTCTTGGGGATTGATCTGCTGTGTGATACAATTTGTGGAGTTAATTAGGGGTGAGATACCTGTCATAGTAAACTTTGTATGCACTTTCTTTTATGTGTGTGTTTATAGAGGACAACTTTATGTGCAGGCTGGTGATGGACAAATCTGTCTGTTTCGATTTTGCCGAAAAATTTGCAGCGCAAAAATTCTCAAAACGCATTGAAGTCAATGGGCATCAAAATAACTTTGACCCGCGACAATTTTGATGCAAGCAACACTGTTTATACTCGCGACTATTTTGCCCAAATGCATTAAAGTCAATTTTTATGCGCGTGACAATTTTGAGGCAGTTTCGCAAAAACATTAGTGGGCAGCGAAAAGCAGAAATCTGCTGCAAATCCATGCATGGCGAATAAATTACTAGTGCAAGTGGATAGTTTCCCGTTCCTCCTTGTCTAGCATTCAGTCTATGTTCCCATTTAAAGTGGTCCTGTCACCCAGACACAAACATCTGTATAATAAAAGTCCTTTTCAAATTAAATATGAAATCCAATTTCTATTTTTTATTAAAGCATTCATAGCTGTTGTAAGTTCATTTAAAAATCTCAGCTGTCAATCAAATATCTTCTGCCCCTCCTCTATGCCAGTGGCATAGAGGCGGGGCAGACAATTACTTTCACTTTCCATTCAGCACTTCCCTCCATTCTCTTCACTATTTAATTGTGTAGCCAGGGCATGGGGATGGACATCGGGTCCCCCATTCTGGTGCACAAACAAGATTCTGAGATGATACAAGGCTTGTCTTAATAACAGTGTCCACAAAATGGCTCCTGCCTGCTTGCTATTATTTTGAATTCCCAGACTGAAGGAAACAAGATTCAAATAATTTATATAGTGCAATTAAAGTTCATTTTGCTTGACTAATGTGATAAAATAGGATTTTGAATATTTTTTATGGGTGACGGGTCCCCTTTAAGTACGTGCTTAGTCTTGGTGTGCTTGTTTTCCATTTGTAGGAAGTCAGCATATAGGAAGCTAATTTTTTTTACACACAGGTACTCAAAAAAAGAGGTTTCCTAATAGATTGTATCAATTCATTTTTAAGTGGATTCTTTTTGTTCATTTTATCATAGCAATTCACAGTGCAAAAAAGATACCTGTATTTATGTATTACTATCATTTACAGACCAAGATCTTGTTTCATCAGCATTAAATTCCTAATGAACTCCTGCAGAAATGTCTTTATTTAAATACAGTGTTAGTTTTTACAAACTCTATTCTATTAATTTACTTATACTACCCAACTACCTTCATTTCTCCTTTGCAATAGTGCATAATATACTACGGCAATCTTAATAAAAGTATATTGAAGTGATGTTATTTAGAATTCCACTTTATTATACCTATTCACGGTGGCAGGTAGAAATACTGTCTCAATAATGTCTCTGCTTTTGCATACTGGTGACTTTGTGCAGCCACACAAGTTCATGGAAAAATCGATAATGAACAAGTACCATGTGAAGATCATTTTAAGGAGTTCTCTTAACGTAGAACTGCCCTGATTTTAAATGTATTCTGTTTGTACAGTATATACATTTTATGCCCAATATAAAATCTACATAGCATTTATGACCCCACTGTTATTATTTTCTATATATTTATTTTGCTTTTACACCTATGTAGAGTCACACAGTTTGCTAGGACTGAAAATGGAACTCTGAAACAGAGACTGCTGCTAAATAGAAGAAAATTCTTGCATTTAGTTTTTTTGTAAATCAAAAACGATTATGAAGCTGTCATGGGTTAGTAAAACAATTAAGGTGGGTCTGATGGCCTTTAAAGGAAAAAAAAACTTGCCCTGGGTTAATAATGTTTGTGTGCTAGTTCTAGTTGACCCCTTAAATAACAAATACCTTGACATCTGAACACATCTAATAATTGACTTACTCCCCAGGTTCAGACATTTTGCTTCACATTGCAGCCTGCTATTGGCCTTTAATCTGGTGTCTGGCAGTAAATCAATTTAGTGATTTTTTAAGCCACAGGCTTATACTGCATTATCTGCTAATACTATTGATTTTCTATTATTTCACAATTTAGTAACCTCTTCATCATCAACTGTTGTTTTAGTTCAAGCTGGGAGGGGGGGGGGGGTGGGATATGTTGTTTATCTTTCTTAGTGTTCTTTATTTCCTCTTTCTTACATTCCTTATGGTGAACTGTAAGGTCAATGATTCAACACCATCACTATGTAAACCATAAACAAATCATCTTCTCAGCAGTTGCAGCTCATGTGCTGCATTGCTAAGTGTTATCGCTCCTAAAGCTTATTTTTAGACTATCTGAATGATAATTTAAAATATTTCTATGGACAACAAATCATACACTTTAGACTTCCTTATAGAGGACTCGGTTATCATATAGTGAAATGTCTAAATAAACTGTTAATACAGAGTACTCAACAGGTCCAATTACTACATATCACTACAGTACTAGATTAGTGATGGGCGAATTTGTCCCATTTCGCTTTGCCACGAATTTCGTGAAATTCCCGTGAAATTCCCGAAACTGGCGAAAAATTTGAGAAACAAACAAACAAAAATTGCCTGCGTCAAAATGGTTGCCGGCATCAACGTTGATGCCGGCGGCCATTAAAGTCAATGGGCGTCCATTTGTTTTAATTATTTGTGGCAAATTTGCAAATTTATTCGCCGGCGGCGAAACAGGAAAATTCGCAGTGAATTTGCACCTGCGGAATAAATTCGCCCATTGCTATACTAGATACTATGGGCTAGATTTACTATAGAGCGAAGTGGCTAACTCTAGCGACTTTACGCCAGCGTTACCATCCGCAGGGACATTCACTAACAGATGCAGGCGCCAATTCGCTAGCGAACAGGGCCACCACTAGCGTTCATTCGCACTCTATCACCAGGTGATTTTTTGCTCTGGCGAACGATCGTTACTCCCCAAATCCACTAAAGTGCAGATGTTACTGAAATGCTGGCGACTTTTCCTTTTCTGAAATGGAATTGCCTGCAAAAGTCCTGACTTGAACTTTTTTTAGCTGACTTAAACTTTGTTTGGGTAACCAGTGTTCTCCAGACATTTCATAACATATGGAACATTCATTTTACAGTGGGCTTTATTAAGGTTCCCTGGACATGTATAACAAAAAGTGGTAACTTTAAGCATTTGCACCAACATTTATAATAAAGACCCCCATACAACTTCAAATTACCCACCATATGCAAATTGACTAAGCGCATGATCACTAGCGAATTTCGCTAGGCACAAATGAAAGGCAATGCATCTTCGCTATGAAATGCTCGCACAGCCAAAGTAACGCTAGCGAAAAGTCGCAAGTGTTTGACACCCAGGACGAAACTTTGCATTTTAGTGAATTAGCGCATTCGTAGCGCATTTGTGCCCGGCGAAGTGGTGCAATGGGTGCAAAGCTGACGCTGGCAACAATTCGCCCGTTAGTAAATGTGCCCCTATATATCATCGCCTGGATGAATGAAAACCTTCATAGATTTGCAATTACTTAAAGGAATGCAGCAATGCTACCATAATTATTGTAAACAATTTCTGATCTATCAAGTCTCTACAAGCCCGTTCCTTCAATATCTTTTATTGTTCCAAGTCATCAGAAGCTCTGTCCTTTGAAATATTTTATTGGCTTTGCCAGGAAAAAGAGAAGAACTGCAAAGGGAAAATATCACTAAAGGTAAAAGAAAATGGGCAGATACAATGGCATAAATGTACACATTTTTGTAAATAGAAGATCATGTTCTTCTTGGATGAAGTTGGGAATACAATATGTATCAAACATATATCTTTAGAAACAACTGAAATCTGATGGTAATTTAGATAGAAGAATGCAACAAAGTCTTTCCTCCAGAATGTTGAAGTTGCACCCAGAGATCTCAATGTTTGCAGCTTCTTATTCTATACTGAACAGTACAACATAGTAAAGGTATGCAACCTATTATGCAGAATGTTCGGGACCTTGGGTTTTCTGGAAAACGGGTCTTTACGTAAAAGACTGTCAAAAAATCATGTAGGCATTAAATAAACAGGCTGGTTTTGCTTCCATTAAAGGGATACTGTCATGGGAAAACATGTTTTTTTCAAAACGCATCAGTTAATAGTGCTACTCCAGCAGAATTCTGCACTGAAATCCATTTCTCAAAAGAGCAAACAGATTTTTTCATATTCAATTTTGAAATCTGACATGGGGCTAGACATTTTGTCAATTTCCCAGCTGCCCCAGGTCATGTGACTTGTGCCTGCACTTTAGGAGAGAAATGCTTTCTGGCAGGCTGCTGTTTTTCCTTCTCAATGTAACTGAATGTGTCTCAGTGGGACATGGGTTTTTACTATTGAGTGTTGTTCTTAGATCTACCAGGCAGCTGTTATCTTGTGTTAGGGAGCTGTTATCTGGTTACCTTCCCATTGTTCTTTTGTTTGGCTGCTGGGGGTGGGGGGGGGGAGGGGGTGATATCACTCCAACTTGCAGTAAAGAGTTATTCAAGTTTATCAGAGCACAAGTCACATGACTTGGGGCAGCTGGGAAATTGACAAAATGTCTAGCCCCATGTCAGATTTCAAAATTGAATATAAAATAAATCTGTTTGCTCTTTTGAGAAATGAATTTCAATGCAGAATTCTGTTGGAATAGCACTATTAACTGATTCATTTTGAATTTTTTTCCCCATAACAGTATCCCTTTAAGGATTAATTATATCTCAGTTGCGATCAGGTACAAGGTACTGTTTTATTATTACAGAGAAAAAGGAAATCATTTTTAAAAATGTGGACATTTGATTATATTAGAACCTATGGGAGATGGCCTTTCCGTAATTCAGAACTTTCTGGATAACAGTTTCTGGATAACGGATCCCATACCAGTATGTGCTCCTGAACCAGTGTAAATCTAGACTAAAATGCAATTAACAAAGAAATGTATGGAACCACTGAGGAGAGATTCTCACTATGACTCACGAGTGTAACAGTAAAACAGCAGAAGCTCTTCTAATTTGGTAACCTTCTACTGTTTTAATACTTTTCAATTCCTTTCCCTTCAAGTTGAGCCCACAGCGCAGTAAATGCGAGGACTTAAGCACAGCATTTCCACTAGGAGCAGGCATAAGTATAAGGTCCCCAGAGCCTGCCCCTAAAGCAGCTCTTTCTCTGAGGTCATTGTGGGGATTACATATATGGTGCACGTATACACTTTCCTTGGTAAGGGCACTACATATGCTGAAACATCAATTAAAATGTACAATGCTAAATTTTAAATACACTCAATCAAATTTAAAGAGGTAGTGATGGTTTTGCATTTGTCCTATATTTGTATAAATATCCATTTTTACATGCACCTCCACAAATGGCTCATGTTTAAGTGTTTGACCGCCACTCTCGAGTGTATACATTATAAATGTGTGGAAGTGCTTAATTGGAACAAGGTAAAGCTGAGCACACTCCCTCCTTTCTCCAAGTGGCCTGGTGCACAATGCAAGAGGGTACGGCAACCCCCAAAGGACAATTGTACAGAAATACACTGGCACTCAAGGCAGTGCCAGTGTATTTCTGTACAATGGAAGTGCTTAATAACATTTTTCAATATATTGTTTTCCTTTGGAAAACAACTCAGCCCCAGACAGATAGCAGGAACAATTGGTTGTACCAGTTAAAATTTGTAAGGTTGAGAATACATGGGGCTGAATTTTAACCATCAAACATACCAATCATTTCTTTTTTTAACAATTTATTTTCCACACTAGAACAAATCATTCCAAACCAGAAAAATAATTCTCCACATGTGATACGCATTGGCGCGCATACATTCGAATGGGCGACAGTGTTCAGCGATCCTGAGCATTATCCTCCCAATAGAACAGAATTTGACAGCTCAAAGCTGCTGAACACGTTCTTGGAGTTGAATATATGATATGATATGGAATATTCAACTGCCAAGCAACTAGTCTGACTCAACATCAGCCTGTAACATAAGTTCTGCCTTTGTTTATCACCTACCTGATACACATGCCATAGCACTTACCTTTCAGTGCCTTTCAATTAAACACCATTTTGGGGACCTGAGGCAAGTGCTAAAGGATGCCCATGAGTCTTTCCTAAATTGCTTTATTTTAATATCTCCCAAATGATGGGAAATAAATAAAAAAAAGCCATTGGGGATTTACTGAATGCCCTCTACAATTTACACGTATGCAACTTGCTGCTTACATGAATTATTTTTAATAATGAAAAGCATTGCTGGATGAAACACATGTAAGAACCAATTATTATCCTAAAGGAAACAGCCATAAAAACCAAACTATGTCATTTTGACTTCTATGAATTTTAAATCCTATCAAAATGAATGCATACTCTACAATGTATGCTTTTGTTGCCAATAAAGCATAGCGGCACAGAGTCCCCTTAAAAGGTTGAATGGATTTTAAGATTTTATGACTCGAAGGTGATTATGAGCAAGCAAAGCCAATGTGCAAATTAGTCGCCTTATGACTGTGTTAATTATTTTGTAGAATTTAATTAATCCCAGGACTGCATTAGTGCAGAGTGTAGCACATTTTAAGGGACAGTGGGTAAGACAATTTATCTTTTGTTTGCAGGCGTTTTGCATTCTTAGCAAAACCGTTCACTATATTTGGGTTAGTGTGAAGGAAATTATTTCTGATTAATAAGGGTGTTGCAGCCAGATGTTGTAATCAGTTTAACCTGAATTCTATCCTATTATATTACATGTACTTAGCTTACAGTTTGTATGTAGGTTGTTAAAACAATAATTAACAAAATAAGAAAATTTGGTTGAAAAGAGAATTCTATTATCTACTTAAATGATCGTAAAAGTGTTCTGATAAACAAAATTGGGAGCAGCTAGCTTCAGTGGAGAAAATCTTTTCAAGACCACAAATAATAGCATGCCTTACCAAAAGAGTAAGTATTGAGTAACCTGCCTGCCCTACTACTACTCTCTTTTCCTCTGACCTCAATGAATGTGCTTTTGAAACCTGCACCATTCTTTGGAAGAAATCTGTAGCCTTACAAAGCATCTGTTTTTTAGATGGGGTCAGTGACCATCTGAAAGATGGAAAGAGAAGAAGACAAATAATTGAAAAACTATAAAAATGAAATAATGGCAACCATATGAAAAGTTGCTTCAAATAATCTATTCTATAACACAAGTTAACTTAAAGGTGAACTAGCCATTTAGTATTGACCTTGCATTTACCAGAATAAATTGATTATACCCCTCCCTCCACCTTCCACTGTAAATGTGTCCATGAATGATAAAAGCTATTGACTTGGTTTCTTCCTACTGAGTTGGAAACTTGTAGATCCATGGGAGGGGCTGAAAATCATCCATATATCATTTAGACAGGTTTGACAACCCCACTGGACAATTAACTCATGATTCCTTATCTGACAGATCTCCATAGGCCCCACTGAATGATCCAATTGTTGGCTTGCCAAAACAAGCAGGTCTTGGCATGTATGGCCACATTAAGGACAATCACCCAGTCCAAGATGATTGATTGCCTTTCTTAGAACTTTTTCTTGCCCTTCTTCAAATTGCACTCAAGATCTGGGCAATGAAAGTGGGCAACCTATAAAGTAGGCAACCAATAACATAGACAGTATTCTGCTGTCATACCTGGAACCAAACATTTGTTACAGCCACTGCCTGGCACTGAAAGCTTCAACTAATCAGATCCAAGGGATCAAAGCCAGTATTCAATAATTTCTTTTCAACATTCTAATGTGCCTTAAACCAACTTTTGATTGGCAGGTATGGATTTCTATGAAAGCAGAAACACTTCCCATGTTGCCTCCAAAAGTAAAAGGTCTCACCTTTTCTTACTGTTATAGTGCCACATGTCATATAGTCCAGTTATATAATGCAGCCATAGTGCTCCATTGTACTATTAAGAAATATAATTTTTTATGTAGAAAACTCAGAGTTGTTCAGTAATCATATAAAAGCTCAAGAATACTGGCCGAGTGTTATAGATGTCACTGGACCCCAAGGTCAATGTAAAGAAAGTTACAGAAATGTTACAGAAATGTAACTAGTAATGCACAATAAAAGTAACGTACAGTAATTGCCATACAAGAGCCTAAATTGTGAGGGTTTATGTCTACAGATATTTAGTGGCCTATTTATCAAAAGTAAAATTTGTGAATTTTAGAGTTATTCTTTAATTCAAATAAACTTGAATTTTTTTTAAAACTTGAATATGCAGCTTGTCAACAGGCAGGTATCTACCCACACATTGCCAATAGGAAAGCTTTCAGGTTCTTCCATTTTATTCAGTAAGTAGAAATGTAATTCCAATAAACAGTCTCACAATTTGCAATTACCACAATGTAATGCAACTGTAATGTGATGGATGTAATTTAGTTATTCCAGAAGCTGTCAGTTATATGCATGGACAATGTAATGTAATGTGAGCTGATAATTTGAAGACAGTAGATGAACTGTGTGTTAAATGAAATGTGTGTCCAATTTTTAACCTTGTGCACATCCTAACCGAATCACAACACGTTTGATTGATGCAGCTAACAATCCAAAACAATTTCAGTGATGAGGACTAAATTAAGGCACTATTGTCTTCCAGCTTCAGGAAACAAAACCATAAAACATGACAAGCTTTACGCTCAGTGATGTACTACTATTATTATAGTTTTTCTTTTATGGCAAAATGAAAGATACTCCTAATTCTTACAGTACTGTAAAGTACAGTACTCTACAGTCAGTGGCATAACTAGATATTACTGGGCCCCACAGCAAATTATTTTTCAGGCCCCCAATATGTCTAGAAGTTGACTTGTTTTACCAATATTTATTGAAATTGTATATGAATTAGGGCCTCATGGGGCCCCTATACCTCCTGGGGCCCCCTGCAGTCGCAGGGTCTGCTTCCTCTATAGTTACGCCCCTGTATACAGTACTTTTCAGCCCTCCTCAGCCAAACATGCCCTCCTTCTGTTTAATCATTATGCTACCTTAACTTTTCAGATTTCAGATAACCTACTTCCACAGTTTTCTAAGGTAGCTATTAAACTGGACATGGAATCTACCTTGCCCATTTTTTTTTTGGCCAGGTATCACCAATTTTTATGCAGATATGGATATGGGATATGTTATCTGGAAACCCATTATAACGAAAGCATTAAGGGAAGGCCAACTCATATATAGTCCATTGTAATCTAATAATTGTTTTATTTTCTTTAAATTATTTTCATTTTCTCTGTAATAATAAAAACTTAAGATATAAGATATACTAAAAAGGGAACTCCACACAAACATAACTTAAGCTTTTTGAAAAGTAAACATAATTTCAAGAAACTTTTTAAGATACACCAATTAAAAAATATGCAGATTTTTTATGATTTTTAATGATTTGGAACAGTTCCCTAAGCCTAGCCCCCTGCTCTCCTGCTGATTTGTCTGACTACTTTGCTGAGCTGGCTGACTACTGTTACTTTGTATCAGCAGCCATCTGTCTTTAGCCTGCATCCTCCAAACCCCACAATTCCCTGCACGCGTGATTTCTACAAGGAATGGAACATCACAGTGCAATGCATTGTGGGTTATGTAGTTCCTGCATGCTGTCTGTAAGCTGTGGAGAAGTTGTTACAATTTGTAACATCAGTGTTTAGTCCCTCCTCCCCTGCCAGGATTTCAAATGATGCAGAAAGAGAAGAACTATTACACAGCAGGATTTCAGCATAGAAATAGCATTTATTCATACTTTTTGCAGAAACAGCTAACTGTTATTGGTATATTAGGGGTTTCTGTGTATGTGGGCCTCTTTATCAAATTTGGCTTGGAAGCCTGAGTTCCCTTTTAATCCTTATTGCAGGCAAAACAATTCTGTTGGGTATTAATATTTAAATAATTTTTTTAGTAGATCCAAATTATCCAGAAAATCCCTGATACGGAGCATTCTGGATAGCAAGTGTCATACTTACTGTATATTTGATATGATGAATTGTTATGCCCTATAGAATCACAGTAAAGAATATTGATCCATGTTAGTTTGTCCAGGGATCCTTAGCTATCTCTTTGTGTGCTTTTAGAGGGTGCAGCTATGGGTCCATTACTGAGACACTGAGATACTAAAACTCTAACCTCCAGTGTCCAATTTAAATGACAAGTGTGGCTGATTGTTTATCTTTAACAATGTCTCTTAGGTACCCTGGCAAGGAAGGATCCCACAAAAATTGTTTCTCTCTGCATAATTGGCCATTATAATGTCCTTGACGTCTCATGCATATTTACAGTTTGGCCCTTTTAGATCAGCTTGAATAGAATTAATCAGAAGGATTGCATGCTGGTACTCAAAGCCACTGACTTACATTGTAATAGGAAGTAAGTACTAGCAATGGTCTAAATCCAATGCCAGTGTCAAAATCACATCCAAGTGTAATATACATAATTGGCCTTGGGCCCTGACATGCAGACTGTCTAGTGTAGTCTTGCTAGTAGAGGCTTGACTTACAAATGTGCATGACACCTTTTAAAGGTGTTATCCTCTTTCATAAGGAAGAATTCCTGGCACCAAACATATTTTTTAAGTATTATTGATTTTTCCATCTCTGGAACATCCCTGATTAATAATTTAAATGAGTAAGAAATTAAATGATGCCTATTTTATCATGCATAATACTTACTAGTCCTTCAAGGTCATTTGTTTTTCTTCTTCATATTTTCACCATCTTCTTTCCTAGAATTTTCATTTGCTAAAAGTAGTCATACGTGCATACCTGCTCACAAACCAGTATAAAAGACAAATCAATTTTGTCCTGTAAGGAAGAAAGAAATGAAAAAATACAGATACAGAAGGGTCGCTCGGAATACAAAATGATACTGGATGAGCCCCTCAGGTAAAGGTTGTTAGAAAGACAAAATGTCCTCAAAATCGCATGTGACAAGGACGAAAGGCAAGATTTTATGTGTCAGTACACAATAACATAGATCTGATTTACTAAATGTGCTGAGTTTTATTGCATATCCTGCCTACAGAGCTGCAAACTGCCAGCATGGCACTTGAGAAATCATGTTTACGTTAAGAAAATAAGCTGGCGTGAATATAAGTGATAAGCAGCATCTACTTGGAGCTTGGGAATGTGTCCTTTGATGAATACTAGCCTTGGTGCCCTTTTTGCAAATTTCGTTTTCCTCTATTTGCTTGCCAGTTTGTAGCTGTAGCCTGACTGAAGTCTTGTTTCCATTTCATCTTTTTTACTTTTGGGATACAGACAGGAAATGATTATGCACAGAGATGATTATTTCACAAAAGTTAAGTTCACAATACTGCCACATTTCCTATGTATGTTTATAGGCTTTACGCCAATATACATTTATATGAATGTATGACATTTGTAATTTTCTCACAATTTTCTCACCATGGCACATAGTGCTCACTTTCACAATGTTAAAGCAACAATTAAAGAGATTCATGATTTTATGGGGTATTTTTTGTTTCTGGATTACACTGTTTATATTACAAATAATTCTCCATACCATATAAAATTTTATTCTTGAACCACTAAATTTATTTTTTTAGTTGTGGACGCAACCATGTCAGTGCAAGAGCCAGCATTACACAATGGAACTTTCAGATAAACTATTGTTACTACTAATCAATGTAACTGAAGGAGTCACAGTGGGACTTGATTACTATTTTTAATACTGAGTGCTATTCCCATATCTACCAAGGAACTGATAGTTTGTGTCATGGAGCTGTTATCTGGTTACCTTCACATTGGGGGAAAAGGGAATGGGGGATATCACTCCAACTTGCAGCACATGAGTAAAGAGTGACTGTAGTTTATCAGAGCATATGTCACTTGACTGAGGGCACCTGTGAAACTAACACCATGTCTAGCCTCATGTTAGAAAAAAATACACATAAAAAATATGTGTATTCTTTTGGAAAAAGGCATTTCAGTGCAGAATTCTGGTGGATCAGCACTTTTAACTGGTGTTTTTTTTAAAAAAAATGTGTTTTCCCATGACAGGATCCTACCTCTCAGTCATATATAAAGACTCCTTATCTAAGGAACTGCATTTTGGAACTAGCCTATTGATTTTATAACTTATCCTATTGATTCAAACACACAGATAGGAGAATTCAATTGAATTGACCAAAATCATTATTTAACACTGTCAGAGCCTTACAAGCAAACAGTCCCTCATTGTTTTTTTGTATCAATAAAATATTGTTTGTGATAAAATCCCTTGAAGTGTAAGCGCACTTTCCAAATCAATTGATAATAACTCTTAAAATACTTCCAATAATCACAAATTGACCTATTGATTATTATTCACTGATCACAACTGATCATTCAATAACGATTGGTGGTATCTGCCCTGTGTATATCAGAGCCCCTATGTATGGCAGTGGTGCACAACTTTAGGGAGAAGAAAAGCAATGATTTTATTTATGCATTTATTTATAATTATGTGTTCTTTATATGCAGCAAGTTGCTGATCTCTTCGGCTCTTAGCTGAATGCAATACAGAGCAATATTCATCAAAATATTAATCAATTCATAAAAAAAAACAAGAAAAAAAGCTTTATAAAATAGGCTATTTCCTATGGTATATACATTTATTAAATGACAATATACACGGTACAGTAGCAGCATCTTGTTATATCTAGAAATGTAGCAAAAATAATTATATCTGTCCTGGTTTTTACTGTTCTATGTAGTTGTTGATTATATTGGTTATCAGTTGAAAATGTTGGGAATCACTTTGTGTTTTGCTAGCTAGCTTCCAATCCTTCCTTTGTGAAAGGCATATTATTACATGTTACGTTGAATCTAGCCTGCTATACATTTCTCTCCATGATTATGGCAGATTTTCTTCTGATGGCTGATAGAGATTAATAGGTGACTGTAATAAGCAAAAAACAGTATGAGATTATATAAGAGAAAGAAATGAGCATTTTGCAACGTTATGCTATATATTTTTTTAACTGTGTGTCCTCTATGCAATTCATTTCACTAAACACTCATCGCATTAACCAATATACAGTATCTTTCCCTTGCCTTTGTTTTCTCTGACTAACGGGCCATTGAAAGTAGCGGGAAAGCTTACTTTCCACTATTCAATTCGCATGTCTTTTGCAATAACTTCCAGTTTCCCTTAAGCCACTTTGAACTGCTCATAACCCCATCTCTAAAGCCTATTCCCCCTGTTTCCGTTTCTATTCTCCTTACACATTCTCCTTATCGCACAAGTTTTTTTTAAACACACTTACAGCCATACTAATGTATATTTAATTAAAAAAAGTACTTTTACATGTTCTATTGTTTTTTTTAAAAAAAATAAATGAATTAAAAATATATGACCTAGTTGCTTTATTTTTATTTCTTACATTTTCATATTGATATCGACTTGGCCATGAGCAAATTTCTGCAAAAGGAAGTAATATAATTCAATCAACACTCAAATCATCACTCTTATTACATACTAATGGTGTGTAAACAGTTTCAATTAATTGTTAATTAACATAATCTATTACCAGACATTTTTTGTCTAAATCCATCCTTTGTCTATTCCCTTTGTTTAGATGATGTTTGTGACTGCTACTCACTCTAGAGTTACAGTTCAGTTGTGCAAAAAAAAAAAAGATATATATATTTATATATTGTATATATATCTTCTAAGCATAGCATGCAGAAAATTTGGGCTATCCTGCGGGATTGAAAATGTAACTGAATATAAAGCTTGTTTTACACTATGTAATATATTTAAATGCACAACTTTCCGTGGCAGAGCACTTCATAATCTCATCATATTCAGTCTGAAGGATTATTTGTATTGCTGAATAGTTGTGTATACTTACCAGTGCCTTTAATGCTCTCTGGAGGGTAGTGTATTATTACACCAGGGTTTTTAAAATCATTTCCTGCTATCCATTTCTATTTTTAATATACCAGTTTCATGTGGTATATAATTACCATTTATCAGTATATTTCATTGTACTTTAATATCCCTTTTAAAAGTGACATAGAGCTTTCTTTCTAGGCTATCACCCTCTAATTATACGGCTCTACTTAATGAACGTTAATGGAATATGAACTTGAAAAAAAGACTATGTCAGCTCAGTGACTTAGAAGGCAGCAAAGACGAGACACTCAATTTATGCAGGAGACCTTGGAGGGGATGAGCACAGATAGGTTATATAATTCTAAAAATAGACAATCTCTGACAGAGATGAAAAGATATATAACCAAGAAAAGACTTGATAGGGATTTGAAGGTCACTCTCGACCACTTTGCTTCTGAACTTAAACACTCGATGAGTCTAGAATGGTTGACAGTGCTGCTGCACAACTGTAAAGGTCCTGAAATCATCTTGATTTCTTATTCTCATTTACCCCTTGGACCAATAAATTTAAGAAAATAATTGCAAAGTATATTTAAAAGTTACTTGATTAGCAGGATTAATTTGTCTTTTAGTGTTCTGAATGACATGTTTCATGTTCATAATATAAATCATATTAAAAGCTCTCCATATAATGGAAAATGCATTGACACCTGCTTTTGTTAATTACTCCTATGTATCAATGGCATTAGGAGTGAAATACAATTTGTTGAGAAGGCAGGTTATTGACACACTGTATTTTACAGCACAGATAAGCTGACCCTCAACTGGGCTTTCTAAGGACTTGTTTGTTAAGGTAAAATATAAAACATTTCACTATTAATAAAGATATCCATACACAGTCAGATGATTTCATTTGATCTGAATGAACTTTCATGGCCTGATCTTGTTGGATTTTGGACAATGACATTGGCCCAGCCAGGGTCAGGCTGGAGTCTTAGGGGCCCACCGGCGCTGCAAATGAAGGGCCCTCCTGGTCGTCCCAAGGGGCCCTCTCCGGACCTCCAATTCCAGGGCTTGGCTTATGCATGCGTGAACACATTGTGCACATGCGTGAGCGCTGAAGGTTCAGCTCTTTATGGAGCATTCGGGGGAGCCCAATCGATTCTGAATACAGAAGGAAGTGTCATGACTTTCTTCATGTGTGGAGTATAGTGACATTGTACCAAGGAAGATTAATATCATTAAAGGAACATCATATTCACAATAGCTTCACTCCAGTTTTTCTGGTTTGATGTTCAAATACCGCAACTTTTTCAGAAACCCCAAACAGATCAGGATATCAACAGGACATCTCCCATCGACTTCTACATGAACTCGCTAGTTCGGCCAATGAGAAAAAATCGGACTTTAATAAATAACCCCCTTAAACATGCCAGTGATTTTGTAAGGATAATGAATTAATAAAAACAAAACAAAAAAAACCCATATATTATACTTGTCCACAGTATAAATAAAAATGGTGGGTAAGCTCCTTTATTTATGATTACTTAGCAAAATGGTTGGTCTGCTTAATTTTCTGTCCGATTTAGCCATTTTTTGACCATATTTTGTGCCTGTCCAATTTAGCCATTTTTTGACCTGGTCCATATTTTGTGTCTCTCAGGATTACAGGAGCATGGTACAGTATATACTGGTGGGAGCTGACACAAGCTTGCTTCCTTCTGATACTCTTTTTTATTTCTTTTTTTAGAAAATGTCAGAAATCCTAATGCAGACAGGCAGCTAGATTCCTGATAAATCTGTCACGATAGTCTCTCCCTGACAAGATGTGTTGGTAAAAATGAATATATATGTCTATGCATTTTTAAGTAGTTGAACAATAGTTGCTCCACTTTACAAAGGAATACAGTAAAATGAATAGAATAACGTGCAATAAATTTGAACAATAGTAAAATTCACCAAAAAATATTTTTTTCTATGTATTTTTACAGGCATTTCTATAACACTAGATAAAACAATAATTTACTCCCCTCAGGATAAAGGTTCTTTCCGTAATTTGGATCTCCATAGCTGAAGTCTTCAAAAAAATAATTTATTTCGGCATTAATTAATGCAATAGGATTATTTTTCTCCAACAAAGATTGATTATATCTTGGGATCAAGCACAAGGTCTGTTTTATTTTTATAGAGAAAAAGGAAATCAGCTTTATAAATTTGAATTTTTTTTTTTTTGTAATTCAAAATTTTATTCATTTTCAAATAGACAGAGAAAAGAGACTGCCAACACATGAAACAAAGGAAGGGTTAAATTGCTAGAGAGAACAAACAAAGCAGTAGTCCAATTTTAACAGTAATCCGTAGCATAACATAGTATTCATACATCGTTAACCATGTGTGCTAAAGTAAGTCATCCCTTGTCTCAACATTTCTGATTTAGCTCACCATGCTGCATTATATTGGGGGGGTTATATGAAAGGGGGAAGAGAGTCGGAAAGAGAAGAAAGAAAAGAGAAGAGAAAAAAAAAAAAAAGGGGGGGGAAGAAAGGGGGGAGAATTATCAGGTTCTGGCTAAATGTATGAGGACAACATCTAGCACACCTCAAGTGGTACCTCTAGCCTGCAGTTCCTCCAAGTACTGGGCCCACGGATGCCACTCCAGCTCCCCTTCATAGCTTCTGTCTTGCAGTCTGTTTCTTATGGATTCCATTGCTCTGATCCAGTTTATCTTTGATATCAATGCTTGTTACCCTCGAATATTTGGTTGCTTCCAATTCGCTGCTAAGAGAGATCTTGCTGCTGTAAGGATGTGCGTGGCTAATTTGCGAGATTGTGCAAAGTGTATTGCTCTGATCCTCATTCCTAACAGGAATGTTTGAGGTGTTGCATGGATAGTGCAATGCAAAACCTCAGAGAGCAGTGTCGCTACCATTTTCCAGAACGCTTGAGCTATCGTACAAATCCACCAGGTATGCAGGAAGGATCCCCTATCTCCACACCCTCTAAAGCAAATGGAGTGATCCGGGTTACCACTCAATTTACTAATGCGCGTTGGAGTATAGTACCAGCGGAATATGATTTTATAAGCCCTTTCGCTAGAGACTGCACATATCGAAGTTTTTTTAGCTGTGTCCCAGATTGCTGTCCATGTCTTCTCAGAGATTGTGAGATTCAAGTCTTCCTCCCATTTCGTCATGTAAGGCTGGTGCATATCAGTATTATCTGAGGCAAGGTGCATATATAGTAGTGAGATCAGATGGGTTGGGTACGATTTATTATGACACATTTGTTCAAGGTAGGAAAGGGCTTGGTTTGTTTGAGTTTTAAACAGGGTTTCTATATAATGTCGTATTTGTAAATACCGGAAGAATTGTGTATGTGATATATTATATTCTTCCCTGTAATGTTGGAATGAATTAACTGTCTGGGCAGATACAAAGTCAAGTAGGGTCAACAGGTTAGCTGCTATCCATGGTTGAAAGTCTGTAGGTGTGCATCCTGGGAGAAAACTGCTGTTACAGAAGATGGTTCTGTATCTGGTAGTGGAAGTGGTTAGTTTCATTTTGATTGCTACGGTGTCCCACAGATTTAGTGCTTGTTGTGAAGGTGGTAAGATGTCTGGAGGTGTGTCTCTGGAAGTTTTAGGGATCCAGAAAAGGTGGGCTAAACGTAGTGGAGCAGTGAAATGGTCCTCAATTCCTTTCCAGGATTCTTCTGTTGGGGCGTGTATGTGAACCATTACTTCTAGTCTGCTAGCCAGATAATATCTGTATAGATGGGGTACTCCCAATCCTCCTAATGATTTTGGTTTAGTCATAATAGCCGCCTTAATTCTGGGTTTTTTCCCACCCCATATAAAGTGCGATATATTTTTTTGGAGCGAAGAGGCTATTGTCTCAGGAAAATTTATTGGCAATGTTCGAAATAAGTATAACAATTGTGGTAATAGTGTCATTTTGATAGCTGCTATTCTACCAAACCACGAAAGGTGGTAAGATTGCCATTTGACTAATTCTTTTTTCAACTTATCTATTAAGGTAGGGTAATTGGCCCTATATAAAGTGTCATATGAGGAGGTGAGGTATATTCCCAGATATGCCAAAGAATCTTTTTCCCATTTATAATCAAAGTTGAGTTGTAACAGTTTTAATTCTGATGTGGTCATCTGCAATGGTAAGGCATGCGACTTTGTGGGGTTTATCTTGTACCCTGAAATAAGTTGGAATCTTTCTAGGGTCTGTAATAGGTTTGGTAATGTGGTTTGAGGGGATGTCAATGTAAGGTGGATATCATCTGCAAAAAGATTAATTTTATATTCTTTCCCACCTATTGAAAAGCCCTTAATATTGGTGTTCTCTCTGATAGCAGTGGCTAATGGTTCCAAAGATAGAGCAAAGATTAGAGGGGACATAGGGCAACCCTGCCGTGTCCCTCCTTTTATTTCAATATGATTAGAAAGAAGACCCATACTAAAAATCTGTGCTGAAGGAGCTGTATAAAGTTGTCTGATGCCTGTGAGGAAAGGTTCAGGTATGTCTAATTTGTCTAATACCGCAAACATGTAGGTCCAATCAAGTCTATCAAATGCCTTTTGTGCATCCAATGACAGTAGAAGGGATGACGTGGCTATCTTAGGCGCTCTACAAACCAAATCTATTGCTTTACGTACTCAATCTGCAGCTTGTCGTCCTGGCACAAATCCCACTTGGTCAGGGTGAATAAGACTAGGGAGAATTGTAGATAGTCTGTGAGCCAGTATTTTTGAGAATAACTTAACATCAGTATTAATTAGTGAGATTGGTCTATAACTGTCACAATTGTATGGGTCCTTTCCAGGTTCTAAATTTTAATTATTTAATTAAAAGGGAGGCTACGGGAGATGGTCTTCCAATAATTCGGACTTGCTGGATAATGGGTTTTCAGATATCAGAGCCTATACCTGGACATTGCTGTACTACAATTCCAATTTAGAATAAAAAATGTGACATTGTATTAGACCCCATAATGTTGGGGGCCATTTACCAATGGAATGCTGTGCTCCCTGTTCTCTATTTCTCGGCACATCATACAGTTTTATTGGTATGTTTGTGGATAGTGGGGCAGGAGTTGTAGGATGAAACTGATTATACTCACTGCTAAGGTTGGTGGTTAGCACTGAGGATGGAAAAAAAGACTTTTCTTTTGCAGAGCACCTTTGGGATCTGGCTAGTATTTTACTGTGCAGGTATGACATACTGTATATATTTCCTCTGCTGCTCACTCAAGCATTCCTGGATTATTGTCTGCCCATGGCAAGTAGCACACTGTTCCCTAAACATGTGGTCATGTTATGCACAAGTTCAGCAAGTGATTTTAAGCAGGCACAATTGCGCAGCAACTATGCAAGTGCCACCCTATTTGTTACTGAGCCTCGTTGTCTGAGCTGAATGCAATTTCCACATTTCTCACATTATACACTCTTTTGCTTATAGCAGTAATCTTTAGCTTTGAGTGCCACATGGTGTTAAAATGCCAGATGAGATTCTTTTTGAGGACTAGTGAAATCAGGAGGAAACTTGCAGACAAGATCATAGTAATTCAAGGTAATTCAGAAGGTAATATTCTCCTACCCCTGAGACAAGAATGAAGAATTTGCCCCTGTGCACTGACCCCTCTCCTAATCCTATTCACCTAAAACATAGTATAAAAATGTGTACCAAAATGGCAGAGTACAACTCAAAATTGTTGTAAATGAACCCCGCCATTTCTCTTTTAATTCTTGATTAAATATCTGAAAGTATCTCATACTTATAAGCCATTTAAATGATGGCACTTGGGTTCTTATGGGGATTTTCAATGAAGACCTGGCTACACAGTATGTGAATGTGAAGCCAGTTTTGTGGCTGAATCTGTGTCTTGTGATCATTTTCCAGTCATTTTTATCCCAGTCCCAGTTTTATGATGATGTGATGATGCCATTGTTCAACTTGAGTTCAAAGATTAGAGTTTGCGCTGATCATACTTTTTGACTAGTGTTTTAATCATGAAAATTGTTTTCGTTTTTGTTAAACAGGGCAAACAGGGAAATCAAAAATTGATTCTTGTGAGGAAAATAATTAGATCACCAATATACAACCATGTCCCTTAACCATTGTTGTGACTGTTCTGTAAGCAGAAATACATTATAGCCATGCTCTGGTAATCAAATTACCTGTTTGCACTGTTTAGCTCAGGAAATCAGCAAAAGGTATGTTCAGCACAAGCTATTCTGTTTATTATGTGGTCTAAAAAACAGCCACACATTGACAGACATTGCCATGTAAAAAAACAGCATAAAAATGGCATAATTTTTTACAAGATTTTTCTTTAAGCAACTTTCACCAGAACGTACTTACAAAGGTCTGAAGCAGTGTAAAATAATGGCAGCAAATCTGCCGTTCGCATGGTGTTAAATATCACACACCGTGATAAGTTCGCCGTTTATTTTACGCAGCTTTTTACACCGTTTTTCTACCAAATTTTTTTACACAGCATAATAAATAGGTGTAATGCTTATCAACTGCTATAAATGTAAGAAGAGACGAACCATAACTTTTTATTCAGATAATCCTGTCTACCTCAATCAGTGTTTTTATTTCAGGACCTACTATGTTTACAATATTATATTTTGACAGAAGCAGGGAATAACCTTTAAGCACTGAAAAGTTAATAATAGTGTACAGTTAATCATTGATTGCCACTATATATCCCCCATTAAATACTGACACCTTTCAAAAGTAAAATTAAATCTTACCTCTAGGAACACTAGCTAAGTTTTCTTCTTCCCATATCCCATAACTTCTATGTGTATAAGAGTGAACAATGCAAACGGAAGCACTTATTACTGTGCAATTTATCTTTATAAATCTATCATGCGCGGATTTATAGCTCTCTGGGGTAGGGTCACATTTCCTTTACTTCATATAACTCCAAATGTAGCTGTATTATTTATCCTTTCCACTTACAGTAGGCATTGCTAATGTTTTTACACTTATATCAGTGCTCAGTTCTTCGTCTAAAACTCTCCTAATATTTAAAATCTGTGTGCTTTGTTCCCATTTCTCCCAAGAAATTATATATGGCAAAATGTACCCTCACTGTAAATTACATGAATATAAGAAGTCGCTGAAAACCATTTAAAGGCAGGAGGCCGCAGAACAATTGATATATTGGGTCAAGCTCGCCAATTACTTTTGTTAGGACATAACCTTGCTTTGTGAAAAAACTATGAAAGTCATATTGGCACTTGAGTTGCAGTATTGATGGCCTGAGCTACATCAATAACCCACTTAGCAACTGAAACTTCAAATTAGATTCAGAATTCACACACTGCTTTTTATTGTCTGATTTTACTTTTATATAAATAGATTTTTTTATGGGATACTATTTGGTATTGCAAAACATTATTAAAAAATTATTTGAGTTCATCTGGTAAATGTATGTCAGAAAGACAAATGGTGGTATCTGTACTAGATACTGTATCCAGGATGTACACTCCCACAATGACAAGAGTTAAAAAAAGAAGAAGAAAGAATGCCAGCGCACGGTTTCCCATTAAGATTAAATATTACAAAAAAAAGAGGTGTTTGTACCACACTTTGGCAAAGTATGTAAGCTCACGTGCCACATCAAGGCCCCTCATTGTACGTGAGTCCTAAACTATCGATTAGCATTCTAAGTTTGACTAACAGTGCACTTACCCTTAACTCGGAAGCTCTAGTGAGAAAGCAGGAGGATGCCTTCAAGGCAGCTCTATCTACCAGGCAGATAACAACTCAGCCACACCCTCCTCCTAAGCTAAACACACCTCCCCCAGCTCATTGTTCAGTACACTCTAGCATTGCTTTCTTTGAAGTTGCCAGATATTGAGTGTAATTTGTCTTTCTAGCTCAAAACATATCTGCTTCCCAACTATACTTTTTGTATATTTGTGCAATTAACATGCTGTACAAGCAATTGTATTGTGTTTCTTAATGCTAAAATAGTAAGTTGTAACCTTGAGCTCTCTGCCTCCTAGGATGATCTCATTTATGTTCTGCCTGGTAGGATGGTGATGTCACTATGCGCTGCCTGGTAGGATGGTTTTCCTATGAGCTACCTGATAGGATGGTGATGTCATTATGAGCTGCCTGATAGGAAGGTGTCATCCTAACACATTGGGGCAAATTCACTAAGCGCCGAACGCTAGCGTCATTTCGCTAGCGTTGGGCATTTTCGTTACTTCGCAAATTCACTAACGAACGTTGGCGTAGATTCGCTAGTGTTACTTCGCACCCTTACGCCTGGCGAATTTTCGCTACGGACGTAACTACGCAAATTCACTAACGCGCGCAGTGTACTGAACGCTACCTTTTACGCTAGACTTCCTTCGCCACCTCAGACCAGGCGAAGTGCAATAGAGTAGATAGGGATTGCTTCCAAAAAAGTTCAAATTTTTTCTAAGTCCCAAAAAACGCTGGCGTGTTTTCTATATTATGGGTGATAGGCTGAAAAAGATCGAAATTTTTTTTGGGGCTCCCATCCTTCCCCCCTACATTTCCTAACTCATGGCAACTTAACTATACAGTGGGCACATGTGTAGGGCAAAAAAAAAAATTATTTGATGTTTTGAAGGTTTCCCAGGCATTTGTAGTGATTCTACGTATTCCTCCATTGAAATTTGAATTTGGCGCCGTATGCAAATTAACCTTCGCTAGCGTAACTTCGCTTCACTTAGCGAATCAACGCTAGCGCAACTTCGCAACCTTACGCTACCCCTGTGCGCAACTTCGGATTTTAGTGAATTTGCGGAGCGCTGGCGAAACTACGCCTGGCGAAGTGCGGCGAAGTTGCGCCTGGCGCAACTACGAATCTTAGTGAATTTGCCCCCTTGTATTCTCTAAAATTTTTTTAACACATTCCATTCTTGTTCTAGTATTACTTCCCTTTCTGCTCCTACTGTATTTCCTCTCTATATGCTCCTCTCTGAGTCCCTTTTGCCTCCACTTCTGTTAAACTGTCCACTTTTACCCTCACTCACTTATCTTCTGATTTTCCCTCCACTGCCCTATACTTGTTCTTCCCTTTCCTTCCCTTTTTAATGTACTCAGCTTTTTATTTGCATAACTTTTCTGCATCCATTTCCACCCTCTTGATAATTATTTTTATTTTCCTAATTTACAGCTAAAACACTAAAGGCAATGGGATGTTTTAAAGGGGTTGTTCACCTTTGAGTTGCCTTTTAGTATGATGTGGAGAGTGATATTCTGAGATAATTTGCAATTGGTTTCAGTGACCCCCATTTGAAAGCCGGAAAGAGTCAGGAGGAAAAGGCAAATCATTTAAAAACTATACAAAATAAATAATGAAGACCAATTGAAAAGTTGCTTATAATTAGCCATTCTATAACATACTAAAAGTTAACTTAAAGGTGAACCACCCCCTTAAGTAAATGTTTGCTTCCTCAGGCAACAAAAAAATCCTGGTTTACTTCTGACCGGTGGAATCACTGTCCAGAAAACCTACACACTGCAAAGTAGCCTAAAGTTTTCTCATTAAGCAATTTCAGGCTAGTTTGGAAAGTGGACATGATGCACATGTTTCCCCACCTGCGGTTCACATTACTGATGGTGGAAAGTTAACTAGGGATGCTATGTCGCCTGAAGTAGCATATATTTGCCACAGGCAAAAATGTCATGTGCCATTGCCCTAAAGCAGTGCTGTCCAACTTCCATGGTACCAAGGGCCGGAATTTTTCTGGCCTACATGGTGGAGGGCCGATAATGGAAGCCAGTGTTAACTACTCCTTGTTTTTAAACCACACTCACTTTAAACCACACCCATGTTACCACAAGATCATATCCCAGTGTCGGACTGGGACACCAATTAATCTTAGACAAGGGGCCCACGCTTAGTACTATTATTCTTCTTCTCCTCACTCAACCTCTATTCTCCTAGTCTCTTTTCTTTACATACTATAGTTTATTATTCCATATATTTTGTCTCTTTGTTTTCATACAAATATGGAATGGCCATGAAATAGATCAAATGTTTAGCAGCATGAGGGCCTACTGACACCAGGACCCACCGGGACTTTTCCTGGTATCCCGGTGGGCCAGTCCGACACTGAGCACACACCTGAAAATAATTTCCTTCTGAAACAATGTTTTAGCATTCTTCAAGTTTGAAGTGCATTTAAAATCAAGTCCCCCAGCAAACAATGCGACTGAGTAATAAGACCATGGTGCACATACCCTTAACTGAGGAGCTTTAGATAGCTACACTATCTCTATTACAGGTGAATGTTAATG
Organism: Xenopus laevis; assembly: GCF_017654675.1. Lineage (NCBI taxonomy): Eukaryota > Metazoa > Chordata > Amphibia > Anura > Pipidae > Xenopus > Xenopus laevis. Next base: position 123,337,263 of record NC_054374.1, on the reverse strand, counting down.
GGCTGCTGTTTAAAAGCTCCATGCTTTCTCACTAGAGCTCTTGAGTAAAGGGTAAGTACACAATGGTCTTACTACTCAGTCACACTGATGCTGTGGGCTAAATTTTAAATATACTACATACTTAGAATGTTCTCAGAGGGGTCTTAAAGTGGCAAGCGAGCTTACATATTTTGGCACTAACACCTCATATTTTGTATTTATTATTTTTTAATGTAAACCTGGCAATATTTCTTCTTCTTTTTTGTGTACAAATATTGGCTTTTTATCATTTATAGCAGCTGGTCAACTCCATAATGTGAGTTAGTCTGAGCGCTGGCACAAGGGTGTTTCTAGCAGCTGGTCAACTCCACAGCATAGGTTAGACAGAGCATGGGGATTTTTTTTTCTGTGTTTAATGACAACAGTTACATTTGTTAAGTAAATTTTAACACAGCTATACACAAATACACATCCATTTAGGGGCAGATTTACAAAATTCGAGTGAAGAATTCGAATGTAAAAAACTTCGAATTTCGAAGTATTTTTTGGGTACTTCGACCATCGAATTGGTTAAATTCGTTCGAATTCGAACGATTCGAACGATTCGAAGTAAAAATCGTTCGACTATTCGACCATTCGATAATCGAAGTACTGTCTCTTTAAAAAATACTTCGACCACCTACTTCGGTAGATAAAACCTACCAAGTCAATGTTAGCCTATGGGGAAGGTCCCCATAGGCTTGCCTGTGATTTTTTGATCGAAGGATTTTCCTTCGATCGTTGGATTCAAATCCTTCGAATCGTTCGATCGATCGCAGGATTTGCGCAAAATCGTTCGACTTCGATATTCGAAGTCGAACGATTTTAGTTCCCAGTCGAATATCGAGGGTTAATTAACCCTCGATATTCGACTATTGATGAATCGGCCCCTTAATGTTGGATTATGAGACAAAAACACTAAAATATTTGAGTGTCACTATGTTGGTTGTGGATGACCTGTGGATGAATTATGATATAAGGGCAATAGGTGATTGTACTATCTTTGCTATAAATTGTAATTTGTGTATTTTTGGTTATTAAACCAATGACTCGCGTAGCAAATTGAAAATGGCAGCAAATAAGGCATTTCTCTTCTTCATGTCCATCCATTGCTCTCTTAGGCAGATAAGATCAACTTTGCCCCTTTGCAGCCAAAGACTTGATTTTCTTTCAGAATCTGGCTAGTGTGTTCTTGTAACTGTTGGGAAGGCAAGTGTGTTTAATCTGTACATACCTGGTGTTTCGGGATACTGCAGAACTGACAATATTTTGACAGAATCTGTCTCAGGTGCCTTGAAAACAAGGGTATAACCCAAGAAATATTAACAAAAAAACATAAATGCATTTTTGATTTGAGTACATAGATGTTTATTACTGGGTCTCAGGATTTTGAGACCCAGCATTAATCAATTAATGCAATTGTGCTTGCACTTCGCTGTAAGTCAGACACAATGCCACCAAAAGTTTTTTAAGTCCAGTTGGTATAATTTCTGGTGTTTACAATGTTGTATGTGCTCCATAACTTAGACACACATGTTCTGCATTTGATGCATGAGGCAGAGGGAACTCTGGAGCTACCAGCTGGTCTGGAGGTGGCGGTAGCTCCAGAGTGTATCTGTGTTAATCTTTTCACTTATGCTTGATTCAAAATGGGAAGCAAAAAGGACTGGGCAGTGCCAAGCAAAACTAGACACAAGTTACTTTAATTGGCACAATTACCTTATATACGCGAGTATAAGCTGACCCGAGTATAAGCCAAATTTACCTAAGAAAACTGGGAAAATTTAGTGACTTGAGTATAAGCCTAGGGGTGAGAAATTCATTTTAGTACATGGCCAATTACATGGCATATTATCTAGTGTACAAGCATTAGGAGCACAGATAATTGCACAGAAACAATTAAAACTCTAATGAAGAAGGGTAGTCATTCTGCTGGTGCATTGCTGGATACAAATAGGGTAAAGTATAAGATACCCAGAGAAATGTCTATGAAAATGGGGCAAACGGTGAGTATCTTTGATAAAATCTGAACTCCATTTGCCAGCATGTCTCACTATGTTTATCTGCACAGAGGACTAGAAGGGAGGGGTGTTATGTGATAACATACCATTTAACAAAGCAGTTGCAGCATTAGTAAAGAGCTCTATGTTCTCAGGTAGCATGTCAACAACATTATTTATCAACAGACAGCATGAAGCATACAGTGACTCATCCGTGTTGCTGCCCATACTTCTCCCCCTTCGTGGCTTGATTCTGCTTCCTTAGCCCTCAGCCCCTCCCCTCTCCTCACTCACTCCTCCCTCCTCAGCCCTGGCGAAAGGGGATCTAAAGTTGCTTTTTCTTAAATGCATAATAGCGATCCCCTCATATAGATGAACCAAGACATCGGGTTTTTAACTTAAAAAACGCCAGCAATATACTTAAATTTCAGCGTCTGTTAGAAAATAAATAGGGGACGTGTATCCAGCTACAGCACAATCTCCTACTTCCTGCCCCTGATTGACAGGAAGTGAGTGAGGAGAGCTGAGAGGGGAGGGGCTGAGGGCTAAGGAAGCAGAATCAAGCCACGAGGGGGGAGAAGTATGGGTAGCAGCACGGAGGAGTCACTGCACGCTTCAATCAGTGAGTAAGCAGCAACTTTTAAGCTGACTCGAGTATAAGCCGAGGCAGACTTTTTCAGCACATTTTGGGTGCTTAAAAACTCGGCTTATACTTGAGTATATATGGATATTTAAAAATATATTAAAAAGCTAATGGATCATGGCTAAAATTCCCTCCCCGTATTATTTAAAATTAGTTTAAAAAGAGATAATATGTTCTGTAAAATGATCCTCTTACACCCTCAATGCCTCTCTGTCTAAGGAGATTAATAGATACAATTTGTGGTTTTCCTTTATTTCTTAAAAGCTCTAAATTTAAGATTTATTAAATGTAAAAAACACAAAAATCTCCATTGCAAAAATTTGCCAACTTAACATCAGAATGTTAGATGTTTTTTTCACTAAGAATTGCCCAAACAATTATTAAAAGATCCAAATATAAAAAGTACAAACAAAAAAAGGACTGAACTATGCTCTAAAAAATATGAAAACATCTAGGAATTTGAGTTTTTTTGACAATTCCTAGTAAAAAAATATAAAAGTCTGAATTGATTAAAAGCGGTCCAATATGATCAGTGCAGCTCCCACTGACTTCTAATTTATTAAAGGACAGAAAACCAAAACCACACAAACTCTAAAACCACGATTGTCATTGAATTTTTTAAAAGTTCAAATGAAAAAATATCATGGAAGTAAGAACTCTGAAAATATAATCATTTAATATTATGTACCATTTCTGGTAGTAACAGCTATTTTTCAATTTTCCTCTCTCAGAAATCTTTTTTCCCTATCCATAACATTTGCATTAAGCATTATTTTTACCAGCCAACTGGCAGACAAGGGGGCAAATTTACTAAGGGCAAATTTTCCGACACACTTCACTAACGTCAATTCACAGCAAAAACGCTTATTTATCAAAATGCGAAATATTGGCTCAGCAAACAAATGCTGACGTTCTTTCACCAGTCATCACAGACATTTCTAAAGTAATTTTCACTAGTGTTACTTTCTTCCCAATATAATTTCTTTGACATATTTGCGCTTAAATAAATATAAATTTTAAATATGGCGGGTACATATATGTAATATATATGTCTTTAGTGAGTGTTGGCCACTTATTATTAAAAATTTCCAAGGAATCAAAATAAATACAAAAGAGATCAACTATTGAGCCCACCCTAAAAAAAATGTGGAATGAGCTTCAAATGGTTAAAAAAATTACAAAAAAAATATATTTAATGCTTACAACCTTCAAACATAATCAAACATTAAAACATGAAAAAATGCCATTGTTTTGTCTTTTTTTATGACTTTTTGGTATACAGGATATGATGTCATTGACATAAGATTGAGGAGGATGTAACTTCACCTTCAGTTCAACCGGGTATATCCTGACAAAACAGACTCTGGCTAAAAGGAAAAACTATTGGAAAGTTAGCACGTTGATGAATTTTCAGAGTAACAATCATTTTGTTAAATTTGCCTGTAGAAAGGGCGCAAAACTTCGTTAGTGCTGACAAATTGTCCTCTACACCTTTTAGTAAATTGGCGCTGTTCCTGCAAATTGTCTTTTTGGCGAATTTATGCTAACAACAGCCACTTCGCCCTTTAGTAAAATTGCCCCCTAGACTCTACATGTAGGCAATAAGGCATATTTACTGGCGTGAAATTTAATTTTGTCTAACCTCACCTAAGTTCACCTCAATTTGTCGAAGTATGCTGTTGCAGGAAAAGTATGGCAAATATTCCCTTGGCATTCTTGTCAGAATTCACCAGTGTATTTTTTTTTACATACATTTGTATGTATCATGAAGAAGTGATATACAGTATGTGAGAAATTAGCATGGAAGAGGTTATGTAGATAATGAAAAGAAATTTGGTTTTTCTTTCTTTATAATGACAGTGATAGCGATCCTGAAAAAAAGAATTTTTGTGCTCTTGGTAAATTGGCACATGTTGTCTTGAGAATTTCACCTGGAGAAAAAATTGTGAATAGGGATGAGCGATTGACTTTTTTTCACCTGATACAGATTGGAGGCAACAGTTTTGTTTTTTTAAATAATGATTTTTGAATTTTGCCATACAAAAAAGTGCAGGGAAAAATTACCATTGACTCCAAAGCATACAGTGAAATTTCCCCTTCATTGATTATGTGAGTTTTTCTGCAAAGCGAAGTGGTCAGTTTCCCTCACCACTAGATGCAAATGCTCTCTTATCCTAAAGTTAATTTCCAAAAGCCTGTCAAACTCTGATTTTAGTACATTGGTAATATTGAGGGGAATTTTGATTCTTAGTGAAACAAAATGGTAAATTTCACCAATTAGTAAAAAAGTGAAAAGTCTGGATTATATTAGAAATGGCACATAATTTTTTGTTGAGTAAAATTTGAATATTCTTTATTACAATGAGAGGAAGTTTATATAAATTTTTTTTGTTTTCATGATAGCTCCCCTATAATTGAGTTCTTTTTTCCCAAAGTGAATTTCCAATAATGTAAGGCAGGCATAATCTCTTTGAGTATTACTAAAGCTGCATGCAGAGCCTTTTGAGTTTATTCATAGCTTTTGACATTTATTTTGTGAAAACCTGAAAATCACGCTATTTCCATTGTCTTGGTTGCTCTTTTCTACACCTACTTGAAATCGTGGGTCAATAAAAAAATCTATTTCTTTCTGTCTGCCGGTATATTGGATGATAAACAATGGTTCATTTCTAGAAACTGATCAATAAAGTTCACAAGATGATATAAAAAAAAATGTAAACATGTAAGTGACATCTCTTAAGCTGAGAAAAACCTCTCGGCAGGACATAAAGAACAAATCATTATTTGTATGGTTGGGACAAAGAAAATAGGAAATTACCTGATGTAATATTAAAGGTAATTATTCACTGTCTGTGTTTTGAGATCTCTTTGCTTATCATGAAGTTGATGCATACATTATTGTAATGGCCCACTGTGTAGGGCAAAGTGATTTCAAGTGTATGGATGAATTTAAATGCACAGCTTTATTGATCTAACGTAAAAATGTATCTATTGATGAGAATAGAGACAATGGAAGCTAAGATCATCTAATGTTCTTCTTGCATGAGTGCTTACTTATTCTGCGTCGCTAAACAATAAATACAGGAAGGGAGCTGTCTGTCACTTCCAGATAGAATCAAATATTTAAATACTTTTTTTTACTGGCTATCAAGGTTATGTTTGGCAATTGTTTGCTTTATTTGAAGAAGCTGCAGCAAGCAGATGTCACCTTGCATTATTCTAAATACACTCGACCTGCAAATCCTAACTTCTAATTATTTACTATTGGCAAAAATAACGAAGCAACTTTTTTCTTATCACCGCTTCCTTTAGTTTACAGCAAACAAGGATCCTAGGTACAAAGTCTGCAAAATTCATTGACTATTATTTAATGTGGCCTTTATCATTTTAGAATTTGGAAAACTATAGAAATATACTAACCGTCAGACCCAAAAAACATAACATGGTTTTTGTGGAAAAAACTCCCACTTTTTAAAACTCATTGTTAATCCAGATTGTTACAGAAGTGACATCACTTCTTCTCCAAGACCTATCTTTGTGCATGAACGTATGGAAAACTATAGGTCACCCCCAGCCACCAAAGGCATTATTATTAATAATTAGAGCAAACATCTACATAAAAATAAATCAAACCTGCATATCATTCTTGACCCATGTGAGAAAATGGAAGATAGATGTAATTTGTAGTTGAAAGAAGACCAAGGGCAATTTTAACAGAAAGAAACAAATACAATGAAGTACTTTAATGAAACAATGGTACATTAATCAGAGAAGGGAGTCAGCAGACGAGGGGCAATGTCTGTATGAGGACTTTAGATGTTTTAGATAGCTTTTGAGACTGAGCAGCTACTAAATGTATAAATTATCTGACTAGTTCAGATTCTAATTTAGATCTCCAGGATGTACTGCATTTTACCAAACATCCATTATGCCTCTTTTCTCAATAAAAGAATGCCCATACCTTTACTTGGTTTAACATGTTGCGATCCCATGAGTAGTAGGGATGCCACATTATGAGCAAACTTATTGCAATGTTTTACCAGTTATGTGATTTCTGTACCTGCCTCACAACCCTATTAAAAAATCTATCCTTTAACTTTTGGATTGCCTTACCCCTTCAAGAAACCTCAGGGCCATGTCCTATGGTGAGACTTCTGGTTTCTCTGGTTTTGAGGAAATGTATTTCATTTTGGTCATTTAGGAACAAGGCAATGCTTTAGTTAATGATGGATGATGTAAATTTGCATGTAATAACATATTATGATCTGTGGGTTTCCTATACACACATATATGAAATTTACCAAATGACCTGAACATCCAAAAAGGAGATAGAAGTTGTAAATCTTGAACATAAACAAAATAGTACAAAATATTTGATTGCAGTAAATTCAAATTTCACATACTTTACAACATTCAATACATTTTGGGGTTACAGAAAAGTTACATCATGCTGTGCAAATTGTTAAGAAAGTGAATAGGAAGCAGAAAATGGGTCTGGCCAGTGGATTAACTAGTCTTTTATGTATTTTAGGTTATAAGTAGAGGCTTGGGGGCATATTTACTAAAGAGCAAATTGTGTTTTTTTGCTGAAAATTTGCCAAAATTACAATTCGTAATGAAATTGCCTATTTAATAAAAGGCAAAAACAATTCGTTAGTAAAGAAAACCTTAGCACTAGAGAACTTTTGTGCAGATCGTTAATCTACAAATTTATCAAAGTGTAAACTTTCCAATACGTTACCCTTTTCGCCAAAGACTACTTCGCCTGGTTCTACCTGGTGAATTGTTAAGATGAAGCTACATCCTCAACATTATTTTGTCAGTGACATCATATCAGGTATTCATAGTCATAAAAAAAGAAAAAGTGCTGTGCTGTGGCTTTTTTCATATTTTAATGAGGGATTATGTTTAAAATCTGTAACTATTAAATATATGTTATTTACATTTTTTTGACCATTTGAAGTTCATGCCAATTGTTGTAGGGTAGGCTAATTTTTTAGGATCTCTTTTGTCTTTAGTTTGCTTCTTTGGAATAAGCGGCCACTTCCAGCAATTGTACTATCACTAATAAAGACATACAAATGACCTATACAGTATTTACCCGCCATATTGAAATTGAAATAAGAGTAGGTATGTTAATGAAGTTTCACTTGGAAGAAAGTAAAGCTAGAGAAAATTCTTTGCTGAGACAAATATTTGCATTTTGATGAAAATGCATAGTCATAGCAGATTAAAGTCTGACATAGTTGCGCAAAGTATACTGAAGCTTTCAGAAGTGAAAATTCAAACTTCAGCAAATTATTCCCATGGTCTCCTAGGGTTTTACATAATTATGAAATTTGCAATTTTTTGATCAATATAATATAACCCTTCTGAAAAGCATTTGCTATAATATTTTGAATTGGCTGTAGACAAGAGCGGGATCACGAACTTACCATGTTTCATCTGAAAGGGCTTCTGCTCAGTACTATGTATTACCAATACCAGCCCTCACTTGTCTATGTCCCACTGAATAACCTCAATATATTTTATTTATATCTTCGGAAGGTGTAAAAAGTACTAGGACTCAACAATTTCAATTTTTTACATCTTTGTCAAGTTTTATAATCTTGGTCAAGTTTATAACTGGACAATTGTGGCAATGTTTTTCATGCATACTCTGTAACTGTGTACAATGGAGGTATGAAGTTACCTGTGATGTGTAACTCTAACAAATATTTGAGTTGTGTTGTATTAATTAAAAATAAGGCACATAAATTGCTGTGTATACATAAAATAATTTTCTTGTACAATAACTGAAATTAGAATCATATCACAACTCTATGAAATACGTTGAATAAATTGTTGAACTGACTAAGATGCAGAAATTGTTTCCAGTTCCCTAAGGACCTCTTCAGAAGAAAGAAGGTGGAACTGATACACCCCTCACACACAGAGACAAACAACAATCAATTCAAGACATAAAAGGAAACACAATTCAGAGGACACTTCTCTGGAGATCTGGCAATGCTTAACTAGAATGTAATTGTGTATGATGTACTTGAAACTCCATTCAGCAACTTTACATTACAGCAGTCAGAATCCATGGATAGTTATCGATCTTTGTCAGCTAAGACCAAAAAGACCATAGTTTTCCTCCAAACATAGATTCCCAAGGACCTTCTTTTTCAGAATGAGAGTGATGCCAGGAAATGCTGTAATTAAATTACATATTGTAAGGCTCAAAGGCCTCAGAGGTAGTGAGGACCAAGGGAGGAAATAACAATGTCCAAGTTCGCAGTACAGATAAGGATGAGACGAAAGAATGGTCAAACAGGCAACAAGATCAGTCCAGGCAGAAGAGGTTCAAGGTCGAGGAATTCAGGCAAAGGTCGGTACATGGATAACAAGGATTTTCACAAGATCACACCCAGGAGTAGCAAGCTAAAACCTATAATTGGGCACAGGTGAATTCCCAGAGCTCCTTAATATAGTCCCAGATTTGGCGCCAATTTGGACGCATCGGCGTCATAACTTGTGCGCGGACGCGCTGGCGTCAGCGACCGACGCGCTGACGTGTGCGACTGATGCCGGCGCCAATTATTGACGCCGACGTCCATTCCGTCGCCGGCGACCAATCAGAGTGCGGGAAGAGGTCGACATCATCCGGCTGCGTCCGTGAGGAACCAGGGAGCCGCCATCTTGGCCACCATTTTGTAAACCGATTTCGGACTCCATTACACATATATTCCATAGTACATTACCAGAATCCTTACAGTGTACAGTAAAATCCACCACCCAAATAATAAAGTTTGGGCACTTTATAGTCAGCTGTTTTGAAAACAGTAAATATTTTGAATATCTAAATAAAATATGGCTACCTATACTTTAAAAACAGACATCAAAAAGTTGAAAAGTTATTGTTGCGTTCAGCCAAGAAAGCCTCTATTATTATCCCTATAATATAAAATTAGAACACAGTACACAGTAGTAATATACATTATATGGAAGCTATTCTAACTCAGTAATGGAAGCAGTTTAGAGGCTCCTGCAAGCATGAGTAAATATGGAAAGGTCTTACTGCGGTAATCTGTATAGAGTACATTTTTAGCAATAACTTCAGTTCCCATTATTAAGTACAAATATATTGTTACTATGACTACAACAAATACCCTAAACATGTAAATATATCATGGTTTTACTTTTGCACTCTTAATAGGAATGCACCGAATCCACTATTTTGAGATTTGACCAAACCCCAAATCTAGTCAGGGCCGCCATTAGAAATCACGGGGCCCCGTACAACAAAATTTTTGGGGCCCCCTGGGCCCCGCCCACACTGACGACCAAGCTCCGCCCCATATCCCGCCCACATCGCAGTTAAAAGACCACACAGACATCAGCGCTAAAAAAGTAACCCCCCCCCACACAAGTTGTAAAAAGCTATTGATGGTCAGGGCCCCCTTATAAAAAAAATTGGGGCCCCAAAAAAAAAAAATTTAAATTTTTTTTTTTTAAAAACATTGGTGGCAGGGGCCCCCTGTTAAAAAAAACTTGGGGCCCCAACAAAAAAAAATGTAAAAAAAACTAAAAAATAAACAAACATTGGTTGCAGGGGCCCCCTTCTAAGTTAAAAACAAATTGGGGCCCCAAAAAAAAATTTGAAAAAAAATTAAATTTTTTTTGAAAAAAAAAAAACATTGGCGGCAGGGGCCCCCTTATAAGTTAAAAACAAATTGGGGCCACAAAAAAAAATTTGAAAAAAAATTAATTTTTTTTTGAAAAAAAAAAAAAACATTGGCGGCAGGGGCCCCCTTATAAGTTAAAAACAAATTGGGGCCCCAAAAAAAAAATTTTTTTGAAAAAAAAAATGGTGGCAGGGGCCCCCTTACAAGTTAAAAACAAATTGGGGCCCCAAAAAAAATTTTAAAAAAAAATAATTTTTTTTTGAAAAAAAAAAAAAAACTGGTGGCAGGGGCCCCCTTACAAGTTAAAAAAATTTGGGCCCCTTACAAGTTAAAAAAATTTGGGGCCACCAAAAAGAAAATTAATTTTTTTTTTAAAAAAAACCCCCAAAAAAAACAATGGTGGCAAGGGGCCCCTTTACGAGTTAAAAAAAAAATTGGGGCCCCAAAAACAAAAGTTTTAAAAAAAAGATTGGTGGCAGGGGCCTATAGAATATTAAAATAATACATTGGTGGCCAGGGGATTAAAAAAAAAAAAAAACACAAACTGGTGTTCAGTAGAATTGAACTCATGGCTTCAGTACTTCAACTTCGCCTCCTTTTGTGACTTCGGGTCTTTTCACCGCTTCAGGACTTCGGCTTCGGCTGTTTTCGTGACTTCGGGTCTTTGCGCTGCTTCAGGACTTCGGCTTCGGCTGTTTTCGTGACTTCGGGTCTTTTCGGCTCTTCGTGACTTCGGGACTTCGGCTTTTTCCGTGACTTCGGGTCTTTTCGTCGCATCGGCTTCGGCTTTTCGGCACTTCCGCATTCGGCACTGAAGAGGCAAGACGTACGGCTCGGGCGCTCGTAAGGGGGGCCCGGATCTTCAAAAAAATGCAGCGCTGCCGGCCCCCCTTCATGCCCGGGCCCGGTACGCTTGTCCCCCCTGTCCCCCCCTGATGGCGGCCCTGAATCTAGTGATAGGTGAATAAATTCACCAGGTGAAAATTTGTGGGGAATTTCCACATTTTGCCATCAGCAAATAAATTCACGAAACTGGCGAAAAAAATAGCCGCCGAAAATTAATAATTTTAGGCGCACGTCAGAAAAGTCGATTGCGTCAAAACCGACACACGTCAAAATTATTCAGACACCCATTGACTTTAACGCAGTTGTCAAAATTGATGCAAGCATCTGAATTTGACATGGGAGTTATAATTTGAGTTTCGCTAATTTTTTGCCATTTTGCATATTTCGCAAAACGGGACAAATTCACCCATCATTACCCAAATTCTTTGTGAAAGATTCAGCAGAATATAGAACCAAATTGGAACCCTAATTGGCATATGCACTTGGTACTTGGATTAGGCCGAATCCTAATCCTTCTGAAAAAGACCAAATCCTGGACAAAATCCTGGATTTGGTGCATCCCTAATTCTTAAATCAAAAAAGGAAAAAATATATATTGTTCAATGTATTTCATGTGTATAATGTGGATTTAAACCTCCTTTTCAATGTGCAGTTTATAGGCTTAGTCCATAAGGAGTACATTGAGTTTCTAAATATGGGTAGGGACCTGTGTGTTATGTTGCAACTTAAAAATACTGATGATTCAGTCAATGTTCCATCCTGTGATTATATTACCAGTGAGCACAACATTGTTAGTTAAGGAATTGATCTTTTTAGCAATAATGGGGGCAATGAGGCAGGGAAGCTTAATGTATATTGCAATTTACAGAAGTTCATGTTTATTCTCTAGGGCTGTCACTGAAATTCAGGAACCTTATTGGAAATGCGTTTTGTTACTGCTATCCTCTCAGGCATGGCTTCCACTTGTTATTATAATATCACTGTGTGAGTCTAGAGGGGATATCCTGTCATACAAAGTAATGATCAGAAAAGCTGAAAGTAGTTTTGTTATTTTATGGACTACACATGTCTGTTTAAAGGCTAAAGCCCCAGGATTAGAAAGATATTTCCATATATTAGAAAAGGGAAAAGTAAACCATATTCAAAACATATCAAGTTTGTTTCAAAATAAAAAAAAAATTCACTATAATTGTGGACTCTAATAGAACCCCTGACTTTAAGGGGCAGATTTATCAAGGGTTGAACTTTGAATCAAAAAACATCAAAATTCAAATTCAAAAAGACCAACTGAATTTTTTTTTTCAAAAAATCGAAGTTTTTGTTGCAGGCGAATTGTCCATATTTGTTTAAATTCGGCCGAATTTGAATCGTACAAATCAAATTAATAGCGCATTCGAATAGTATGATTAAAAGTTTTTCCAAAAAAACCCTTTGATTTTTCAAAGTCCGCCAATTGACTCCAAATTGCTAAAACAGCAATTTGGCATATTTTAGATGGCGAATGGTAAAAGCCGAATTTTTAAAAATATAGTACATGATAAATTTCAATATTCGAATTTTCGTTTTTTTTTTTTCAAATTCGAATCGAATTTGGACTATTTCCTAGTTGAAGTTTACACAATTAGCTCAAAATTAGAATTTTTTTAATTCGAATTTTCACTTTGACCTTTGATAAATCTGCACCCAACTGGTAGTGCGGATGACTTTGTGGGAATAGACAGAAATAACAACCTGTACAAATTTATAAAGGTATTGTAAATTTACTATAAAAAGGGACATCACAATACATTTATATGTACTGTGTACCGTCTGAGCTTTATTTAAGGGGGAATTTTTTGACTTGAGGTAGGACATATCGGCGGACTTTTAAGGGAAATACCATGTTTTCAGAGAAAAAAACCTAAATTTTTAAGGGATTTAATAAAGTCCGATGGTGTTAAAAGTCAGATGAAAAAAGTACTCCAACTCAGACCTGCTGAGAACATGTAAAAGCCAATGGCAGATGTCCCATTGCACTTTCCAAAAAAAAAAAAAACAGAACTTTCGGGCAATTTTATGAAAAAGTAATGGGTTCGAACATAAAATCCAAAAGCAAGTTGTAGGATTTGGATTTTTTTTCACAATTTTATTGTGACTTTTTTTCTGCACAAGAAAAATTTGTGAAAATGTATTAATAAATAGGGGGAAGTCCCTGCGGATTTGATCAGAGTAGTTTTCAGAAAATAGTGAAAACTTTTCCAATTTTGATAAATAATTTTTTCCAGATATCTCTCTTTGATGTGTCAGCCTGAATGATAAGTGATAAGTCATCAAAGCTGACAAACTCCCCCAAATGACCCCATATTAAAGCAGACTCAGTTTTCAATAATACAGCTTACCCTAGAAAGATGAAAAGATGAGAAAGACAGCAGTAATTAATACATCATTAAGTTTTGCATTAAGGTTTCAGAAAGTTGACTTCTAGACTTAATTTTGGGTTCTGCTATCTACAAGAATTGAGAAACTCTACTTATAAATTTTGAATTTGATATGTAATATGTAGTCACATCTCTGTTTTTAACAGTTCTAATTTCTAAAGTACTGCAATTGTTGCATTGATATAACTGCCATGTTCTAATACAGGAATGGGTTTTCACAGATTTTCACAAATTTTTGAGAAATACAGCTCCCATCATTCCAAGATAGAATAATTCTAAAAGAAAGAAACAACAATTCCAGTTTGTATGTTTTAAATGGATGGACTTTTTCAGTGTATGTGTGCAAATTATTATTGTTTTAAGAGGCTTATTGACATCTCATAAAATGTTAAATAGAAAATAGATTGCAGTAAGAAAGATGATATTGATACCATTTTGATCTTGAAAGCCAAACATCATTATCATCAGACTGCATCACTACAGAGAAAATACTCTGCCTGAACAGTTTGGTTTATTATTCCATAGTAGTATAAATGGTTATATTTTCTCGAGTGCCCTACTTTTTTTTGGCAGAAATAAGATTCTTGTCAGATGTCATATTATAAGCCTGGGAGAACATGGTTTATCCCTTCTGCCAAGCTCATAAGGAGACATATTTTGGGAACATATGGCTCAGTATAGACTGTATATATGTAGCTGTGACAAGAGTGATGCTGAACTGCCCTCTAGCCAAAATGGTGTCTCCTTATAACATCATTTCAATAACTTCAGCTTTTTGCTTTATTATTATATAACCCATGGACTTCATGAAAAGCAAAAACAGGTATGAGACCTGTTATCCAGAATGCTTGGGACCTGTGGTCTTCCTGATAGCGGATCTTACCATAATTGGATCTTCATACCTTAAGTCTACCATAAAATCCTTTAAACATTAAATAAACCCAATAGGCTGGTTTTGCTTCCAATAAGGATTATTTTTATCTTAGTTTGGATCAAGTACAAGGTACTGTTTTATTATTACAGAGAAAAAGGAAATAAATACTTAAAATTTGATTATTTTTTATAAAATGGAGTCTATGGGAGATGGCGATTCCAAAATTCAGAGCTTTCTGGATAACAGGTTTCTGGATAACAGATCTCATACCTGTAATTATATTGTATGATTTATCTGTGTGATTACTCTGGGCAATATTGTAGTCAATCAGTAATTAGCTTTTATCAGTCTACTGTAGGTGAATAAGTGAGGTCCCATTTCTGATTAGTTGCTATAGGGTTTATAGCCCCCGTGTTACAGAAGATTACAATAAGGGGCAGATTTATTAAGGGTTCGAATTGAAAATTAGAATTATAATTTTTGTATTTTTTTTATTGGTCAAAACTGTCAAATCCGACTAGGGAATTATCCAAACTAGGTTTGAGTTTTTTTTATAAAAATTCAAATTCAACTTATTGCCACCTAAAACCTGCCAAATTACTGTATAAGTCAATGGGAGAGGTGCTGGGATCAATTTGGTGATGTTTGTAGCCTTCCTGACATTCAAGTTTTTTTGAAGAAAAAACTTGAATTGTGTTTGGTCGAATTCAGTTTGAGTTTTCGAGTCTGTAAAATTCTTCTGAGTTTTACATATTCAATTTTATTAATAAATAGAAATAGATTAAAATTAAATTCATGTGAGATAAAAAAAAATGCCATGAATTGGAAATCTGACCCTTGATAAATCTGGCCATTTAAGACTAAGCCAGGCACTGGTTGAGGGATAGGACCCTTGACAGAGTTAAAGGGATCCTGTCATTGGAAAAGATGCTTTTTTCAAAACACATCACTTAATAGTGCTACTCCAGCAGAATTCTGCACTGAAATCCATTTCTCAAAAGAGAAAACAGATTTTTTTATATTAAATTTTGAAATCTGACATGGGGCTAGACATTTTGTCAATTTCCCAGCTGCCCCCAGTCATGTGACTTGTGCCTGCACTGTAGGAGAGAAATGCTTTCTGGCAGTCTGCTGTTTTTCCTTCTCAATGTAATTGAATGTGTCTCAGTGGGACATGGGTTTTTACTATTGAGTGCTGTTCTTAGATCTACCAGGCAGCTGTTATCTTGTGTTAGGGAGCTGTTATCTGGTTACCTTCCCATTGTTCTTTTGTTTGGCTGCTGGGGGGAAAAAGGGAGGGGGTGATATCACTTCAACTTGCAGTACAGCAGTAAAGAGTGATTGAAGTTTATCAGAACACAAGTCACATGACTTGGGGCAGCTGGGAAATTGACAAAATGTCTAGCCCCATGTCAGATTTCAAAACTGAAAATAAAAAAATCTGTTTGCTCTTTTGAGAAATGGATTTCAGTGCAGAATTCTGCTGGAGCAGCACTATTAACGGATTCATTTTGAAAAATTTTTTTTCCCATGACAGTATCCCTTTAAACATAGAGATGTGAACTGTACGAGACTGTTGTTCACATGTAAAAAAGGTTTCTCTGCAGTGTTTCTTCTATTTGGACTCTCTCCATCCCTGAGCCTATCCACTTGTGTCCAAACTGGTGGGTGATGTAAAGGGTACTGTCACTTTTGTTCTTCTTGTAGAAAGCACTTGACTGTAGGTTAGTAGAGCAATAATTCTCTTTTTTCAACTTTCTAAAACCCTCAACTAATGTCAGGGGTGGAAATGCCCAGTGCAAGATAAGAAATAGCACCCCTCTTTCCTCATCTTTTCTAAGGGTCTGTCCACACAAGCAGATTCTGGGAGATTAGTTGCCCCTGCAACAAATCTCCTCTTTTTCGGGGCGACAATCTCCCTGAACTGCCTTCCCCCTGCCCTCCACCGGCTAAAATAAAAACCACCTACGGTAATGCACACGTGGCACTTTGTTTTCCGAAGTTGCCCGAAGTTTCCTCGTGAGGCAACTTCGGAAAACAAAGCTCCTTGTGTGCATTGCCGCAGGTGATTTTCATTTTAGCCTGCCCTCCGCCGGCTAAAATGAAAATCACCTGCGGCAATGAGATCTCTAATTTTATGTTGATTAAACATGAGTTATATAACAGTTTTATGACTGATAGCAAAGTCGCTCTCATATCAGAGAGTGTGCTGTATTCAGCGGTAAATTTTGGGTATCAGTAAGCAAACGTTCTATGAGGTTTTATAACAATATAACCACCAAGAATCACTGGTTTATGAAATCTTGGAAAAATTGCACTGATTACTTTTATACTTATTATATATATATATATATATATATATATATATATATATATATATATATATATATATATATATATATATATATATATATATAAATATATATATATAAATATATTAGTAATATATATACTACTGTAAGGTTATTGGAAATTGGAGGGCACCTTTGAGCTTTACCATATAATTGCTCTGGAGACTCTCTACACTCAGATGCGAGCCCATGCAATGTTGTGAAGGCAGGGTGTTGCAGAATTGCAATCTTTAGTATTTCACAAAAATGGGTGCCAGTGTGGTTCTTCTCTTAACCATAGAACTGATTTATTGAACAAAGTTTTTCAGAAGTTTTCAGAAGAATACAGGAACACAGAACATTTGTGGATAGGCATTCACTCACAGCACCAATGGTCAGTGTATATCTCTGCAGGGTAAGCATGAGAACAAAGCAGCTTGTACAGAGGCACTCCCAGCTTTCAGGCCTTATCCCAAGGGCACCTCTTTAATCCCTGGTTTTACAAACTTATGGGGCAATGTAATATAGGTCACTAACTGAAAAATCATTCTTATTGTGAATAGTTTTTCCGTTACCGATTTTTCTTACATTCGTCCATTTGTCCCTACTTCTGGCAAAGATACACCCAGGAATCTAACCCCTCTCACACTCCTTGGTGGAGCCTGTGTTGCTCGGCCAAATTAGCCTAATTTTTCTATCACTCCTAAAGTGATCTATTAAAGTGAGAAGCCTTCCACTTTCTAGATCTGACCTGTCTAGGTTCCACTCTTGACTCCCTTCCCCGGGGAAGTCCTTGACAAAAGCTCTTAGAACAGGGGTCCCCAAACTTTTTTGCTCATGAATAGTAATGGGCAAATGTGACCAGTTTCGCTTCACCAAAAATTCACTAAACACCGAAAATTTACCAAAATGCATTAAAGTCTATAGGCGTCAAAGTTTTTTGCTGCGCAATGCAGCACGTCAATTTTTATTTTCTGCACGACCATTTTTCTTACTCTTTGAGGTCAATGGGTGTCATTTTGAGCCAAAAGTGGTGAAAAATTTCACTCATCGCTACATGTGAAACCACATTCAATTGTAAAAGGAGTTGGGGAGCAACACAGACATGAAGAAAGTATATGGGGAGCCAAATAAGGGCTGTGATTGGATATTTGGTAGCCCCTATGTGGTCCAGTAACCTACAGAAGGCTCTACTTGACAATACACCTGTTTTTTATGTAACCAAAACTTGCCTCCAAAGCAGGAATTCAAAAATAAGCACCTGCTATGAGGCCACTGAGAGCAATGTCCAAGGGGTTGGTGAGCAACATGATGCTTAAAGGCCACTGCACAATAATAAAGAGGAAACTATTTACTGGTCCCCTAAAACTCAGATTTTGGTTTTCTAGATATGACATTGTTTTTATGAAATTAGTTATCTAGATGAGAGTTGTGTATTAGTACTCAGACAGTGTCAGAGAGCCTCAGCAGTACAGAGATCAGGGTTGTGACTAGGTCATTACAGGACATTTACTTATTTGTTCTGGAGCCTCCCCAGTGTTACTTTGCCTTATGTTTGTGATAATTATCTTGCTGAAAGATTAACTTTCTCCTAAAACAAAGTTTTCAGTAGCCTAAAAGTTTCATCTGAGGTATTTTGGTATTTTAACAAGATGCCCAGACCCTGCTGATGAAACTCAACCCCATAGCATGATGTTGCTAAATCATAGTTTTCAGCTGTTGTAAAGCCTTCAGAATGTAATTTGTGCTCTTCATCTCATGAAAAAGATGGTTTTGCTATAATTTTCTTATGTTTCCCTTTGATTATCTCTATTTTAAAAAAAGAATTATGCTCAAAAAAGATTATTAGCACATTTGTGAAAAGAGCTCTATATGCCACATGTCAGTTATATAAGACTATATGTATTAATGTAATACAAACTGCACAAAGAATGCAAAACATTAATGAACAAGAGATATAAGAAAAACAACCCTGGTTTCAATAGCCAAACCTTCAGAATTTGCTCTACTTTAGAAAGGTGACAATATTAAAAATAAAAAACCTCAAGGCATTCTGAGTGTAATAAAGAGAGGCATGCAGGCTCATATAAAACTAATCAGCTATGTTTAATTCTTCAAAAAACCTTGCTCTCTGTAAGAAACTGGAGAGACAATAAAAAAATCAAATGTCAGCCATGCACTCCCTCCGGTGACTGCAGAACCTTTTTTTAAATGGCTGTCACAAAAATGAAAGTGCAAATTATATAAAATGTCTAATGATGCTTTTCTTCAAAGTATTTTATTATACAGTAGATAACCTTATTGAAGTCAATCAACTTCTGCTAGACTTTCTTGCATTTGTAGTCGTGCTGTAACTTCTTTATTTCTAGTTTCTTTTTTTTTGTAACAGTATTCAATTTAGCCTTAGACATTATGTAATCTGAGATCATTATATACTGTATACTGGGATCAGAAGAGCCACTGGATTGTTCAGAGTAAATAAATTGTTTAATTGGGGTTAAAGAGCAGATACTTTTTATAAATTAAATATTCTAAAATGTATAACATTTATAATAGCATTCCTTGGCATCTTCATCATCAAAATGTCTGTAAATCATATTTAACACATGTGACCATTTGGTATTCCTACATGTTGATTAGTAATACATGTAGTAATACATATGTGGCTGAAAGCATGCTTTAACAAATTGCACTGATTTCATTGTTCAGCTTGTGTACCAGTTGGTTGGATCATTGTGCAGAGATGGTGGACCATGAAGTTTTAGCTCTCTTGATGAGCCCCTGCAAGAGCTAATGGGTTGGGAGGGATGGGTTATCATGAGAAAAGTTTTGATAGATTAGCAGTGGTGTGTTAATGCAAGGGTCTTATTACCAAAAGATCTGTTAGAGAAGCTCTATACACACAATGAGCTTACATTTCAGTCAGAAATTACTGAACTGTATAAAAAAAGTATCACTGGGTGTGTCCAGTTTAAAAAAAATTTACGGTCTTATGATTTTGTAAACAAAAACGTAGTTATGTATGTAGGAGACTGGTAAAATAGGGTCAGTAAGCCCTAATCTAAAGTCTAGATAGCTAATGAGGTCCTTAGCATTGGTGGGAAATAGTTTCCCTTTCCTGGGTTAAAGTATGCTTCTAGCAGTTCAGGAAATGGCATGAGGGCGTTATTGTTATAAAGTATATAAGCTAGAGCACACATGTGGAAGGCAGGGGAAACCAAATTGGAACCTAGGTTAAGTAGAACCTAGTAAGTGTTAGGATATACTCTGTCATAGAGCACACTAGGTGTGATATTTAGGAGTAGGGTTAGCTATATGAGTAGCCTGAAGCTCCACCAGGCACATTTAGTAAGGATCAGAATCCTGGGTACACTGCCCAGAGTAGGGACCAAGTGTACAGACTATAGTAGCTCACGTTGGTTCCACTTGATGAGAACCCTAAAGGCTGGGAACACCATTTCTGAGTTGAAATAATCCACTGCTAAATGACTGACCCTGAGGTGCAAAGTAATGAATGCTTGAAGCTGTATTTGTGAGTATATACAGTACCTAACAAGTCTTTTCTGTTTCTTCTATATAATCCCATCAATATTTCTATGTGGATTCCATTAATCATGCCTTTATTGTCTATGGGGATAGAGTTCAGCAACACCCTACCTCCAACATATGCAAGGGCCCATACTTGTAGATTAAGAGTTGAATGCAAATCTCATGGAAGATTTATTGGTTATGTTTATAGTTCCTGGAGAGGTGGGCAACTCAATTTAACTATAGCCTCTATCACATATGACGATGCTATTTAGAGAAATGTAACTATGATAGTGCTGTGAAATATAATAAACTGGACAATAACCTAGAAATGTCACCCAATGGTAGAGGCAACAGTGTATTTTAATAGTTTGCTTGAAAGGATGTGTTGTCTTGTAGTTCTTTTATAACCTTTTTATAACAGTGATGAAGTTTGGCCTAGAGTTTAGTGCCATTTTAATAAATGTAATTTAGTCTGTAGGGATGTGAAAATTTTAGACACCCTTACACTTTACAGACAGGCACATCCCTAGTAATATGGACACCTCAGTGGTTCCTTATGGGGACCTTGTGCTTATGTAACCCCTGTAGTTCACACAGTGTACAGCAGATGGCACTGTGCCAGAGTATAAAATGTTTAGGAACCATGTGTTCTGGGTCCATTGCTTTAGCCCAACCAAGCAGGCTGGAAGGGAATGGGTAGTGTTGACCCTAGGCACCTTGGCCCTAGTAATTAGACAGCTATACTCGTTTATAGATCACTCTAGGAGTGATAGAGAGGTTATTTAGTTGAGCAGCTCAAGGCTCCGCCGAGGAGATTAGAGGGGTTAAGATCCCAGGGTATTACTGACCCTGAGTAAGGAACCAAGTGTTGAGATAGGTATGATAGGAGTTCCCCTAGTCTGCCACTGGAAGATATCCTGAAAACTGGGCAATACCCATCACATGCTGTCAACTTACTCTCTGCTGTATATTCCCTAGCCTGTGGGGATTCAGCCTATACGTGCTGTGAGTATATGCTTCCTTTATGCTGCTGTGTATGTTCTATACTCCATTGTGGATCAATGTGCTGAATGATCTATGTGCTATTGTTCAATAAATACAGTTATTTGTTCAACCGTTAAAGAACTACTGGCGCCCATCATTGTGCTATTGCACCTGGTTACAGTTACACTACACCCTGCCTCCACCGCTTTGCGAGGAGTTACCCCTGAGAAAGAGAGCTCATCTGTGGTCTCAGCCCACAAAGGAAAATAGCTAAAACTGCCATAGCACAAGTCAGTTTACTATAGCGCTACAAGTCTATGCAGCAAAGCACTTTACAGACACCAAGACATACACCCCCATCTTTGGATTAATATCAGATACAGTGCACAGATTTGCATCCTCAAAACACGATACACAATACAGATGAACCTGGTCATTGTTGCACCGTTACTGCCTTTGCACCTATTAACAATAATTTAGGCTCATAGTTCAAAGTGTTCAGGTGCAAGGGGACCCTATACAGTACATCTAATTTGGCAGTAAGTCATTGGTTTCCTGTGCACACCAATCATTTTCCAATAGCGTAACACTTCTAATCGGTTAAAGAATTGTGCCCATATCGGTGCATATCAAAAATGCTGCATTGTGGAAAATCATATCAAATTTGCAATATGCACCATGCCCATTTTTAAATAAATGAGGACATAATCTCTTGATGCTAATTATAAATGCCATACATATGCATCACTGATTATCAGAAAAATAAAAGTAGGTTAACCTTTTTTTACAGAAAGTTCCTTCTCCTTTACATGATGGTTTGGGTTAATCTAAGCCACAGCTGGAAACAAAAAGTAGGCGATGTACACACAGTCATGATTCATTACTGCAAAAAGATCCACTTGATTGTTTATTCTGTAGCCTGCAGGCACAATTCTCCTTTATTTTATTTTTATTGACATTTTTAGAATTGGTTTACTGCTGAGCACCATCAATTCTAAAACATTCAATAGCTACTATTGTCAGCCCAATGCACATCAGGCAAATACACAATATTTAAATCAGAGGTGATCTGATAACATGTCAGCTCAAAGTCATACTGCAGGATACAATTATATGTGTGCCTTAGCTGAGAAACCAGTGCAGGGAAATTCATGATCTAGACAGTTTTGGGCTGAAGCCATAGCCAATAGCACTTCACAATATTAGAAATATTTTTTGCAGTCCAGTGACCTATAATGTTTAGGCCTTTATGCAATTATACACTATATATGTTTGATGCAAAGATATTTCATATGATTGCACGGCAAATAAAATGATTCACAGGTATTCATTAATAATCCAAAAACGTTTCAAAATTTATTAGCAAAAACTTCACCTTCATGACTGTATCCTCTGTTGCTCATGAACATTTCATTGTCCCACATGGATTAAACTCCTAATCCAATCATATGGCCAGACTTGCTGGAAGTAAAAAAAGGGCAAATACACACAGGGCATTCTGACTACTTCAGTTGCATTGTGAAAAACTCACTTCATTGAAATGCATTAGCAGTTCCACAGCTTTTGACATATCAAAGTAATGATTCTCTGAAAATATTGGTATCCCACATTTTTGGGTGGTCATTTCATTGTGTGTTTGGTGCATTAGGTTCTATTCTTCCCTTGAATTTAATTAAAAAAAAAACCTGCTGCAAAATTAGTTATTTTTCTGAAAAATGGTTTGAGTATAAGACATTTTGTTTAATATCCTCAAATAGCCAGTGTTTTGAAGCCCTTTTGGCAAAATATTCATGACATGGATGTAAAGGTCTGACAGCTGTAATTAGAACCGAACTCCTATCATGCCCCCTGCTGGTGATTGTTCTACGTGCTCAAATTCCAGCTGGAATCTTTATAGAAAACCTTAAAGGACAAGGAATAGAATAAGGCTAGAAATGCTGTATTTTGTATACTAAACATAAGCATGAACTTACTGCACCACAAAGCCTAATCAAACAAATGATTTATGCTTTCAAAGTTGGCAACAGGGGGCTGTCATCTTGTAACTTTGTTAAACATCTTTGCCGGACCCTGCACATGCTCAGTGTGGTCTGGGCTGCTTAGGGATTGTCATAAACAAATCTGCTTGAATTCTGCATGGCTGGTAAGTAAGGTGGGAGCTCCCCCTGCTGTTCATAAGTATGATTGTTTCCCTGCTCAGCAGTTAGGGACCATCTGACAATTCCTATCCACAACAGTAAATGAAGGGAGAATTTTAGGTTCCTTATAAAAACGGTACATATTTTTTAATTAAAGTATATTGGAGATAGGTTCCTTTTTCATTAAAAATGGGATTTTATTGTTTTGCCTTTCCTTGTCCTTTAAGGTAACACATAATAGCTGGTGTTGTTATAAGGCTGTAATTCCCCACATGCTCCATCACTGGAATCCAGTGAGATGTATCCATATAACTAGTCAGGTTTGAGAATCACAGGCTGAGGCTGGAGAACTGTTGTTTAGATATTTATTGTGCAACCACATGACATGTTTCAGAAATAAAAGGCCCTTGTGTATCCAGGGTCGGACTGGGCTGGAGGGAGACCAAGGGGGTGACCAGGGGGTGCCCATCGGGGGTCCTTGGGGCTGGCAGCCCTGGTGGGCCCTTCACCCAACAATTCGACCCTGTGTGCATCCACATGACATGTTTTTGGCATCAAGGGTGGTTGCATAATAAATATTGTTACAACAGTTAGCCTCAGTTAGATGCTTTGTTTGCTATAGGTTGACTGACCCATAACAACCTATCAGTAGGTAGCCTTTACTAGTCACCTGTTTAAAACAGCTCATTTGTTTCTATGGGTTACGACACCTGGGAAAATCCACTGCTAGGTGCAAAGTACAACTAGCTTCCCAGAATAAGCACAGGGTGCCTTTTCTGTGCATCTAGGAGTCGTTGAAAATGATCACTCATGTCATCCTGGCTTACTAACAGACTGGTGGCTGGATAAAGCAACAGCAACAAAAAAGAATAAATAACTTTTACTATTTTCTTTTATTGTAAAGTGTTTCATTGCTGTGGTTTAAATTTGTCAGCCCAAAAAATATTTTTGCCTAATAAGAAAACAACATTTATGAAACTTTACAATATGCATTAATTACAAAGGTTCTATGATTTTTAAGTTATTTTTATATGCTATTGACAGTAGTTTTTGCCTGTCCCTTTCTATTTTCTGCCCTATTGAAACAATAAAAGATAAGGCAGCTGATTAACAGACCTGTCTTTGTTGGGCTAACTAAGACTTTTGCAACAGTAAAGTTAAATAACTTTAAAAACACAGACAATTTTTTTAATAAATGTACAGTATATTGGAAAGTTTGTTTATAATTATGTTTTCTTTATTAGGCATTTTTTTATTTTGGGGTTGACACAGAGTTTTAACAGACATTTGAAAAAAGGGAGTTAAAAGTTTGCTATAATTAATATTAATATAATTTAAATTTGTTATATAATTGTTTTTCCCCTGATTTTGTGCGCTTTAATTGAGTAAGCACTTACATGTAGCATGCCTACATAAATAAACGTTACCCCATCTGACCAATTGTCATCACATAATTCAAGGGTGCCAGGAGTTGCGAAATACACATGAAGTGTTTTTTCCTTTAAAACAAATAGTCCAAATGTATAAATGGACATAGAAGAAAAAGATTTAATAAATATACAATTCGCCCACATAAGTATCAATCCAACCGAGAATTATGAAATATGGAGACGCAGGGGCTGGTGCTAGCTGGTGCAATCAATGATAATTCCAAGTACTTTAAAACAGCAGGAAGAGCAGCACTGCAGCTGAAAACCAGCAGGAGCAGCAATTGTATCAACTCATAGATAAAAGACAAAGACAGGAAGGAACACAAAAGACTTGCATTGGTCCAGACCAAAACTATAATATGAACAAAAGAATCACAGAACCTCTGGTGCATTTCTTTAGAAGTTGAATATGATATAGATTATTGTGCTGATCATTTAATTGTATTAGGAGCTGACTACTTTGAAACACTAGTGCTGAATTATTAGCTCTGACATGTCTCTTGACATTTCCTTTGGTCAGATAATTGGATGGAATTAAGCTTTGCATACTTCATTATGGGAAGACAATTACATTTGGGCATTAATTATTTTCCTGAAATAGTCTTTTGCCTTTGTAGTATTAGCAGCCTGTGCACAAATATATAAAGCCATGAAAGAATGAAAGAGAAATCAGTAATCTGTGCACATAGGTGTAAAGGTATATATTACATGTAAAGTATAAATGTTGAAGGTAAGGTGGTCTCCACACCCAGGAATCTAACTGTCTCACTGGGATTTTACAGGTTGGGACTTTTAAATCATTTTGCATTGTATTTAGCACTCGATGAAACAAAATAGGCAATCATGTTTTGTTCATTATGAACTTCATTTACATGGTAATTATTTCTAATGATTTGCAGGGCAATATTCTTTAAGTAGTTCATTCCACACTCAGTATACCCAAACCCAAAATGAATTGAATTCAGAAAATAGAAGAGTCCACAAATATTTTTGACCTTTAAAAACATATAACATATGTTAGAATTATTCTAAAACGATTTCTCCTTAGAAAGAATAGTTTATTCATTTAGATACTAGTAAACCAATGATGCTGCTTTGAATGCTGGTTAACTATTTATGCAGCATGGAATTTCCCATGTGATTTGACATAACCATGTGCTTCTAGCCTACATTATGTGATAGGAAGGACTATGACTTTATCTTTAAAGGTATAAAACTATCTCCCTTCCCCTGTTTTAGGTACCAGTATATAAAGTTTGAAGCCTCCTACATTGCCATACCTCATACAGTTCCACAGATAGAAATTTTCCTAAAATGAGTGGACACAGCATTCTGCATAGGCCTTATTCATGTATGTTAGGTATTATAGCAAGATGTCCTACATGAGAACATTGTCCTCACGTCTAACAGACACATGTAGCGATCCATATATTGAATATCTCATCATTGAATATCTGCAAAGGATACTGATAATTAGGGCAAGTGTTACACCTCAACTAGCTGCAAGGTGGCGCTACATTACCAAGGTGAACTTTTAAACATCACCAGTAACCTTTCAGATTTGGTTGGGTCACATTTTGGATAAACAAAGACTAAGGACTCTGGAAAAAAAAGACTGAAGGAGAGATATCCCATAAGTGTGAAGACTGGCAGCTACCTGGAACAAACTAAAAATAAATAGTTTCTGTCATTTTCCTGGCTTCCTGCAGATGGTGCTACTGTATGTATGTATATATGTATAAAGAGCTATTTGTGTACACAGAGCTGTACTGTAGAACAAAACATTAATAAAACAATCAGAGGTCTATACAATAATGAAATAAAAGATAAATACAAAATACAGTTACAGTCAAGTTTAAAGGGTACGTGTTGGGTAAAAATGTTCTTCCCAAGCAAAGGTGGGGCTAATAGAGCCCACATTCCAGTTGGGGATAACAGTCGTTTTTTGAAAAAAAATGCCCCCTGCCAGCGATAGGCTACCTGCACCAGGAGGGAGCAGGGTTTGCTGCAAGGCCACAAAGACCCAGGCCTAGGGCACACCTGAAACTGGCTTACTTCTAGAGCACTAGGGACTGGGCACTGATTTTTCTGTTATTTGTTTACACATGCCCTGTCCCAAATGCTCTGGTAGGGACATGCGCAATCCTGTGGGTGGGAGGAGAAAACGGAGGATGCTGGCCACCGAGCCTCCAAACCCCCCTCTGTAAATATCCATCTCTGCCAATAGGAAAGCAACAGTCCCACCATGGCCTTTTTTTCTTTATACTGCTCTGTTTGCTTTCAGTAAAGGTTGATCATGTGATTAGTACACACTGCAGACTATTCTAGTTAATGGTGCATTTTATAAACAGGGGATTTTGGTTCTCCTCTGTGGCTTCAGTGTCCCTCTTTCTAGCTCCTATCATTTGTTGTTCTTGTCTTGCCTGTTCTGGTTCTGATCTCTGCTGTGTCTAAACACTGAGCAACAGTCCCTTGTCTGCCGTGCCCTGAGTCTTTTGCTGGCAGACTTTCCTACCCCTATCTCCCTATCTAGGGGCTTCTTGTTATCACCCTGATCTCTGCTCTTACTCAGCTTCATTCTGGATTCCAACTTCACTTTTAATATGCCAAAATTCTATGCCCTCCCTTTGACCTGTCCATTGAGCAATATTTGGAGCTTAATTCTTGTGCATATTCACTCTGAAGGCTCCCCAAACACAGACATTGAAGTTACTTTGTAATTGGTCCTTGCAAGGTAGATCATAAGATTTAGCAGCGCCCAGATAATCCCCCTTCCTAACGGATTTTATCTGTGCACTGGTAATTGAATTATTTTCCTCTCAAAGACCAAACATGTATTAGCTTTAGGGGAGAGACATGTGGAGATTCGGGGAGATTAGTCGCCCGGTGACAAAATGCCTCTTCTTTGGGCAACTAATCTCCCCAAACTGCCTTCCTGCCGGCTAGAATCTAAATCGCCAGTGGGATGGCACACGGATCGTTTCGTTTTCTGAAGTCACCCACAGTTCGGGGAGATTAGTCGCCCGAACAAGAGGCAATATGTCGCTGGGCGACTAAATCTTCCCAAATCTCCACGTGTGTCTCTGCTAGGGATGTAGCGAACCGCCGATAATGTGTTCGCGAACGCCGTTCGCGAACACCGGCAAAAAATGCGGACAGTTCGCGAACAGTTCGCGAACTTCGAACATCCGAAAATCGTTCGATTCGAACGATCGAAGGATTTTAATCGTTCGATCGAACGATTTTCGTTCGAATCGAACGATCGAAGCCATTCGATCGAATGATTTCATTCAATCCAATGGCTTCGATCGTTCGATTCGAACGAAAATCCTTCGATTTTAGCGATCGAATGGTCGAATGGTCGAACGATTTTGACGCGAACGCCTATTGGCGAACGTCGCGCGACGTTCGCGAACTTGCGGCGGACGCGAACAGCCGATGTTCGAGCGAACAAGTTCGCCGGCGAACAGTCCGCGACATCCCTAGTCTCTGCCCTAAGTTTCCCCGTTTGCTCTGTTTAGCTAAAACAATTAAAACAATAGGTAAAAAATGAATGCAATTTCTCAAGATGCATAAACATGGTTGCAACTTGCGGTAGAGGTGAGGGATGGCAGGTAAGGGAGGCACTGGTGGTGCAACATTAAAAAGGGTACCCTTTACTTACTACCTGTAGATATAAACTACAAGGCTCCCTTGCAACAATATGAGCTGTGTATTATTACTCATAAACTACAGGAGAGGTAGCAAATTAATACACAATGGTTATACTGTTTAGCTGAAATAAGTGCTCACACATTGGGTATCGAATTTTTATGGAGGGGATTTCTGTGCCCCTTTTATTGTCTCTTGTTGCACCAAGTGATCATGATGAGTTTGAGTGTAAGCATTTTCTGTAAGTAATAGTAGTATTATGAGAAGAAGGAAAGTATCTAATATTTCCAAAATGTTTATTATTATAGTTTATTTTTTTTCAGATGCATAAATCATACAATTCCCATTAGGAAACTGATGAAATAGGCCATAAGTGTGCATATGTTACAGAAAAGTGTAGTTATAAAATGAATAATCCCATCTTTCCACTAATTACCATATTCCTAGATATTCCATGTTTTAGACACTTTACCAATCATTTACCAAATATCACATCTGTACATACTATACATATATAAGAATATGTATTTAAGTCCTTCAGTTATTTTAATTCTAAGAGTATTTTTTCTGGAGTATACTGCCAAATCATATTTGCATAGTGAACTTCAATAACACAGATCCCAATTACTCATTAAAGCAAATGTCGTCTTTACAGCAGTCTGTTTTACTAAAATGCTAATTTACTTCAGATAAATAAGGAATATTAATTTTTAGCTTTATAGTTTGCTTTTAGTCAGAGAACTTAGAGTGTTTGATTTTTACGTCAGTCCAGTTTCATCTTGATCAAAAGTCTTAAAATGATGGCACCTTCATTTCTTGATTAGTTCATTTTGCCAGAACACCCATCAAGTGGCATACACATAAAAGACATATCGTGATTAGAAGATCTCTTAGTTCAATAACCTGTTCTTCACATCTCTGGAGCAAAACAACTTCTTCTTGTTTAACCTTTCTAAGTTGTGTCCTCGTGTATGTTGTTAACTGGGATGTAGTTCAGAGCAACTATTATGGAAGTTGGACAGCCTTCTTGCTGTGTCTCATAACATGTACAGTACCACTGCAGCTTTGTAACTGTATATACTTGTATTTTCATTCTATTGCACCATGTTTCCCCTTGTCCGTGCAATTAATCTATAGTATAAAATACATATCAGGTAAACCTATGTTTAATTCACAGCAGGTTTTTACATATGAGAGGGCACTTTCTAATTACACACAACGTATGTGAGCATAAAAGATTCGGCCGAATACCGTACCGAATCCTAATTTGCATATGCATATGCAAATTAGGGGTGGGAAGGGGTAAACATTTTTTGCTTCCTTGTTTTGTGACACGATTTCCATCCCACCCCTAATATGCATATGCAAATTAGGATTCGATTCGGCCAGGCAGAAAAGGCCTTGGGCTGTTTCTACTGTTTTTTAATGGAATGTAATCAATAAAGATGGATGTTTTCACTTCACTTTGAACTCAGCGATCCTTGACTCCAGGAGTGCGCCACAACATTTGGTTTTTCCTTGTACAAGTTTCCTCCTTAGCGACAGACTCGGGGCGGCAGCACCCGGGTCACACTACAAAGCGGGTAAGCTTTCCCCGCATAACTATTTCAAGAATGAAAATATACTTTTCATCGTGATAACATTAACGGTGGATGGATTTGCCACATTTGACCAGCATAGGGTTCGGGGCCTAGTGCATCCGAGCCACTTTGTTTAAACGGTGAGCAGAATTTAAGTCCAATAAGCTCCACAGTGATATAAAATAAGTGTTTACTGGAAAACCCCAGAGAGGGTGCTGGAATTTGCTTATATATTATTAGGCAGAAGGATTGGCCAAATCCTGCTGAAAAAGGCTGAATCCTGGCCGAATCCCCTAGCATAAATCTTATTCTTCTGAATACAAAACATATTGGTCTACTGGTCTGAATAACGATGAAATTTAAGTGCACAAGTGCAAGTGTATTCCCCCTAGTGCTCATCTCTTAAGCACTTGTGCCCTGCTGGCTAGCTGCTATCAAAGAGGCATACCCAGCCCGTCCTTACCACCTGCTTTAGAGCAATAAATAACACCCAAGGTACGAACTGAGTAAGGGAGAATCCCCAATTGTCTCATTTCAATCGAGCACTGCCTACTGCTGGCCGAGCTTTATTCTAGGCACTCTCTGTGTGTCAAAATGGAGCACAATGCCAAAAGCAGTGGGCAAAGTGCAAAAAATGGCCAACTGCATTCTTGTTTTGCACCTTGCACACAGTGTGGGACATTGTGAACTAGCCTCTGTTCATAGATAGTGCCTCTAGCCAGTAAATTCAAATATTTTACTCACAGTGTTTTTAATTTAATCAAACCCAACACCTGTACTGGCTTTTCAGCCTGAGTGAACAAAGCTCTTGTTTATCTTGAGTATTTTCTCCTAAATAAGTGACATGCATAATGGTCATTACAAACCCATTGTAAAGGTATTGGTAGACAAATATGTTATTTGCAGTCAATACTTTTGCACATTGCTTTTGATTTTTCCTACTAAATAATGAAACTATCAATAAAACCAATATACATGTAGGGACCCATAAGTATAATGGCACTTATGGCTTCATTCCCTAACAGTGCCTCCTTTCCCTGTTGCTGGGTTAAACCCCATGTAACATTTGGTACCTTATTTACATATCCATTTCATTGGCCCTAGGTTGATGACCATATCCTGCATGACTGTAACAAAGTGCTTTGCAGGGGAAGATCCTTCCTCTTTGGCCTGCAGCAGTTTACCTGAACAGTTGACCCATTGAGCCTGGAGTCAACAAGGCTCCAGAAGAGTTAGGCCCTAAAAGGACAATCCCTTTAGTGAAGTCAGGGTACAGGGACCCCGTGAACGAGGTGAAGCTAGTATGCAGGATAGCTCCTGTTATAGCACTCTGTACAGGGAGTGAGTCAGTGAGGCTTAGTTAGTAAGAGCAGCTCAAGCTCCAACTAGGAGGATAGAAGGGAGTAGCTCTCCCCCAGGCTCTGCTTCAGGTTATTGTTCTATCCCTGTTCCACATCTGCTGTCGGGGATCCGGGCCACATGAGGTACTGACAACCTGGAAGGTGATACTTTCAACTCTCTGTGCTAATCCTTCAGTGGTGTCTTTCTATGATGTGTCTGCTACACCCTTGATGTACCTGGCATGTATTATGACTACCTCATATGTTGTACTGTTTTGCAAAGAACCCTTGGCGGCCAACTCTATTCTTTTACAACTTTGGCAGTAGTGAGTTGTAGTTCAACAATATCAGCACGTGCTCTTTCCATTTAGTGAAAGCTCATCCCGGTGAAAGAGGGTCATGTGTAGCCCATGCTCTATCACACTAGTTGGTATTTGTCTATTTAAGCCAAATTGGGGTTATATACATTTTTATAAAAAGTTGTTTTAGATGTTTTAGTGAACTAGAACAGAACTCTAACTTTTTAGGGGCTAAGGGGGCCCTGATCAAAAGCTTAAACTTAAAGCAAATGGGGCTTGAAACCAAAAAGTTAGGACCATTGCTTTAGTCCACTGCTACTAATTACTGACTGTCAGCAATTAGTAAACACCTTTCAATTTATAACTAATAGGGGTGATCCTGGGTGATCCAGATGCAGTCCCCCATCTCCCGATCCGCACTTAAAACATCAGCGTCGGAGCAGGTCAAAGGGAAATTCGGCTCTTAAAGTTCTCACCTTGCATCATGGCAGGAGCAGCCTTGCTAATATTGTTTTTATGTTTAGCTCCCACTGTCTACATGTCTCTATATCCAGAGCCAGGAAGCACGGGCTTTCATGATAAATCCTGGTGTACCCCAGTGAAGAACAATTCCAATAATCCCTCTTCTTTCAATCCCATCACACCAATATTGTTTTGCACATTAATATCTAATGTTACTTAGAGTAGGCAATGGATATCATCTTGTATAGAGGATCCAAGCAGCCCAGTCTGACTTTTTCAGACATATGATTTTAATTAATGGTGTGATTTATGAACAGGTTCTATCACTTTAAGAGCCTTTTTTAAGATGTAATAATTTAAATTTAAAACAGTTTCCCTTTCATTGCAATAGAGGTGATAAATTGGGCATGCTAATATTATTTTAAAAGCAATTTATTTTAAGCACCAGCAATAGGTGGCATTGCTACATTTTTCAAGAGCTATTCCCAAAGATCCCTTGACATCGCAGGCAATATCTTGAGGGATTTCCAGTCACTTATTACTCCGGAATTAGCTACGAACATGCTATAATAAGCTCATATTGCTTTCTACTATCCCGTTATTTAACTGATTATTATATGTAAGTTATGTATGTTTTTGTATCTTTACTGTAGACTGTAGATTAATTAGGATGGTAACAAACACACAATAACTTACAGCAATGACCTTATAATTCCTTAATACTGTTTATACAAGAGTTGCCCATATATATATATAGGTATATGTGTAAATCAGACCAGCAACACCGGGATTTTTTCAAATCAAGGCAATTGTATTAGAAAATACATGTACAACTGACGTGACGTTTTGGTCCCATCCGGGACCATTCTCAAGACGTGACGTTTTGGTCCCATCAGGGACCATTCTCAAGGCCTTGAGAAAGGTCCCTGATGGGACCGAAGCATCACGTCAGTTGTATATGTATTTTCTACTACATTTGCCTTGTATATATACACACACATACATACTAAATATTATTTTTCAGCCACAGATCCATGTCCCTTTAAAAATAGGTTAGATAATTCTGCAAATATAAAATTCTTTGTTAGGGCTGACTGTGCTATAGCTCCCAGCAGCACCATGCACTTCAGCACACATCAGAGTTTTTCACTGATTTCTATGCTTTCAGGTTTGCCCTCAGCAAATGTCAGAGTGATTGGTGCACCCAAGGGCTTGTGGACTTTAGTCATAGTAATTTGCTATGAAATGGAATACCATATTTTTTACAGTAATAGCTAGTAAGAGATAATTGTGTGTATATATATATATATATATATATATATATATATATATATATATATATATATATATATATATATATATATATATATATATATATATATATAAACTATAACATTCTGGATTTTCTTACCACTAAATAATAATATATCTTTTATATATGTGTATATAATACATAATAAATCTAGGCCCAGCGTATTTATCTCTCTATTTATTTCTTTATCCAAAAAAAGGCCCAGTTACTTGGAATAAGGTCTCAGAGGGAGAGTGAGCTCATTTGTCTTATAATGGCTATGAATTACGCATATATCTATTTTTTGCTGTCTCTTTTGCTGTAATTGATTAAATCATTAAAATTTAAGATCAATTCTTGGCATCATGATTAAAGGTTACATTACGCAAGAAGGCTGCACACCTCTGTCAGAAACATACAATCCACATGACAGATAAAAGTGGCCAATGTTGACCATTAGCAGCAATAAAAAATTTTAGCATTAACCTCGGACAAGCAGTTTCTTGGCAGTGAAAACTCATTTTTTTTTTAAAAAAATGACCTTCCCCAATATGTTGTTGGGAGGCATATTTATAAATATATTGCAGTAAATAAATATTTTTACATGTAGTAAACATTAGTATGAAATAATTGACATAGTTATCAATTGGCATTATATTGCTTGACTAGCCATGAATATCCTATAAATTTTTTCCTTATAACTGGTGCGCAGTGATGTAATTTCTGTCACATGGCTCATTTACATAGTAACATAGTAAGTTAGGTTGAAAAAAGACACATGTCCATCAAGTTCAACCTTTTAACTTTTTTTAACCTGCCTAACTGCCAGTTGACCCAGAGGAAGGCAAAAAACCCCATCTGAAGCCTCTCCGGGGACAAAAATTCCTTCCTGACTCCAAAATGGCAATCGGACTAGTCCATGGATCAACTTGTACTACGAGCTATCATCCATACCCCTGTATTCCCTCACTTGCTAAAAAGCCATCCAACCCCTTCTTAAAACTATCTAATGTATCAGCCTGTACAACTGATTCAGGGAGAGAATTCCACATCTTCACAGCTCTCACTGTAAAAAACTCCTTTCCGAATATTTAGATGGAAGCTCTTTTCTTCAAAACGGAATGGATGACCACGTGTCAGCTGGAAAGACCTACTGGTAAATAAACGTTAGAGAGATTATTATATGATCCCCTTATATATTTATACATAGTTATCATATCACCCCTTAAACACCTCTTCTCCAGTGTGAACATCCCCAATTTGGCCAGTCTTTCTTCATAGCTAAGATTTTCCACATCTTTTACCAGCTTAGTTGCCCTTCTCTGTACCCTCTCTAATTCAATAATGTCCTGTTTGAGTGATGCAGACCAAAACTGTATATTCTAGCATATTCTAGATGGGGCCTTACCAGTGCTCTATAAAGTGGAAGAATGACCACTTCCTGCCGTGACTCAATGCCCCTTTTAATACAGCTCAAGACCTTATTTGCCCTTAATGCTGCAGATTGGCATTGCTTACTACAGCCAAGTTTATCATCTGCAAGGACTCCAAGGTCCTTTTGCATAATGGATTTGCCTAGTGCAGTCCCATTAAGGGTATAAGTAATTTGGATATTTTTACATCCCAGGTGCATGGACCCAATACCAAGCCCTGAGGGACCCCACTAAGAACCTTACTCCAAGTAGAGAATGTACAATTAACAACCACCCTCTGTACCTATCCATGTACAAACGACTTCATTAAGCCCAACAGACCTTAGTTTAGAAAGTAGATGTTTGTGGGGCATGGTATAAAATGTTTTGGCAAAATCCAAATAGATCACATCTACTGCCCCCCCACTGTCCAGCATCTTACGTACCTCATCATAAAATGCAATAATATTTATCTGACATTACCTATCCTTCATAAAGCCATGCTGATTGCTGCTCATAATGTCATTCACTAGGACAAATTTTGAATGTGATCCCTTAACAAGCCTTCAAATAATTTGCCCACCACAGATGTCCAATTTACTGGCCTATAATTGCCAGGCTGAGATCGTAATCCCTTTTGAAATATTGGAATGACATCATCTTTTCTCCAATCCATAGGCACCATACACTTAAACTTGTATATTATACTATATGGCTATTATTTGTGTAACTTCATGCTTCTGGACCCATCAACAAAAAACATTTTCATCACCCACAGCTTGGGTCTGCAACTCCTGATGAACAAGGATTGCTGGTCATAAACAAGTACACGTGCATCACAAGTGCATCACACACATAGAGTGTCAGACCTGCTATTCACCCCATCTGTCCCTACCAGGCCTCCTGTTCCCCCAGACCCCCCCACCCTGATTTTGCTCCCACAATAGTTATGCCAGTGAGACAGGATCTTTATAGAATCAAAAAAGCCATATGCAGCTTTTATTTGTAAAGAATGTTATTATCAGGGAGGTTTCTCTAGAGAAACAATAAACTTTGCTTGTACACAGATGAGAGAGGTGCCAATAAAATTGATTTTCAGCCCAAACCTAGTGTTGCAGTGATGTTCTCAACGCCAAGTGATTACATATTTTTATAAACCATATCTATTGATTTTCCTCAACTGACATCTCCCTGATCTGCATCATTGTTTACTTAGGAAGCTAGACCTTAATGAGCAGCTCTGGGAGTGTAGTTTTGTGTGCACATAAAAAACCTGCAGACTGTGATCCAATTCTAAGATAATCTAATGCAATGGCATTAAAGCAATTGGTGCTTTTGATAGAAATTGATTTTCTTACTAGCTGCATGGAATTAGAACTTTTTGAAGCGTAACAACTTCATTTTCTATTATTAAAAAAGTCTATAATTTTGGAGTCTTCAAAATTGTAGGGTTTATATTGCAGGATAAGAGCACACATATGCCCACACACATACACACAAATATACACTCAAATATACACACACAAATACACATACACATAGAAACACATAAATACACACATGGGCACACAACAAAGGGCTGATTTATCAAATTTTTTTACTTGATTCAAGAAAAACATGGAGAAAAATGTAGCTGCAAAAAAAGAGTGCAAGTATTTTCTGAAACCTGGAATAGTCGTATTTTGTTAAACAAAAAGGTCAGATGCATGGGGTAAAGTGGAACATGCTCATTAAAGTTTACAATCTAAAGAAAATATCTCACCTAGCTGTTTTTCCAACACAGTCCTTTTTAATATCAAAGTCCCAATCCTCTGGAAGTGGTTAATGACCACAAAGTTCAGTTCAATTTAAATGTCCCTTCCCAAGAGCTGTTATACCCCTTTCCCAAAAGTACCTCTCACTTTGGAACTTAGCAGCCGCTCCCACGTATGTATGTATGTATGTATGTATGTATGTATGTATGTATGTATGTATAGTGCTCCTTGAGGGCAAAGCACTGTACAGCAAAACAATAAATTAGAAGTAACAAACTGTCACGACCAGCACCCAATACCAGAACAAGTGCCAAGCACCCTGGTCTCGGCTCGGCTTCACCAGTAGTGTGACCACCGTTGGGCTTCGGGAGGAGCCCTCAGCTTACTTGGGTGCCACCTGGACTTAACGAGAGGTGCAAGGCGAGATGTTCTGGCTGGCAGAGGGGCACGGCTGTTAGCAGAGTCTTTTGGGCCGAAGGTCACGGTACTAATGGAGCAGGCAACAGAATCGTCAGACAGGCTGGGTCGAGGCAGGCAGATAACAAGAATCGTCAGGCAGGCTAGGGTCAAACCGGGTTGTTAATCAAGGGGTTAAGCAGGAAGAGTTGTCTTAGGCAGGCAAGGGTCAGGATACAGAATGCAGAATAGTCAGGAACAGGCTGGGTCAAACACGGGTAATCAAACAGACTAGATACAGAACAGAACGGATGCACAAGGCTCAGGAACCACTAGAAACAAGTTCTATCACGGGCAATTACGAACAGACAGACTGGGTTTAAATATTATTTGAATTTCGCGCCTTTGCGTGCTGACGTCATACGTCAGCGCGCCTGCGCCTTCAAATACCTCGCCGAGGGGGCGGCAGGCGTCCCTGACGTCCCCCCACTAGACCACCAGGTATGTCTCTTACACAAACAAGGTCATTGAAATAAAAAGTAACAATAAGTGCATCATTAAAAATACAATTCACGTAAATATAAAATATAATTACAATACAGATTAAGTGCTCAGTGTCAAGGGGACAAAAGGCTGGAGGACCCTACCCTGTAGGGCTTACAGTCTAAATGGGAGGGTAACAGACAGACACAAATCGGAGGGGTGTTAAAGTGCTGTAGGCTACAGTTTTTTACAAATAAGTGCCAGTTCCCAGTTCAGGTGTTATCCAGGTGCTCCCAGAGGAAGTCTTTGAGTTTCGTTTTAAAAACATTGGAGCAGGATTCTCTCCGGATGAGTTTCAGGAATGACATTCCAAATATAAGTAGCCGCAAGAGAGAAAGGTTTAATATGAGAAACAGCAGTAGTAGTGGGGGGTGCAACCAAGCGGTTGCTCTAAGAGGAGCGGAGGTTTTGGCCAGGAACATATAGAGAGAGACAAGAGATGAGATGTAATTAGGTGCAGAGGAATGAAGGGTTTGAAGATTGTGAGGAGGAGTTTATAAGATAGTCTTTGTTTTATAGGCCATGATACAGACTGTAGAGGGTAAAGATGGGAGTTAGTGAGGCCAGTTAGTAGAAGGTCACAATATTTTGGCAATATTGCACAAGAAAAAGGGACAGGTTTTGGCAGTGGTGTTAATGTGATCAGATCATGTGGCAGGTAAATGCACAAGACCTGTCCTCAAAACGGAGCCTCATGCTTGTATCCTAGCCAGTATCCTCCCTTGGGTGGCTCACTCACCGGGGATGCTCTCAGAGGCAGTCACACTGGAGATTAAAGGCAGCTCTGCAGCAGGATCAATCTCACTGCACCTTTCTCCTCCTGAGTCTCTAGCAGCTTGACAGGGAACAGTGTGGGCTCTATCTGTACTTCTAGAGAAGCTTCTCTGCACTCTTGGACAATCTCCCAAAAACTGGTTCTGGATGGATGATGCAGCACAGAACCCCTGTTAAGTTCTGTTGGAGACCCTGTACATTTGGCTCCAAAGTTAAGCACACCCTCTCTCCAAATGATGCACTGGGGCACCCAGTCAATTGGATGGCTCTCCAACCTGTAACCGGGCCTTGATGATCCCTGATTTGTCTGATCCCTTACAGATCATTTAAGGATTGAAAGTTTAAGAGAAAACCTGAAGCAATGTGGAAGGGAATTCCAGAGACTGGATACAGTTCAAGCAGGGTCGCAAATGATGGTTCAGAGAATACCTGCAGTTAAAGGACATGTAAACCCCCACACAAAAATGAAATCTGTGAACAGCCTCTTGGAAATTATTAATTGCCTTCCACTCCAGTTGATAAAACATTAATAGTAAGGATGCAGCATCCACTTAATCACTTACGATTCCTTCTCTCCTCTGAGCCACTTAACCCCCACCCTCAGGAATTTACTTTGGCTGTTGGCGCGTGAGCATGCTCAGATCTTCTCAACTCGGACTATAAAAACACCCTCCAGTCTAACTGCCAGTGAAAAGATAGCATTGCTGGTTCCCATAGAAACTCTGCTCTCTAGGTGTCTGCTCTTTTTTTTTCTCCTTACCTCCTCTCATGAACTCAGCTTAACCCTTACAGTGCTCAATCCAAGCAGAACTTTTTATCTATGTAAGTTCTGCCTATGTAAGCCTGCATTCTTCATTGCATGAACTTTACAGTGCACGTGTACTGCAGATATAAATGTCAGGTGTGTCAGATGCAAAATGGCCATCACGTGAAGCTGTTATTATTTAGATTTTGCGCCGGCAAATGGAGGGAATATATGCAGTACAAATGATGGCATTTGGCTGGGGGAGATGTTCCCAACTCATATACATGGTAGGAAAATGTAGTCTTTATACAGTATGTACTTTAAGTCCATATATATGGCATAGGGCAGAGCTGCTTTAAACATCAGGGCCAGTAGTTTATACTTTATCCTGAGTTGTAGAAGCCAGTGTAGAGACTGACATGGCTGAAAGGTTGAAGTAGTGAATGATCCCAACAGTGGTTATAGATTTGGAGGTCTGTCATATGCTGTCTACTACAACACATTGCATAGCTGCCATACTCAAAGTAGAATTAAAATCTGTGGAAGATATTTCATGTTAACTTAGAAGAGTTAGTTACACAGACTATAGAGAAATCAAGAGTTGAATGTATATTTTATTTTACTCTTGTCTCTTCTGTGATGATCCTTCTTTATTAGCCTCTTAAATTAGAGAGTGTGGGCCGCTGTGAATGTATGTACAGAGTGAGAAATTATGCAGTATTAAAAAAGTCTCAGTGTGTTTATTATCTTAATGGCAATTTTTAATATTAATTTGCCTGCAGCCAGACCATCCTCATCTATAACTATGCAGAATCAGATTCAGTGCAAGTAAGTCTGGCAAGATTTTTATCAAAAAATGAGTTTGCTATTCTTATGTATTAAAATGAATGTTCAGCCCCACACTGCATCTAAAGGATTAAACATTTTACATAGACATGTGTATGCAACTGTCATACTAATGAAGTTTTTAAATAGAAAATAGGGTTTTGTTCAACTAGAAAAACATACTGTATAGTCAGTATAAAGTATGACAACTTTACTAGGGGAGTACAATTTTTTACACAGTGCACCAAATTGTGGGCAATTAACATGGGACAGGATGATGCAGTGGCGCAAAGTGCACAGGCATGGATTCACAATGAATTTCCGAATGTTTTCGCGAAACTGCTGTGAAAATTTGCGTGGGAGGATTTGCTGCAACAAAAAAATTGTTGCTGGTCAAAATTGTCGCACCTCAAAATTATTCAGACGCGCACTGACTTTAATGAATTTGGACAAAACAGTTGTACAGATTCGATTGTATCAAAATTGTTGCGCATCAAAATAATTTTGATGCCTTTTGTCTTCAAAGCGTTTCGCAAATTTTTCTCCATTTGCAAATTTTTCCGGAGTTTCGCGAATTTCTCAGCAAAGCGAAACGGGACAGATTCCCCCATCACTAGTGCTTATGTGTTCTGGAGGAAAAAGAAACATAGTTTTCTTCTTTTAGAGAGAATATCATAGAAGATGATTTAAGAGTTACGATACTTGGGTTGAATGAGATAATGTGAAATAGGGAGCTCTGGACTCCACAGTTGACTCCATTTATCTTTGCACCACTGAAACTGTGGTTCACAAACAAACCCTTGGAACTGCTGTGAATCTGAAAATGTCATATCAAAAAGGATTTGTGGTTTGTAGATATTATGAAAGAATAAAAGTACTGTTTTGAGGAGCAGAACGCATGCAGTCTGTCATGCTTTCAATCACTCTGTCACGCTTTTA
Organism: Xenopus laevis; assembly: GCF_017654675.1. NCBI lineage: Eukaryota > Metazoa > Chordata > Amphibia > Anura > Pipidae > Xenopus > Xenopus laevis. The sequence goes on along the minus strand of NC_054374.1, from coordinate 123,296,374 downwards.
ACACTTTTATTTGCTTTAATAGATATACGTACTGTATATATATATATATATATATATATATATAGTGAAAAAGTATTGCGGCACTCACAGGGTTTTAGTGAAAAAACAAAAAATGTTTTATTATTAAGCCTCAACGTTTCGATCCCCCACAGGGATCTTCATCAGGAGCAAAAACAAACAAACATCCAGCACCCACAACCCCCCAGAGGTAATAAAGCCTTGAAATGGCGCCAAAATCTGTTGCTAGGCAACCATACAGGTGTCAGTGAAAGTGCTCAAATCTATTGGCCAGTGATATAATCTAAAAGGCACATGGGGAAAGATGTAACAGCAGGGTGAAACGCACAAAAAAGATTAAGAGAAAAATAAATACTGGAAAACGCATAAAAATACAGTATCGCTTGACTTGCACCACATCGTTTGTGGTTTACATTGTAACTTGCCCGTGTGGCCTCTATTATGTAGGCAAAGCCACTACACCACTGAAGGATAGGATCGCAAACCACAGGTCAGCTATAAGTAAAGCCCTAAAAGAAAAAAACGCTAAACAACCTGTGGCAAGACATTTTCTACAAATGGGCCACACCCTACCCACTTTCCGTTGTATGGCGATCGATCACCAACCCCCTCTGGTGAGAGGGGGCAACAGAGATTTGGCCCTCCTTAGACAGGAGTCGAGATGGATATATCGCCTAGACACAGTAGCACCCCGTGGATTGAACGAAACTCTCCCTCTTGGCTGCCTTATATGAATCCTTGGATTGAACTTCTATATGGGGATAGCTTATATCACTAAGTACATAACTCTGGACAATGGCAATATGGATATATTAATAAGACTTTCTCTGACAAGCTTACTAGCTACATTTGTAGCTATCTTTATCTGCTTCAGCTTTATGATTTCTATCGAAACATTTCTTTGTGCTTCCTCCATCCCTTTACCCCCATCTTTCCTATTGTCCATGTGCTGTCCTGTTATCTGTGTTTTTAACCCTACCCAGTACTGGGGCACCGGACCGACCAGTAGCCACTAGACTCCTATGTGTTTCCATACGTGATGGGTCCTAGCATCACAGTAGCATGTGGGTTGTGGTCAAAGTACTCTGTGTATCTGATAGCCGCCCACTCCTTGCCGGAGTGGTGCAGCGCCGGGCATTCCATCCCCCACTGCAAGTGGCAGTACTGATGTGTACCAACAGTAATCCTTTACCCCGATGACGGCCTGGAGTCTATTTACCCTCTAGTTCTTTAAACTTTTGTGCAGCGACACTGAGAACCGCTTTGACAGCGATCGTGTCCTGAATACCACACACTCCATGGCTGGGCTGGATAAGTGACACGCAGAACCGCTTGGACAGCGGTCGTGTCTTAATTACTGTATGCTCACTGATAATGCAGAAGTACAGAGACCCGGTAGAAGCATAGTATACACCCACCGCTGCTCAGTGATAGGTCGCCAGGCCCGCCTTTGACACGCTCTGACAGTTAGAATAGGAGTTGGGGAGTGGCCTACATACTGACACTGTGCACTCACAGTACTGCGCTCTTGTTTTCTTTTTCTCTTAATATTTTTTGTGTGTTTCACCCTGCTGTTACATCTTTCCCCATGTGCCTTTTAGATTATATCACTGGCCAATAGATTTGAGCACTTTCACTGACACCTGTATGGTTGCCTAGCAACAGATTTTGGCGCCATTTCAAGGCTTTATTACCTCTGGGGGGTTGTGGGTGCTGGATGTTTGTTTGTTTTTGCTCCTGATGAAGATCCCTGTGGGGGATCGAAACGTTGAGGCTTAATAATAAAACATTTTTTGTTTTTTCACTAAAACCCTGTGAGTGCCGCAATCCTTTTTCACTGCTTATTTCCCATGCTGGCACCCAGGTATTAATTTTGTCTACGGAGTGCACCATTCCTTTGGTTATATATATATATATATGTGCTTTAATCTTGCATTCATTTGTCTTTGCTTTCATTTTTAACATACTTTAACATACTTTTTTTAACATAAATGTAAATCTAGCATATGATATACTGTGCATTATTTGGGAAAAAATACTTTCAAATGCAAAAGTAATCTTCACTTTCGCAATTTCATGCAGAGTTGCACAGTCTAATGAAATCTGTGTAATCCTTCTAGATTGGGAGAACACACAACACAAACCTTCACATTACAGTGGGTACAGTCTCAAATTGACATTACATCTACATATGTAAGAGAACATTAACATTTTTATCATAAATTACACAATTCCAGCATGGGAAATTTGAACTTTTTTAAACATGTTATAAATCTTTGAATGAATATGCATTTGGTTGAATTGTATATGTATTTGCTAATCTTAAACTAGCCATAGACCAAAGCCGTATGAATCATCGTACGATCGAACTTCCCCATCTCCCGACCTGCCACTAACCATTCAGATCAAATAAAGTAGTAAAAGAACAGATCAGCCGATGTTCTGCCCCTGACAGCAATCGTATGAAAGTTATGTCCGACCAAAGCTAGTGACAGTCTCCCACTGAAAATCGTACAATAAGCAATACATACAGAGATATTATCAGCAGCCGACAGAAATCTTTTAACCTGTCCGATTGACCAAACGACCGATCTCCGCCGGACGAAAATGTCGGGACTCTCTCTACACACGGTCCAAAAATCGTACGAATCCTCGATTCGTATGATCTGATCTTTTCGTCTATGGCAAGCTTTACAGGCAAAGAGCCTAATATAATTTGAAAGCTTTTTGGTGGTATTAAGTAAGTACTTAAAGGTAGCTTTCTCTTTTTTTTAAAATGTATTTGTCTTTCATTCTGGAGTTTACATTTTTGTCTAGTTATTAAGTATGATTTACAAAAATTAAAAAGAGTATAGTGGTTATGGTGATATGGTGGTTATTGTGGTTTCTTTTTAGAACAATGTCTGTTCATGTTCTAGATTCTTTCAAGTCTATCTGTAAAAAAGTAATTCATTCAATTAGTAAATTAGTTTTTTTATTAAAATACCTTAATAAGATCACCTAATCACCCTATGTTTGATACCCTAAAAAAAGAAAAGATAAACAACAAAAGCAAGAAGTTCCTCGGTGTCTAAATGAGTGTCATTGTTTAAACAGAAAATTTAATTTTATAATGACAAGAATAGAAAGACTTTCCTAGCAGTCTATTGGTTCTCATATGAACATATGTTCACATTATTCCTTACTGCTTACATTTTTGTAACATGTTTTTCTTTTTGTTTTAGATTAAGAATGTTGTGTCCCAGCTTTATTGGTGGTTATATGTTGGATATTTGTTATATGTTGGATCTTCAATTAGCCCTTCCATGACTGGTCATCTGATAGCATCATTGTTCTTGCTGGCATATTATATATGTTTATTATGGTTAACAAAATGTTAATAAAGCTATGGCCTTTTCTTTCCCAGTAAGCCTTGCTGCATCTAATTAATTGGATGGGAAGAGGTAAGCCATGCTATGGGGCATAAATATAAGTGCTGTAGAATATTTTATTACTGCTCGGTATAATACTTTACCAATTCTTTAACAATTCTAAACTCTTTCTCCCTGTATTCAGTTTGTATTGGGGAATAAGGATTTAAATAGGTATCAGTGCTTAGTAATGCTATTCTGCTGCACTGAGCCCTTTTACCTGAGCATTATCAGGGACCTTTTTACCCATAAAGAGGATCCCCCCACTAGAGGCCCCCCCTTCAGACTAGAGAAAAAGAACTTTCTTTGATGCAGTGTAGGTGGTTCTTTACAGTCAGGACAGTGAGGTTGTGGAATGCACTGCCGGGTGATGTTGTGATGGCTGAATCTGGTAATGCCTTTAAGAATGGCTTAGATGATTTCTTGGATAGACATAATATCAAAGGCTATTGTGATACTACAATCTATAAGCAGTATTGATAAGGGTATATATAATTTATGTGTGTGTATGGAGGGGACGTTGTTTGTATGTATGGATGCTGGGTTTCATTTGTAGGCATTGAACTTGATGGACTTCGGTCATTTTTCAACCCAATCTAAAATGTAACCTATAAGAACAGTTTGTTAGGTTGCTATTGTGTAGTGCATAGAGTTACGCATTAAGCTGTCCGAGAGCATACTTGTTCATGAAGAAGATATGAAGACCACTTGTCTTAGTTTAAGAGCAATAATTACCATAGGCATTCTCCATATCTATTTAGTGCATTTTCCTGTAGGTTTACAAACCTCTACCATACAGAAAGGTACTCACCTGCCTCCAAAGCAGCCAAAATAACAAGCCCATTTTTCACCTGGTGATTTGCTGCAATCTAAAGACTTCTCCTGATCAACCATATTTTAAATGGTTCATTTCCACTCCTAACGGAATGAAAAAAGTTACAAAGAGGAAACAAATACCCTGCCTGGACTGGGCTCTTAAAATCAGAGGGGCAAGAGAAAATATTTATAAAGGACCTATTTTATTGTATAACAATTCTTAGGTATTTTCAGTATACTGTATACATTAAAGAGATTCTGACAGGATTTTTATGGTGTAGTTTTTATTTCTAAATTATGCTGTTTACACTGCAAATAATTAACTCTACAATATAAAGTGTAATTCCTAACCCAACAAGTGTATTTTTTAGTTGTCATATTGGTGCTTAGGCAGCCATCTCAGGTCATTTTGCCTGGTCATGTGCTTTCAGAAAGAGCCAGCACTTTAGGATAGAACTGCTTTCTGGCAGGCTGTTGTTTCTCCTACTCAATGCAACTAAATGTGTGGCAGTGGGACCTGGATTTTACTATTGAGTGCTGTTCTTATGTCTACCAGGGAGCTGTTATCTTTTGAAAGCGAGCTGCTATCTGGTTACCTTCCCATTGTTCTGCTGTTAGACTGCTGGGTGGGGGAGGGGGTGATATCACTCCAACTTGCAGTACAGCAGTAAAGAGTGACTGAAGTTTATCAGAGCATGACTGGGGGCAGCTGGGAAATTGACAATATGTCTAGGCCAATGTCAGATTTCAAAATTAAATTTTGTTTTTTTGAGAAATGAATTTCAGTGCAGAATTCTGCTGGAGCAGCACTATTAACTGATGCGTATTAAAAAAATATTTTTCCCATGACAGTATCCCTTTAAGGATGTCCAGCCTGAAGCCCCGAAGATTTACAACTAACTCCTTAAGTAGGTGTGCCCTCCCTTCTTGCTGTATTGATCAGGCCACCTTCTTTCTGCTGTTGCCCCTGTTAATATTCAAAAATAGAATAGCATTCTGTTGCTTATACGAAGGTATAGAAAGGGCACAGTAATATAACGGTTTCTATACTTTTCTAACCATTAGCCATGCCTGCAGAAATCAAAATTATTAAAACCAAAACACGCTGATGAACCATATGATGACTCTGTTTATTTGGATATCAGCAAACACAGAGCTTGTGTGTGCAGGTAATAGCATATGTTTAACTGTGATAGCAGCACTGCAGGAACTGGCAAAGCGAGTAATTGCCGAGGGCAATAGGAAATAAATACAGGTTTACTGCAAGAGATAAGCATATATTGTAATTTTTCCAAGACACTGTTTAGTAAGCGTTATGAAATGATGTGTAGTTGTATCACGGATATGTGTCAGGGAAATGTCATGAGGGGAACAGTGCAAGCTGCCTGGTTAAAATGAGGAAAAGGTTGTACGTGTTTGCTTCAGGCTCACTGGGGCCAGACAGGTTTTGTAACCCAGCTGCATTGAAAACCACTTAGCACATTCTCATGCAGACGATCCTCCATAAATTGTTAGCCCAAGGATAAATTTTCCTCTATTTTTACTGTTTTGAGTCAAAATAATAGTATTAGTATTTTTCTGCTGTCTTGGGAGTTTCCTACCTTGCTACATCTTTACAAACAGACATTATTCTATTTGTGTCAGTATTAAAGCCAAAAATCTACCGGGAGAAAAAAAAATACATCAATATAATTTAGTTAGGCATATGCAGTAGCATATTTGGAATTCTATCGGGTCTCTTTTCTCCTGGGTTTTGTGTTTTATTATTCACAAGCTGTTATGTGGGATGTAGAAAGCCTGACTTCTGTCTGCTCTAAAGGGATTATGCACCATCATGTGGGCACGTCTGGTACTTTCCTGCTCACAATGCTCTTTGTTATGTAGAACATACACGTATTATGAAAATCTCTTTGTCTATTTGTTGGAAAATAACAGTATCTATACCTGTTATTCAAGGACTACATAAGAACATCATTTTGTTTTAATTTGGTTGGAAAATAAAATTATCATTTGAAATCTTTCTTGAATACATTTTTTTTATTTGATTTTTTTCACCATGCATATCTAACACTCTTACTATAAAAATAAACATTTAATATCATCCCTCACATCCATCCCTATTCTGTCCTGTAAAGGTGCTTCTCTGCTTTCAGTCTGGCAGTGCTCCATGGTATTGTGGGGAGAGACTGTGCCCTCGTGCTTATATATACAGAACTTAAAGGACAAGGCAAGCCTCCTAAAAATGACATCACCCCTTCTATCGTGGTTTTTTTCACATAAGTTCTTATGTTGCTGAAAATCCATAGTTGAAAACTTGTGAGCGCTTCTCCAGTTGCAGCCACCATATTCTAAGTAGGGATCATGACTGCTTTTTGATGTGCAGACGCAGGCTCACAGTCTTGGGGATATATTTATCAAAGAGTGAAGTTAGAGATCACCACAGTCCTCTATAGTTAAATTCCGCCACTCTCCATTCATTTCTATGGGATTTTGAAAGGCGTATTTATTAAAGGATGTACTTTCACTTTCTCCCATTGATAAATACTCTTTTAAAAATCCCATAGAAATGAATGGAGAGTGGTGGAATTTCACTCTAGAGGACTGTGGCGACCTTTAACTTCACTCTTTGATAATTGGCCTTTCTGGGGAATGTAGAATTGTGGGAAATTAATAAAACCTCAAGGGGCAGATTCACTTATGGGTGAATTTTCGCCAGCGTCAGCTTCACACCCATCGCACCACTTCGAATATGCTCATTCACTAAAATGCAAAGTTTTGTCCCGGGCTTCGAATGCTGGAGAATTTTATATATTTATATATAATTTTAAATATTGTTACTTCGGCTGTGGGAGCATTTCATATCGAAGATGCGCTAGCATTCATTTGTGCCTAGCGAAACTTCGCTAGTGATCTTGCTCTTAGGTCAATTTGCATAAGGCGGGAAATTTAAAGTTGTATGGGCACCTTTATTATAAATTTTGCTGCAAATGGTTTAAGTTACCGGTTTATATTACACATGTCCAGGGAACCTTAATAAAGACAAGAGAGTTAATATAATGCCCTACATATGAGCCCACTGTAAAATGAATGTTCCATATGTTAGAAAATGTCTGGAAAAAAACGGTTCCCTAAAAAAAGTTTTTACAGGCAATCAGGCTGAAATCAGGCTGAAAAAAGGAAAAAACGCCAATGTTTTTTGAACTTTGATGCATTCAGCTCACAGGATATGATGTAAGTGTCAGAAGATTGAGGAAGATCTATCTGCTTTATAGCACTTTGCCTGGTAGGAGGTTGTGAAGGCAACTCTGGCAAAAGAGGTAGCATTCAGTAAAATCCACATTTTAGCAAATTTGCAGAGTAATGTCTGTTCGCCAGAGCGAAAATTCGCCTGGCGAAAGAGGGCGAATGACCGCTAGCGACTGTCTGTTACGCTAGCCAATTGGCGCCTGTTAGTAAATTGGCTATGTCCCTGAGGGTGGCAACGCTGGCGAAAAGTCGCTAGCTTTAGCCACTTCGCTCTTTAGTAAATCTGCCCCCAAGCCCTTTTGACTTCAGTAAAAGTAGGCTTTTAAAACGTTATTGCCATTGGGGTTGCATTGTCCTTTAATGCCCCACAAGTGGTGGTTCTTGCATGAGTTAATGGTGTAGGGATGTGTAAAATAGCCACCCCTAGTATTATTGTCAGGCAGTCCCTCAGTGTTATAAACATCTAACTGGGTCCTAAAGTACAGTTGGGAGGGGTACTCTTTGTTCTTCCTGCTCTAAGCTATGCCCCTTGCTGTTTCTCACAGTGACCAGCAGATGGCACTGTGCTAGGATATAAAAGGCTCTGAAGCCATGCTTTCAGTGTCCATTTTGTGCTAGCTCTAACCTGAATAGGCATGTAGAGCTCTGTGGAACCTAGACAGGTCAGGTCTAGTCAGAATAGGCTACTCACCATTATAGGTTACTCTAGAAGTAACAGACAGGTTATTTAGCTGAGCAGCTCAAGGCTCCGACGAGGAGAGTCAGAGGAATTAAGATCCCGGGTACTAATAGCCCAGAAGTAGGGACTGAGTGTATAGGAACAGGGTAGATAGATTCCCCTCAGGTTCCACTTAGGGAAAAGGCTGAAAGCTGGGTGTACCTTTATTGCTGCTGAGCACGTCCTCTTGCCTGTGGGGACTAATACTGACCAAATGGTGCTGTGAGTATTGCCTATTCAATGTGATGCTAAACCCTGTCATGCTCTATTGTATACTCCACTGAGGATTGTATATGTTCAATAAACAAGTTCATGGTTAAGTTATAAGAACCACTGGTGCCCAATTATTATACCCTGTATCCAGTTACAGTGCACTACACCCTGCCTCCACACCGTTACGAGGGTTTATCCCTAAGATTATAGGTCTCATCCGGAGAACTTTTACTGGGAGTGGAGCTCAATAGTGGTGTACAGTACACACAATTTACTATAGCGATACAACGATACCACACAAACTGGCAATCTGTGGGTTCTACCAAATGCCAGAGGGGTTGCTATAAGGTGCCATAGAAAGTCAGTATTTAGTGGGCTGGTGGGGGCTATTTGGGCCTCTGTGTACCTGAAATGCCAGGACCTATTTTTATTCTCAGTCCAGACCTGCACACAAATATAGATCTACAAAAGTAGTGACCTCTGGAAACTTAGTTTTATTTCACATACTGTATAGTCTAGCTGTCTTATAGGAAAATATGATGCAAAGCATTAGTGGAATCAAAATGAGTTAAGACAGAATAAATTGCAATGTAATAGTTTTTCTGTGTTACAGTGCAATTGTAACTGTGCATAGGGCTTATGTTTTTTTAGATCTGCTTTTTTGACACAAAACTACTTTTCCCTTGTTTTTACATAAAATGGGCAATAGATGAGACCTTTACTACAATTGTGATAACAAAGAGAAAACTGTTCTCATTGAAAGTGTTTTACATTTATATCTATTCCCAGAGGTCCTTAATTAGCACAATAAATGCAGTTACAATTGCAGTTTTAATTGTTCACTCCTACAAGAGCTGTTAGTTAAAATGGGATTCATATCCTATTTACATGTAAAGCACTTAATCTTTCCATAAATGTTCAGTATTATATATATATATATATATATAAGTATAGATGATTTTAACCTTCTGCATGTTCTTGTAAATGCTCACTAACATATATTAGTATAATTTATCCTCCACCAGGAGCCTTACATATTTGGGTATTCATGTTAATTTGAATGAGTGGTAGCAGCCGTGGTTGCACTGACCAATTAGCGTCATCAAAAGACATATAAACTTAGTGCCCTCTGTTGGCCAAATCATAAGTTGGAAGAAATTGGTTTGCTTAAATATACAACCCAATTACTCAAATTACTGAAATTAATATATCTCTCATTCTAGATGTTGCATTTTTTTATTGCCAGTCAACAATAATGATGATTCATGATTATTGGTCAAAATAATGTCATCCAAGAGTAGCGCTTGGATGAGCCTGATATAAAATCTGTTTCCTGCAAGTTGCCTTTGGCAGTATTTGTGAGAGGAACCAATACTATGTACACCCTTTGTAGATGAAAAAGACCACATCAATGCCTCCACAAAAGTTCAATGTATGTAGCCAATATGTCACGACCGGCACCCAATACCAGAACAAGTGGCAAGTACCCTGGTCTCGGCTCGGCTTCACCAGTAATGTGACCACCATTGGGCTTCGGGAGGAGCCCTCAGCTTACTTGGGTGCTGCCTGGACTTAACGAGGGGAACAAGGCGAGAAGTTCTTGCTGGCAAAGGGGCACGGCTGTTAGCAGAGTCTTTTGGGCCGAAGTCACGGTACAAATGGAACAGGCTGGGTCGAGGCAGGCAGATATCAAGAATCGTCTGGCAGGCAAGGGTCAAAACCGGGTAATCAAACAGATGGGGTCAGGCAGAAAGAGTAGTCGAGATGCAGGCAAAGGTCAGGATTCAGATATCAGAATTGTCAGGAACAGGCAGGGATCAAAACCGGAATAACAGATATAAGTTTACAGGAAGAGACAGCACAAGGCTTCAGGAACCACCAGAATCAAGATTCTATCACGGGCAAACTCTGGAAGCCCTTTCACCCTATTTATACAGTTTAAATATGGCGCCATTGCGCGCTGGCGTCATCACGCCAGCGCACCTGCGCCTTTAAGGAACATGGAGCGTGCACGCCCTTAGTGAGGCAAGATGGCACCGGCACTGGACCATGTGGCGGGCGTCCCCGCCGATGGCGCGGCGGGCGACCCTGCCGCACAGGTATTTTTATTACACAATAGATGTAAGGAAATGTAACTTCCTTTAAGACTCTTGGCAGCACCTCTATGTTGTCTGCCCCTCACTCTGTCCATTAATTTGTCATGGTCCGATTAGAATTTACCTTGATCTTTTTAGGAGTGGCTTGTTTGCTTGGGGTGTATACAAAGTACTTGCTTAAGCTACTTCACAATATGTTTAGTGACAGCCAATTCAGCTGAAGAACCACAAATGTTCTAGCCGCACGTTGTCCAACTTCTTAAAGGCATTGTATCTAGAATGACTTCAATGAACCTGACATAGAAACAATGTTGTTTATTCTTTCTCCTGTCTCATGAAAATAGAGTGACACCTTTGGCTTGAAGGACTCTGAAGACAATACTTGTTTTCCTTGACTTTTAAAAGGGCAGTATACCCCTGTACTTGACTTGAGTGAATAGGACTTGTGCTTATATTTTTTTAGCTAAACACGACAAACTTCATGTTGGCCCTTGTGAGGTAGACAATTAGATTTCCAGTGCACAGATGATCCCCATGCATAATGGACTTCTCATCTGTAGGGCAAAAGAGTCATTGAAAAGAATGAGTGATGTTTACCAGTAATATACAGTAAGTATCTATCTCACAAGGACCAAACATGCAATAGCTTTGATTTCCCTGTTTGCCATGTTTAACTCAAGAAATAACAAAAAACATTTTAATGATCAAATCAAAAAGCACAAGTCCAGGGTCGGACTGGACATGGGGGGGCCCACCGGGTAACTATACTCCGGCCCCCCCGCGCGCATGCGCAAGCGTCTGGCCGCTCGCCAGCGCGCATGCGCAAGCGTCTTGGTGCTCGCCAGCGCGCATGTGCGAATGTTTCGGCGCACGCTGGTGTGCGCGCAAACGCCGGTGCGCATGCGCAAACACCAACGCGCATGCGATACCGGCAAACAGATTAATTTTTATTTGGGGGCCCAGACATCGGCGGAGGGGGGCCAGAACATTGGGGGAGGGGGCTGGGCCGACGGGGGCCCATGAAGGCCGGGGCCCACCGGGTTTTTTCCCGGTTTCCCGCCGTCCCAGTCCGACACTGCACAAGTCAATAATAATGAAACTCATGTTAAAAATGGGTTATAATGTCTCTTTAAAAGTAAATTGGTTGATGGAGCAGCAATTAATTGATTCCATGTAAAGAGCCAAAAGAAAAAAGATTTCGACTGGGTTTTTTTCTGGAAATAGCTTTTACAAATCGACTGATAAGGATAATAGCAGCCAGGGGGAAATATATGAAACGGCCGAAGGTTGAGATTTGTCCTTAATTTTGAAGATTTGAGACACAGGCATTCAAAAGTTTTTGTGATGCAAACTGTCTTGAAAATGCTTTCCAAATCACCATTAGATTTTCAACGCTTGCCTCTAGGCCTTTGTTATTCAACGCTTGCCTCTAGGCCTTTGTTAATCAACAGCAAACTTGCAAAAAATAAAGATTGACTTATTTTTTTATCTATATAAATAGGAAACACAAAATACATTGAATTCAATGGGCATTTTTTGTAACTCATGCAAAATACCTTGAAGTCAGAAGGTGTGTTTCCGTGGCTTTTAGTTTTTCATCCAAAAAATTTTATTAAACCAGTGTTTTTTTCTCACTGCTTTTTTGTGTAGTGTTTTTCTCTGACTTTTTTGGGGTAAAATTTTGCCACATTTTTTTTTAAAAAATCCTATTGCCACAAATTGTTGATAATTTTATTGCTATGACCTCGTTATATGGAAAGCAAAACTCAGAGATAAGGCTATTTCAAATAGAATGAGGTTTATTGAGTTTAACAAAGAACATATAATGGTTTTGCTTTGGGAAAAACATCAATGTTACACCGAAGTGTAACCTGAGGCTTTTGCCAAAGACATTCCCCCACAAGCTTTTATAGGTTAAAATGGGTGTACACATACATACGTTATATATAACTTGAACCCTCCCAAAATGTTGGAAGAGGACTGATGTTCTTAACTACAGATATTGCACTGAAAATAGTTTCCCGCTTACAACAGCCTTGCAGTTCTTTATCTGTTAAAAGCAGACACAGGGAGGGACTCAGTATATGAAGAAAGCACTTCTGTACAAAGGGGCCTCATCTAGTATCTGCTGACACTCTGAATTCTGTCAGTAACTTACAAAGTGGACTCTCATCACTGGGTGTCATTAATAAGAGAAATAATAAATGGGGGAACATCACCCATCCCTTCACCTTTCCTGCCTTGGGAATGTGGTTATTGCTGAGTCAGAATGATAGGGGCATTTGTTATTAGACTTTATTATTCTTACAGAGCAACAAAATCATGGAGCACCAGGCAGCATTTGGGGTCATATAAAAGATCCAAATTTATTGAAAAATCATAAAATCATGGTGAGCAAACCAGTGAACATAGCCCCACGCTTAACGCGTTTCGTGGCCTCACGCCACTTCTTCAGAAGCACCGTGCTTCTGAAGAAGTGGCGTGAGGCCACGAAACGCGTTAGGCCATATAAATGTAGTCATATAAAAAATATATTATCAAAATTCATGCCTGGAAAAAAATGTAGTCATATAAAAAATATATTATCAAAATTCATGCCTGGAAAAAAAATTCTGCACATATCTAGCCATTAGGTAGACAGTAAATACAGGGCTCAGCTAAGTCTGAATGACAGGTAAGATGGGGGATGAGTAGTGGGATGGAGTGGAGATGCCTAAGTACCTCTCAATATCCCCCCACCATTAATACAGCATTGCCAAAGGCAGGCAGCAGTGTGTTCATTTGTCACATGAAAGGTTGATATTAACTCTTCTTTTTTGCACTTTGCACCTTTGCCTTATAAATGAACCCTAATGCACTATGTCAGAGCTTCCTGGATAATAGTTCTTGATTATAACTCCTATACATCTATACATTTGTTATCCAGAAAGTTCATATGCAGAATGCTCAAAAATACATTAAAGGGGTTATTTACTAAACTCCATTTTTTTCTGGTCGGGGTTTTAAGGGGGAAAAACACAATTTCTTTGTAGAATATTTAACCCTGATGCTGTTTTAAGGTTGAATAAAAGAGTACTCCATCTCAAACCTGCCGAGGTCACGTAGAAGTCAATGGCAGGTGTCCCATTTACAACTGGAAGATATCATGATTATGATCAGTGTTTTTAGGTGTTTGGACGTGTGCACGGAGTTTGGACGAAGTAGTTTTAAGAAAATAGTGAGAAAGTTTCAGATTTTGTTAAATAATCCCCTAAATGGCCCATAATGTCATATTATTTAAAAAGAGTTCATTTTTACTTGAAGTTAACTAGTACAGCAAAAAATTCACATTGATAGCAAAACAAAATTACGTTTTTCATTGTTTTTAGCAGCCTTTAGACATATTCCACAATATAAGAATACTTTTTTTGGGAAAACCCAGGACCCAAGCACACCAATGATTTAGGTATTTTCTGACATGTAAAATGATGCTCTGGAAAACACTCAAAACATGGTCATTCATTTTTCCCTGGCCATTAAAAATGTAAAATATTAATCATATATATGGTAAGAAATCAAAACATCCCAACACAAAACATTGCTAATATTGCATATTTAATATCTGGACAAGTTGGACTCACACCTCTCTCTTGTGAAGCGTAACTAGTGAGACACAATAATGAATATTTAAACAGAAGAAGACAGCAGAAGATAATTGAAACTAATAACAGGCGACACAGGGAAAGAAGAAAACAAGCAGGACGAAAGGAGTACAGGAAGGAGTGTCCATTAAACTTTGAAAGGCAACTGTCCAAAGATGATAGTAACCACGGTCAGGCAGCCAAACTGTGTGTCACATTAGTTTATCTGCCATTTCCAGAAACCATTGCTCATCTAGGCATAGTCAGCCCAAGGCAAGTTTACTTGCTTATATTTTTTTTGCAGTAATGTCCTCAGCTCTTCAAGCATAAATTTGTGTTTTTTCATGATTTGTTTTCTTATTACACTGACCTACAGATGAAATTAATTCAATAACAATTTGTTTTAGAAATTAATATAAACACATTTTTCCTCTCTGTCAAAAAATCCTTTATTATATGATTCCTTATTATTGGTGTTAATGCAAAATGAGCAAACTGGACATATGAGTGAGACCAGACATGCACAAAGCAAAACAAACAAAAGATTTTAAAACAACCTATTCTGTTGTTTGGATATTACTGAACACAACATAAAAGGTATTGCAGCCCCTCGTAAGTTATGAGTTACTAACTGATTGGGCTTACTCTTGCTTTCTAATATTTATGGGCAGATTTATCAAAGGCCAAATTTCGAATTTATGTGAATTTTTACTCTAATAAATTTAAATATACACACAACTCGAATGAGAGCTTATTTAAGAAAAAAATTGAATGTCAAATATTTGATCGAATAGTCCCGACTCGAAAATTCAAATCGAATTTGAATAGAATTTTCCCTCTGAAAAAAACTTGAATGTCAGGAAGGCAATTATCATATTCCTCTTGAAAGTTCTGAATTATTGGAAGGCCATCTCTCATAGTCTCAGTTTTACTCTGCAATAAAAAATAATAATAATAAGTACTTGATCTTAACTAAGATATAATTAATCATTACTGAAGGCAAACCCATTGCGTTCATTTAATGTTTAAACTATTTTTTAGAAAACAAAAGGTATGGAAATCCAGATCAGTTTTCTGGAAAAACCCCAGGTCCCGAGCATTTTGAATAACAGGTCCCATTTCTGTACTTGTAAACCATCTACCATGCTGTGCTGTAGCTGCTGAGTTTAAATTTAAGCAAGTCTAAGCAAAATGATTTCAGTGATATCAATTTCAATGTTTTCTTTCTGTTACTGGCATTGTGCATGTCAGTGTTTTTGTTTTGCCATTTTATTGCCTTGATGCACTTGTCATTGTGTTTCCTTCATTGTTTTCCTCACAGATGAACACTTGTATAGTATATCTTTTATCTGTGAAGTGATACCACATCAGGTCTGTGCTGTATACAAATTAGTAGTATCCCTAATATTCCTCATTCTATACATATTACATTTGGTTGCACTAAATTTTTTGTAATCTGTGGCAGCTTTTTTGTATGTATATATTCTGATCCTAATACTTCATTCTTTTGCTGTTTTGTGTGAATACTTTCCTGTTTTGGGGCAGCCTAAACAAGGAAATTAATATTAATTTCACATACAATCTATAATTTTGGGTGGTTGGTGGGACAACTTAACTTTTTCTATAATATGTTGTAAAGCTTTAAAACATTTGGGATGAACAGAATATAAAGCAAAATTCTACTTGAATTTTGTCCACCTCCACCTATTTTAAAGTTTTTAGGTAACGTTCCCCCTTGCTTTCTAAACCAACACATTGAGATAAATAAAAATAAATAAACTAACAAGGACCCCGAACAATTTTACCTGTAAGCCACATTCATGTGCTTATGCTTAAGCCACACGAGCATGACCAAAAGTCCTGTGGGTTGGAAAATTAAGGTTGTGTATTTGATCGCCCCCTACAAGAGGTTCTGGTTGGAAGTAAACTTTTGTCTTTATGCCTCTAAAACTTGTCCCCAAGCAAGGAAACTAGAATTCAGCACCTGCTTTGAAGCTAATGGGAGAAGCAACAAAAGGGGTTGGTGAGCAACATGTTTCTTAAGAGCCAATGGTTGGAACCACTGCTGTAAACCATCAATAAACAGGAGGAGCTGCATATTGCCTCACACTCTATTTCACAAGTCCAATATGATACTTCTGTGGAGCATCACGGGAATGCAAAAAGTTCTGATGACACAATTGTTTGTTCAAATGGACCACAGAGTTATGTGACTGGCAGCCCTGTGCATGGGTGGTAAATCCCTTCATGCTCCCCTTGTTTGCACATTATTCTTAAAGTGATACTGACACTAAAAAACTACTTTTTAAAATATGAAAGTATATTAAAAGTTACCTATAGGTCATGTTGATTGTTTTTTGCTGAGAGGTTTGTTACTGTAAGTAATTGTTAGTTGAAGTTCCTAAACCTGATTGTTTTGCCAACCTGACTGTCCCATCTCAGCCTGTCAGTTAAAGTTTCCAATGCTAACGGACTCCTGCTACACAAATATGGCAGCCCCCTCATACAGGAACATGGGGCATGAGACGGGTAATATAAAAGCATCCTGCAAATACTTTATAGTTTTATACTTTAAGGCAATATTATGATAGATATAAAAAAGAGTTTACCTTCTGGTGTCAGTATCTCTTTAAGAACATGAAGCAAATGAAGAGGTGTAAGGTGCTTTGGAGCCCTGTACATAACATTTATGGCAACAAATGCATGCCTGTTAGTTAGAGTTAGAGTTTGGTTATATTGTTATTTAATGAGCCCTTATAACTTGAATATTTTACTTGGACATTGTTACTACTATATCTGATCTGATGGGTGGTGAGGGGGCCAGGGCACCAAAAAACAGTTGCAATGACACTGTAATTGTGAGTAAAAAACATGGCAGCTTTTTACCAAACTTGCCATTTGCACACTGCACTGGTATAAGTAAACAATTTTTCATGTGTGCCATAAGCCCAAGGGTTCTATCTTAGATATGTTACCCCAATGGAAAAGGTAGGGGCCATCATACTACATCCCAGGGCTGGGCCATACCGCGACGAAGGGGAGAGTGACAGAGGGGAGGAGATTGTGACGGAGGGGAGGGAGGGGAGGGAGGGTTGAGCAATTGAGGGGAGAGGAGGGAGGGGAGAGCGACAGAGGGGAGGAGATTGTGATGGAGGGGAGGGAGGGGTGAGCATTTGAGGGGAGAGGAAGTAGGCGAGAGTGACAGAGAGGAGGGTAACAGGAGGGAGGGGAGAATGACGGAGGGGTGGGTGACAGAGGAAGGAAGGGGAGTAAGACTGAGGGGTGCAAAGAAGGACTAGGGGTAGGCAGAAGACAATTTTAGAGGTAGCTGTGCAGCGCCCCCCTATCATTGCGTCCAAGGCAGCTGCTTCTTCTGCCTACCCCTAGTTCCAGCCCTGCTACATACATAATGAATATAAAGTCAGGGGATGAAAGGGAGAAATGTATTAGATGCTCTTTTTTAGGATTTCCAATGCTAGCACCTACTGTATATAACTCCCTAAAATCTTTGCTGCAACTTTTTCATTCTAGAAAGGTGACTTAACCCAGACTTTTCTTTTCTCTGAACATCTCTAAAATATCTTTTGCATTTGCAGTCATTCCTTATCCTTTAGCAGATTTCTATTTAATGGAAATATTGTATTCATCCGGAGACATTTGGAATGCAATTTTCTCCCACAAAACAACTTATTCTTTTCTTCTGTCGATTAGGAACATGACTCTGATGGAACATCAGCTTGAAAGTTAGATAACAACAATGTCCTTGCAATCTGCAGAAAAATTGTTACACTGCAGAATTGTTTGAAGGAATGTCAAGAGCACAGCGGTAAGGAAAATGTAGACAACCCAGCTGGTAAGCATTTCTTTCCTCAAATTATTGATAGCATAGTGGAGAAGAAAAAAAAAGAAAATAATAGAAGAAAACAGTTCATTGAACTTTATTCTAAGATTATGGGATTTAACTCTCATGACGTACTGTATCTACTTTATAGCCAGAGATCACACAAGAGAGAAGACACTGGCTTATGAAACATTTTACCATGAACTCTCTCCTTTCTTCAATGGAATTTATTGAAACTGGATACAGTTATAATTTTTTTAACAAGTATTCACAAAGTGCTAATAAAAGGGTGTTTCAGGCTACACACAAATAGTGACTGATACTAGAGGTACAGGGAGCCTGGTAATAAAATGAGGAATTAAAAGTTTTTTTCTATAGACTGATTATACACATGCAAATACAGTAATGTAAAGTTCAGTTAATTATGGACTTTTGAAAGGAGACTGTAAGTAAGCCATTAGCCTGCAGCAAGATAAGAGAGTTCTGCAGGTGATGGTTTTCATCCATGCATTTGGGGCCCAGTGATTTCTGGAGTTCTACTGGGTTCCAACCTTGGTACAAAAACCAAAAGGAGAGTCGACTGACTCCACAAATGAAAACCAAAAAAAAAAAAAATAATAATAATTTAGAACAACCTTCCACAGTAAATTACAATATGTGTGTAATATGTTATGTTCAGCCGCAATGACACTGTCATTGTGGGGGAGACTCTGCATACAGAAACCAAAAGGAGAGTCGCCTGACACCAAAAATTCAACCCCAAAAAAAAAAAAAACATTTAGAACAACCTCACACAGTAAATCACAATAGATGGGAGCTTCTGGGGGAAGAGGGGTTAGGGGAGCATTACAGTATGTTAACACTAAACAAAAAAAGGAAACAAAGAACCCCCCTAAATGGAGCAGCACTTGTAATTAAATATAAATTTCTTATGCATAAAATTGTAAGCTAAAAACATCTATTAAAAATAACACAGAGGGGATAATATAGGAGATAGGAGAAATCCACATTCAAACAAATTAATAAAGCAATTTCTAGACTACAATAATAATAAACAATATTTTTTAGTTCAGTGAACAAATTCAAATATCCTAAACAGTCACACTATATCTTAACCACAAATAATATTGCATGGTGATCAAGCATGGCATAGAATCCCCAACAGGTCTCACCATAACCAATTTTGAAGTCCAAATGTCCCAAGTAATTACTGTATGTACAGGTATGGGACTTATTATCCCGAAAGTGCAGGACCTGGGTTATTCTGGATAATGGATCTTTATGTAATTTGGATCTTCATACTTGAAGTCTATTAAAAAATCATTTAAACATTAAATAAATCCAACAGGCTGGTTTTGCTTTCTATAAGGATTAATTATATCAGATCAAGTACAAGGTACCGTTTTATTATTATAGAGACAAAGAAAATATATTTTTTTTAAATTGAGATTATTTGAATAAAATGGAGTCTAAAGCTGGCCATAGACGCAAAGATCTCATCTTACGAATCGAGGATTCGTACGATTTTCGGAACGTGTGTGGAGAGTCCCGACATTTTTCATCCGGCGGAGATCGGTCGTTCGGACAGGTTAGAAAAATTTCTGTCGGCTGCGGGTAATATCTCTGCGTGTATTGTCGATCGTACGATTTTCAGTAGAAGACTGTCACTAGCTTTGTCTATCGTACGATTGTTGTCGGGGGCAGAACATCGGCTCATCTGTTGTTTAACTACTTTATTTGGTCGGAATCATAAGACTTTTATCTGAATGGTTAGTGGCAGGTCGGGAGATGGAAAAGTCCGATCGTACATTGATTCGTAGGATCAGATCTTTGCATCCGTGGCCAGCTATGCCATAATTTGCCCCGATAAAAGGTTTCATACCTGTACTTATAGGCATATGCTTTATTAATTTATGTGTTTCATTCTAATTTGGGACTTACACCAGGCCACCTTTTCTCCAGGTCCCTCTGGCAGTTGGAGGGACTACTGGTATTTTATGCAACTAGTTTTCTAAACATGTTTCTAAAAAGTCCACAAGGCATAGACCTATAACTAAGCTATGCTTCAAAATGGTAACCATTCTTAAATAACTGGGTAGTGGTGCTACATGTATACAAGATAAGTGCAGACATACACCCCACTAATAGCACCCCACCTGGCTTTCTGTTCTTTCATTCAAAGCATTGCTGCTATAAAGGCCTCTGGGAGAAATAAGCAGAAGGAGGCATGGCAATATGGGGGAGCTAGTTCACTGGTTCAGGAGGTGGCAAGAGGTGCCAGGATTACAGGGGGAGGGAAAGGTTTCAGGAGCTGATGGGCTGTAGCCATCTTAGGTTTACAGCTTGTCTGAGGGGGTCTTCCTCATTCCCTAAGGTGGGCTCCTAGTACAGGGAATGATAAGAATTGGGTTAAAGAAGTTCAGGGCTGTGACTTTTAATGATACAAATCAAAATTGCATCATTTGTTACCTGATAGTAGAGGTTAGCATTAAGGTGTGAGTTAAACAGTAAACAGGGGGTGAGGGATCTATGGAGAATATTCAGTTAGTTGTCCAAGGAGAAGTATGGAAACTATATACTGTAGACTTGTAATTGATAAATACACCATCAAGACTTTTGTAAAAATATTAACCAGAAAGAGATTTTCGTTCAGTCAGGAAATATTATTCACTTCTAAACAAAGATGTGGTTGCTCTGCTGTATATTGATGAAAGATAGTTCTAGCGCTATTGATTCTACAATGTTTACAATGATTTACTCTTGTTGACATATTCCAGAGAGAATATAGTAGTATATGGCAAGGCGGTGGTCATGCAGGTAAGATATATATATGTGTGTGTGTGTGTGTAAGGAAACAAGCTCAAGTTTATGAAATCTCCCAAGGTGCTGTGTAGAGCAACTGTTTCTGTTACGCTGCTGTGTCTTGGCAGGATATTGATTTTGCTGTGGATGAAAGTGGTTTGTGGGTCATTTATTCCACTGAGGCAAATTCAGGTAACATTATTATCAGTAAACTCATGACGCAACAGTTACTGTGGAAGATTCTTAGCAAACAAAGCGGTTTAAACCAGTGCATCCATCATACAGCATGTGTTGTTCTGTACACTGCAAGGCTATTGAGCACAAGAGAAACAGAAGAGTGAGCTAAGTATAATGCCAGATAAACATTTTGAAATACTGCATATTACTTATTATGGCTCTGAAGAGAATATGTGATATATATATGTTTAGTAATGTGTATAACGATGGTGATATCATTTTTTAGAACAAAGAAGTGACAATGCTAAATAACTGAATATAACAGAAAGACATGAGCTTTGTTTTTGTATATGCACATTAAAGATTATAATATATTGAAACGTTTCTGCACCAGTAGTGTAGAACCCTGCCTTTTGTTTCACTGCAGTGTATCAGGGTGTTCAATGTAGAAAAGAAGTTGGGGAGCGCCTCCCATCAAATGAGAAAAACAGAAGATGGTGTGCAGGGTCAAGTGGTAATTCAAAAGAGAACAAGAAAGAGAAAGAACTGACCCATGTATTTGCACCCTGCCATCAAAGCGGGCTTGTGGACATGCTTTGATGGGAGGGTGCAAATACATGGGTCAGTTCTTTCTCTTTCTTGTTCTCTATCAGGGTGTTCAGTTTACTCTTAGCATGTACAGGAGACAGGTATATGAGATGCAGCAATACTAAGACCAATAGTCCAATATGTCAAAACAAAGGCAACTGTAAATCTTTTCTGCAGGGTAGACACAATCACTGCTAAAGCGCAACTTTATTGCAACCCACACACATGTTTCATTTCCAGACACAAACCGCCAAGCTTTTTCATTCCTCCCAACTATTATTTTCTGCTGGACACAGTCCTGATAATGACAGCTTGGATTTGTATTAAAAAATCCAGAGTTCCTCTTTGATCTCCTGCACTGATGCCAGAAAATGATACAATTAAAATTAAAATAAGAGGCTTTTTGGTACAGAGCACAGAATTCTCAGCACCTGCACTAAGATACAATTGTTACAATTTAAGATAAGCAAAAATACAATTGTAACTATTTAAGATAAGCAAGTCTCTTGGGACTTTACCTGCATTAGCAAAACTGTTACAACATATAAAACATTGCCCTAAAACTCCCAGAAATGTGTCAAACTTTTATAACCTGACAAATTTTGTAAAAGCAACATGGTAATTGGGGGGTGTGGCCATAAAATGCATGTCGTCTATACGTGGTGGACCCCTCTTTCCATTTTGTAAAGGTATGTTTTTTTATTAGGTCTCTGTCCCACCATGAGCCGCCACAGACACCAGACTCTAGAATGGACCAAAAGGACATTACATTTCAAGATAAATACAGTGCTGCCTATATTCTTCAAGGCTGTATTCAAGAATGGAGGGCACATCGAAGTCCCACCTCGCACCATCCCCATATTTTCCAAATCTTTTATTTATCTGGCACAACTTGCAGAGGGTAACTATGAAACAAATGTAAGTACTGAGTAAATGAGCTCTAAGAACTGTTATTTTGCTCCCCTTCACCCCTTGCCTTCAGGGCATTTGTAAAAGAAAAAGGCACATGAGTTGATGATAAAATATTCAAATATTTGGCATTGGACACAGTGGAATGCCGGCAACAATGTATTGATATAAGGTATATAACAAAGATCTGGCTTAAAATAATGCAGTAAACAGGAAAGTCTGCACCCTTGCCTACATTGTAAATAATCCTTAAAGTCCTTATAATAAAATACAGGTTCTTAAATAAAATTTGGATATGAAGCAAAACAAAGATGAACTGTATTTGAAAATAACTTGCCCCTGTTTTGTATCACAAGTCTGCAAGAAAATGCCTTGTTTATTTACTTATTGTATTCTTCAATTTGCCCGGCTGTACAGCAAACAACAAATAAAGCTGTGCTAGTTCGTCTTGTATTTAATTTGGATGGATTGCTATTTTCAGACAGATGGACCATTTTCTAAATAAATTATGTTATTGGGGGGAGGCAAACCATTATACCACTGTCTCTGGAAATCCTTTCCCTCAAAGAGAAAATTAACATGCCAATATTCATCTGCAGTGGTCATTCCCATGCAAAAAACAAACTCAATAAAGCATTATAACGGTCAGAGATCAGAAATGGGATTTGAAGGTATTGTATGTATCTGAATATCAGTGAACAAGGATAATTGCATGTGCACAACACAGCTATTCTTTTATTATCCATGTTTTACATTTCAGGAAAGTATTTGCTCCATTTAGAAGCTTGAAGAGAGTAAAATTAAATAATGGTGTTGTGCTTTTTCTCCTGGCATCTGTCAGTTTCATTTAACAAATACAACAAAATGTTCATTGTTCCATCTGACAAAACAACTGTTGCTTTAGAGAATTGCACTACAAATACATAATGGGAAGAAGAATGCTTCATTCCTCAAGGGCTCTGGAATTTGCCTTCCTTCTGGCAAATTACAAGGGTCAAAGAAATCTGTTGACAATTGTTATTGACTGCTATGCAGGTATATAAGCAATTTCATAGGTATAGGTTCCATGCAGGATGCTGCCACTTTGCAGAGTGATTTGTCTCAGTTGGGAAATCAGCAGCAAACTGAAAAATGAGGTTCAATGTTGATAAATGCAAGGTTATGCATGTTGGCAAAAATAATATAAGTGCAAGTTATACACTAAATGGCAGTGTGTTTGGATATTCCTTAAATGAGAAGGATCTTGGGGTTTTTGTAGATAACAAGTTGTCTAATTCTGGGCAGTGTCATTCTGTGGCTACTAAAGCAAATACAGTTCTGTCTTGAATAAAAAAGGGCATTAACTCAAGGGATGAAAACATAATTATGCCTCTTTATAGGTCCCTGGTGAGGCCTCATCTGGAGTATGCAGTGCAGTTTTGGACTCCAGTCCTTCAGAGGGATATAAATGAGCTGTAGAGAGTGCAGAGACGTGCAACTAAATTGGTTAGAGGGACAGAAGACTTAAATTATGAGGATAGACTGTCAAGGTTGGGGTTGTTTTCTCTGGAAAAAATGCGCTTGCGAGGGGACATGATTACACTTTACAAGTACATTAGAGGACATTATAAACAAATAGCAGGGGACCTTTTTACCCATAAAGTGGATCACCGCACCAGAGGCCACCCCTTTAGATTAGAAGAAAATAACTTTCATTTGAAGCAACGTAGGGTGTTCTTCAGTCAGGACAGTGAGGTTGTGGAATGCACTGCCGGGTGATGTTGTGAAGCTGATTCAGTTAATGCCTTTAAGAATGGCTTGGATGATTTCTTGGACAGACATAATATCAAAGACAATTGTGATACTAAACTCTATAGTTAGTATATGTATGGGTATATAGAATTTATGTGAAAGTAGGGAGGGGTGTATGTATGGATGCTGGGTTTTCATTTGGAGGGTTTGAACTTGATGTACTATGTCTTTTTTCAACCTGATTTAACTATGTAACTAACTATGTAACTAACTATGTAACTAACTATGTAACTATGGACATGAGTTTCCTTAAAAGAACATATACCATAGAATGGGACTATTAAACTAAAAAGTTTACTTTTATTGCCTCTATTAATGCCTCTAGATTTTGCATATCATTATAATTTTTGTATTTGGTCTCATAGCTCTCCTCATTTGTGATATCTGCCTAGCTGACTCCCTTGTCTGGCCTTGTTGCAGTTCATAACACTATAGATCTTTGCACAACAATGATGCAAGATAAAATGTTTTGAAGTCCTAACAGGTTTAAAGATCCAGATCTATTTTGGATTTTGAAATAATGTGGCAAAATCCAGCTTTCCATTAGTCAATACTTTATTTCCTCCCAGTGCTCCTTGGATTGCGGCTGGGTGGCATGCCACCCCTAAAAACTTGCCGTCCTAGGCCCGGGTCTTTGTGGCCTCCACACAAATCCTGGCCTGTCAGCTGAGACTTTTTTTTATGAAGCCTTCAGTAAGTGCCCAAAGTACCACTGGAATAATGATAACTTGCCAATCTACATTGCTCTCCAAAGCTGGACTTTGGGCAAACTGAGCAATTATTCAGGTGCAGCCTTTCAAGCTTGGTCTAGCTGAAATATCTCAAGGGACGGTGTCAAGGAGCCTCTCAGACAATGAGCAGTGCATGAACTTTGTTTATTGTAGCTTTTTATTCTGCTGAATCCAGGTAAAGTTGTTGAACCATGTTAGCGAGTCACAAAGAAATAACAAAAAGTTAGTATAAAGTTGATACCTTTATTGGCTAACTAAGATAATCATAGCAAGCTTATAGAACATGTTAGTTCCTTTAGTTATTCAGTTTGAAAAAATGAACTAAAATGTTCTGAAAGCTTGCTAAGATTATTTTGCCCTATAATTCTGAACAAATTAACAGATAGGGGCTCTTAGGCACAGGCCCTTAAGTGCCTATGTGATAAATACATCTCTGGTATGGTGCCCTCTGTATACCAGTCGATTCTGGAATTGGGCAGGTTAGAAAATGCCATCAGCCAATGCAACATATTAGCCAGTTCATGGTGCATTATTTGAAGGTAGTGAAGAGGAGAGGCAAACGTTGCAGTTTTTGCATACTACAAATGTAATTCTGACACCTTAAAGGGATACTGTCATAGGAATAAATGTTTTTTTTTTCAAAACGTTAATAGTGCTGCTCAAGCAGAATTCTCCACTGAACTCAGTTTCTTAAAGGAGCAAACAGATTTTTTTTACATTCAATTTTGAAATCTGATATGGGGCTAGACATAATGTCAGTTTCCCAGCTGCCCCCAGTCATGTGTGCTCTGATAAACTTCAGTCACTCTTTACTGCTGTACTGCAAGTTGCAATGATATTGCCCCCTCCCCCCCCCTCCCAGCAGCCTAACAACAGAACAATGGGAAGGTAGCCATATAGCAGCTCCCTATAACAAGATAACAGCTGCCTGGTAAGGCTAAATCATCTAAGAACAGCACTCAATAGTAAAAATCCAGGTCCCACTGAGACACATTCAGCTTCATTGAGTAGGAGAAACAACAGCCTGCCAGAAAGCAGTTTCATCCTAAAGTGCTGGCTCTTTCTGAAAGCACATGGCCAGGCAAAATGACCTGAGATGGTGCCTACACACCAATATTGCAACAAATATACACTTGCCGGTTCAGGAATTACATTTTAAATTGTAGAGTGATCTATTTGCAGTGTAAACAGCGTAATTTAGAAATAAAAGTTACGTTATAAAAATCAGGGACAGAATCCCTTTTAAATGATGTATCAGTGGCCAGATGATTAATAATCTTGTAAGAGAATTGAACTGTTTCATGAGACAGAATCAAAAAACAGAAAAGGATTAACATACAGGATACTGGTGTCAACTGTATTTACATTTACAAATGACATTAATACCATTAACATTTTTTTAAATAAATCTGTATTAGAAAGTTTATAACAATTGCATTTTATTAGTGCTTATTCTAGTAGCACTTCTGCCCCCCAGATGCTGCTGGTTGCACTGTGAGCCAGATGAAAAATCTGGTACACATTGAAGGCCGCAGAGTCAAGGGTAAGGACAAGGCCCTGATGTAGGGTTCACATCCTGCCTCTTCTACTTTGTGCCTTGAATCTTATTTGCGCAATGCTCACCACTGTGGGCAAAATGCAAAAAAATGGCTAGTTGTTGCCTTTTTTGCATTTTGCACACAGCTTAGGACATTATAAATGAGATCTATTATGACAAGCAGTCAGGCAAATAGCTTACACTTATCTCAGCAGTCAGTCTTTCTGCATCTTACGATTAGCCCAGTAGCAAAGCAATAATGTCCTATGCATTCAGTCTCAACACACTCTGCTTCTAGTCAATACAGTCAATACCCATTCACACCGCAGGTAAGAGTTATCCATATTCTACCTCCACCACAAAGTCAACGATGAAAGTCTGTCATTAATAAGAGCACATATATTAAAGACTACATTGACTTTGTTCTAAAATTATTTTATTCATTAAAGAGATACTGACACCTGAAATTAAACTTTTTTTACATCTATTATAATATTGGCTTTGCAAGCTACTTCTAACTTTGCCATAAAGTATTTGCATGATGCTTTTACATTACCTGTCTGATCCCCATGTTCCTGTATGAGGGGGCTGCAATATTTGTGCAGCAGGAGTCCGTTAGCATAAGAAACTGTAACTAACAGGCTGAGATGGGACAGTCAGGTTGGCAAAGTCAGAGAGTCAGAGAGTCAGGCTTAGGAACTTCAACTAACAATTATATACAAAAACAAACCTCTCAGCAAAAAATGATCAACATGACCTATAGGTAACATTTAATGTACATTCATATGCTAAAATTCATTTTTTAGTGTCAGTATCACTTTAAATTTGTACTTGGAACTTACAAAGCCATCACTGGACCTTTTTTATTCATAAACTTACATATTTGTCTAGAAAATTGTGTAAATAAGTAAAAATATACAGATGAATATACATATTTATTGATACATTTAGAAATCAAAATGCTTTGGGTGACTATCCAAGTTTAAATATGGCTATTTTTTATTTCTTCTGAGAATAATAAACATTTGTTTAGACAATGCCACTTACTTGAAATCTACCCCTAAACTGCTTAGCACAAAGTGGATTTGGACGAAAAAAGTAATTTTCCAAGAAAACTCTCAATAAAACCCATAAGTCATCCATCATATCCTGACTGCAAAGCATCTAACAATATCAAAGACATCTTTAAAAAAATAAAATCATGAACACATTTATAGGAATAATGTCAACCATGTGCATAGCATATTAAAGGAAAAGTATACACCTAAAAACAAGTTTGCTAAAAACGAGTATATTATTGTGTTGAAAATTGCATTCTGCCTATTGTTTTATTTAAAAAAATTATTTTTCCTATTCTTATGCCGTTGTAAAACACAAATTTGGGCTATGTTTACTGAACTCACCTCCCCATTATTTTATAAACAGAGCACTTTGTTCAGAGCTCCCTATCTACCCAGGTGTGCTGCTACCATGAGACAAGGTGAGATTCTTGCCTCATGCAGCAGCACCCCACTAGATGCCAGGGGTGGTAAAAAGGCGCTCCTGGTAACTTTATGACTTTCAATTCTGTTTTTTTAAATCAGAATTCAGACTCTTCGAGTGCAGAGAGAGCCACTGCCTTATTGATAAGGCTCCCCCCTTTGACCCATGCCAAAGTTCTGAAAGAAGGGCAGCATCAGAAAGTTTGCCACCTTTAAACAAACAAATCTCTCCCTTCTCTAAGCATGTCATCTATCTATCTATCTATCTATCTATCTATCTATCTATCTATCTATCTATCTAGTATATATACATATATTTGCATGTGTGTTCCAACGTATTCCACAGCACTGTACAAGGGTAGAAATGGTTATACATCTAACAAACAAATAGAATAAATATTATATACTGAGTAACACAGGAATATGTGATCCAAAAGGAGAAGGGTATGTGACACAAGCTATTATTAGAATGGATAGGTGAGAGATGTGGCACTGAGTATTGCATTTAGCAACTGGTGGTTGAATAGAGTGTATAATGATAGAAAGCTAAACTAAAGGATGTGTCAAAACCTGCTCAGTCATAAAGTATACCTTGTGTTTATGAGGCACTGGTCCTGAGCAAAACTACCCACAGAGCACTTAAAGTGTTTAAAGGAGAATTAAACCTTAACTAAAGATGTAAAGCAAACCCGATACCCAGAAATCTCCGAATTACGGAATGGCTGTCTCCCAAATTTTTAAAAATGATTTTTCTATGTAATAATAAAACAGTAGCTTGTACTTGATCCCAACTAAGATACAATTAATCCTTATTGGAAGCAAAACCAGCCTATTGGCTTTATTTAATGTTTAAATGAATTTCTACTAGACATAAGGCATAAAGACGCAAATTTCAGAAAGATCTGTTATCTTGAAAACCCCATGTCCCAAGCATTCTGGATAACAGGACCCATACCTGTACATTATGTTTTATGCTTTTATACCTTTACTTTAGTGTGCTTCTGACGATACCCCAGTAGCTCCTCATCTTCTTTTCTGTTGATTCAGTCCACATGCTCTGTGCTGCTGTCACTTACTCTGCTTAGGGACTGACTCGAAATATACAGACTACAAAGAATATAAATGTCACAATGTAAGGCTGATTGGAAAATAATTTGAATTATTGGTACGTGGCAGCTCAGAAAGCAGCACAGTTATCAACAGAATTTAATAATCAGCCCTGTCGCATCAGCTTATATGACCTCATTTTCTGCTTTATCGTTTGCGACCACCATTAAAGCATCACATTAGAGTTTTTTTTTCAGAAGATGCCATACTACATGCTTCAACTGGATACTTCCTGCTCCCTATGCTGGATCATAAGAACCTTTTCCTGAAATGTGATGAAACCGCCCTGAAATGTGATGAAACCGCCCTGAAATGTGATGAAACCAGAATTTTTTTAAAACAAAAATTCTTCCCAAGTCAAATGGAGGAAGGAGCACTGGAGAAACTGAGTGTTGAGGTAAAGGGGTGAATGGGTAGTGATGCCATTTATTTTCGCTTTCATTTTGTTTTTGAAGTGCTCAGCAATGTTTATGGAGGAATGACTGGAGTTCACGGAGAGGTTGTAGGAAAAAAGAAGAGAAATTAAAGTAAAGTAATTATAGTAAGGAACAGTGGTACAGAGAATAAATTGATAAATGCAGTTGGTTTGCCTGGCTAAAAAGAACTCTAGTTTTAACCAATCCCCCAAACATTGATATAAATATTTTTTTTTTATTTCTACATCCTTGTAAACACACGTGCCTTCTTCAATAGGATTATTTTCATCTATTTATGAATTGCCAACAATAAAAGTACATATAAAGTACAGTATACATAAAAAGGACACACAAGGTCAAAGAATGACTTGCGTGATAGAGCTTAATGTTTAAATGGAGAAATGGAAACATAAGTTATGGGTTAGACATAAGATAAAAGCTAAAAAACTAAAGCTTAGACTGGTCCACTAAATTATTTAGTTTCTGCTTTATGAAGAGGCAGGAAGGTTCAAATGTAAATGCAAGTAGCGTGCATTGAGTAAACATATAATTTGATCTGCTTGTGAACTTGATGCTATTATAGGCAGTGATAAGGTTGCTCCCTGTTCTACAGGACAGAGAAAAAAGAGCTAGATGATTGCTTTGCAGATAATTAGCATGAAAGAGGTTAATTACGGCTCTACAAATTGCTGTTATAAAAGGGTTGCCTTGAATTAGTGCTTTAGAGGTCACCTAATGACTAGTGCAAGAGGAATTCGATCCAGCCTTCTCTTTCTCAGTCAGCCAAGCAGAAAAAATATTTATTTCACAAAAGGTTAGTTAGTCTTAAATGAGTTTCCATTAAAAGTAGGAAGTAAAACATGACATTACATATTTTAAATCCTCTTAAAAACAATGCTCTCAGTCACCAGTAAGCAAAGGCAAAACAGAGGCCTCATTGACTGACAGGCCAGCGTGATGAGAAGTTCTACATTGTCTCAATGCTATCATCAGGTACAGAGGTGCATTCAGTAAGGCATTCGTCAGATTGATGGGAAACTCAAACTGAATATGCAGCATATGTTCTCGTTCGTTTTAAAAAGAAATGTTCAGTTAAAACTTTTTCTTA
The DNA here is from genome assembly GCF_017654675.1 of Xenopus laevis. Lineage (NCBI taxonomy): Eukaryota > Metazoa > Chordata > Amphibia > Anura > Pipidae > Xenopus > Xenopus laevis. The sequence continues at coordinate 123,265,749 of NC_054374.1, read as the reverse complement.
TTAAATGTGCTGGTAAACTTCAGTTCTGATTTGTGGAAACAGTAGGATCCATATTTCTTTTTCAAGCAGCCCCTTTATGTAAAGAAATTAGAATGTTAGCTACTGAAGCATATACCTTGCATCTGGGGCAAGAAACGACTAACAAAGTTAAAAAATAAATGCACGTTTGTAAGCTCTACTGGTCAGGAACCACTGATCTTCTTTATCAGTCAATATTTGCATGTTATTATTATTATTTATTTATATATTTATTCATATTCCACAGTGCTTTACACAGATTATACATCATTCAGTTCAGCCCATGAACCAGTGGAACTTACACTCTAAAGTCCCTATCACATTCACACGTACTATGGTCAATATGCTATATGGCACATGCAAGTTTTTTTTTTCTAAATATAATGGTCCTTGGTAAAGGGGTGCAATGCAACCCAAAGTAATAATGTAATATGAGATGAGTATTTTTGCCTCCGTGCAGATTTTAATTTTATCATTGTATTTCAGAGAGCCATTAATTATAATTATACAAATGTGAGTGTAAACTTGTTCAAAGTTAAGTTTATCTGCAGGTTAGTGTCCAATAAAGGACCAATGCTATCAAAACAACAACCAATGAAAACCAGGGAAAGTAAGAACCCTTTAAGACCCTGTAAACTTCAAGCCAACCAGTTCAGATAAGATTTTGATAATAAAGACAAGAATAAAACGTAACTTTTAATCTAGGTTAATTAAAAACACACACACACCAGCCACGAAAATACTACACAAGACTTCATTGTGGAAGTGATGAAGTCCGGGACCATATCCCTAAAAAACACATTTAAAAGCCAGGCATCAGGAGGAATGGTGGGCTGTCAGTGCATTCAACGCTACCATTAACAGCGTGACTGCCACAGTAATGATGCCAAATAGCAGTCCCAGAACCCTCCCTTCCAATCATTCCCCGAGATTAATTCCTACCTATCTACGTGGGGAGGGAGTGGGAGCTATCCACCCACCATCCACCTATGCCACCCGCCTGACGCGTTTCGCCGTAAAAACGGCTTCCTCAGGTGAGTGGGGGATATTGATAGGAAATTGTTGCAGCGAGAAGCGCAATGGATTTATTGGTTAAACACCAGGGTTCTCAATGGCCTGAATGAATGTTTTTCCTTCTCCCCCTTTCTTTAATTTTTCAAGGTTTATTAAAAATTACTTTATATAAGTTTTTTCATTTACTAATTAATTATATCTAGGACATTCATAGATGTCCTTAACATCATTCAGTCCCCTGTGTTTCCAAATGAATAACATCCATGTAGAGATACAATGTAAGTCACATAGTTTTCATTAATAGAATTTAGATGCTTTTTGGGGTATTGCTAGCCTCTCCTGCCATAGTAACCATATGTAATTGAGGCACGCATGCGCACTACAGAGTATCAGCAAAAAGAAAGTGTGTGATCCTGTAGGATGTAACTCTGTAAGGAAAGCAGATAGCCTTCGACGCGCAGAAGTACTGGCAGCACATGCGCATTTGAATTGTAGGCATCTAAGGGCAAATCGTCCAGCGCAACCAGAAGTGACACAATGAGGAAACGCCAACAGACATGGGAAGCTATGGACATCTATTTAAACCTTACTGGGATGCGCACTCGGAACTTATGCCCATGAGGAGCCGTTCTTACGGTGAAACGCGAAACGGGTGGCATAGGTGGACGGTGGGTGGATAGCTCCCACTCGCTCCCCACGTAGATAGGTAGGAATTAATCTTGGGGAACGATTGGAAGGGAGGGTTCTGGGACTGCTATTGGGCATCATTACTTTAACATTACTGTGGCAGTCACGCTGTTAATTCTAGCGTTGAATGCACTGACAGCCCACCATTCCTCCTGATGCCTGGCTTTTAAATGTGTTTTTTAGGGATATGGTCCCGGACTTCATCACTTCCACAATGAAGTCTCATGTAGTATTTTCATGGCTGGTGTGTGTGTGTTTTTAATTAATCTAGATTAAAATTTACGTTTATTCTTGTATTTATTATCAAAATCTTATCGGAACTGGTTGGCTTGAAGTTAACAGGGTCTTAAAGGAGAAGGAATGTTTAAAACTAAGTTAGCCTTATCAGAAAGGTCCATCTAAATATACCAGTAAACCCCCAAAGTAGTGCTGCTCTGAGTCCCCTGTCAAAAGAAACACAGCATTTCTTTCCTTCTATTGTGTACACATGGACTTCTGTATCAGACTTCCTGCCTTCTGCTTAAACCTCATTGCCCTGGGCAAGAGCATGCTCAGTTTGCTCCTCTTCCCCACACTTCTCTACTGTAATCTGAGCCCAGAGCAGGGAGAGACTCAGGCAGGAAGTGATGTCACACCACATTAATACTGCAGCTCCTATCGTAAACAAACAGAGAGTTTCTAGAGCTTTTTACTCAGGTATGGTAAAACATTCTACAGAATAAATATAGCATTCTAGCTTGCACTATTGCAGCTTATCTATTGGCAATAAAATGCCTCCGTAGCTTTCCTTCTCCTTTAAAGGGTTCTTACTTTCCCTGGTTTTCTTTGGTTGTTGTTTTGATAGCCATTAATTATGCAGAAAAATTTACACTGCACAGCAATCACATAATTTATAAAATGACCTTTGATTTTTCTCATCCTTTTGTTTTTTTTTTTTTAAGTCTCTCAGGGCAGTATATTTCTCAGGGATAACAGTTCATTTACAGTTCAGCTTATTTTCTTTCAGATTTGTCCTTGCCAGGAATAGTCCAGCTAGGGAATTGACTCATTTCAGTGTTGAAGTGTTAAGTCGAGGTCTTGACCTGACTCTTCAGCTTTCTTTACCAATCACTTTATAATTCTGGCACCGCATTCTTAGAGTCTGTTACTTTGAGGAAACAATGTACTTGAAGTAATGTGTTTGGGTCCAAACTCCTTAGTGAATTTTAGAAACTATTTGCAATTTGCCAGCATTAACTGTCGATTTCTTTCATATGTGATTGCCCTTCTTTACTCTTGTAGTAGGCACAAAAATAAGTTTATAGCTTATGATCTCTTAAATAAAGAAGACAGGGAAAATCACTAGACAGCTCAGCCCACTGATAACAAATGCTGAACTTGTTCCCAGGGATGGTGCTCCTCTTCAATGAAATAACATTGGACATCTTTGTACACTTTCAAGTTACATTTTGTCTGTCCTGGACCGTGCACATACACAGTATAGTAAAACTTCCAGTTTTTACTATAGTGAAACATGATCCCAGGCGGTTATATGTTATGTGTGTGTGCTCCTTGGACAGCTTTGAGGGCCCCTGAGAAGCAGTCAAAGATGGGAGAATCACCTGAGCTGGTGCATTTTTCAGCAAAGAGGTGTACCAGCTGGGGCAATGAGGTCAGGGATGGTAATCACTGGTTAAGTTGCATGAAAAAACGGCACACCGTTATTTTAATTTTCCTCAAATTTAAAACTTTGACAGTGATGTTAATTTGTTAAACAAATGTAGGAAATTTCACCTGCACACAAGGCTCCTCTTATTAAGCTGTCTCAGGTGCTGAGCAGTATAAAGAAGACGGCACCCCCAAACAGTAAATCAAAAACAGAAAGGTTTGATCTCCATTTGATATGATATCAGTATGCTGGCATTTCATTCATTTGTTAAACCTATATGTGTGGAATGCTCTACAATTTGCACAAAGCAAGAACTGTTTTTTTCAAAGTGCTTTCAAAACCTTAACAGTTAACAGAAGAATCACATTATTTTTAGTTATCGTCACCCTTATTTATATAACATCAGCACATTATGCAATGCTTTACATTCCTTTATAATATTTCTTTATAACTTATAATTAGTGATGGGTGAATTTATTCAGCAGGCGCAAATTGGTAAATATCCACGTTTCACCACCAGCGAATAAATTTGTGAAATTGACGTGAAAATTTTCCAGCATTAAAGTTTCACTAATTTTTCGGGACAAACTCACCCATCACTATTTATAATTTAACAGTAAGGGTTACAGAGCTATTTTGCTTTTATTTATACATCTATTGCTTACAGATTTGCGTATTGGTGCAGAAGAAGGACATTTTTGCTCAATATATGAAAATCCTTGCCAAGCATGGGCATTCTCTTCATTGCTAGACAAATTCAGAATATGGTTTTGCTATTTGCAAAACTAGTTCTAATCTTGTTCCTACTTCTGTGACAAAGTAAATGAAAATGTCACCACTCACCAACCATGCCCTTTATAATGTATTGCTTTCTCCACAAAAATACACTTAAAACTGTTAATTCAATTTACCTTTGTAAGTTCATCAATATCATTCTTTTCCTAATTAAGGTTACATTTATCACATTTAATTCTGTTGATTGAAAACCTTTGTAGAGCACTAAAATGAACAAACCAAAGTTTAAGGAAGGGAAAAAAAGGACCTGTTTCCGTATAGTCAAATTATAGAGAAGAAGCAAACGTTGAACAAAACTGTTCTGAAGTCCATTGGGGTAATGTAGGCATAAAGTTTACTTTAGTTAATTGGTTCCATGACAATGATCAGATGTTTGAATTCAAAGAGCAGCCCAGTGAAAGCTACATACTGATTGGTTACTATAACTGGAGAAAGCTTTTAGCTTGTTATTACTTTACCAACTGACACTGAAATGTCACTTAATAAAGTGGGGGATCATTTATTAGGAGGAGGAGCAGCACCAAAGTTTTTCACCAAAATTCCTCTTTACCCTTTGGTCATGTCAATACACCATTTTTCTCTCATATCTACATTTATTTAGATGCATTACTTCTAATGCTTACAGTCTCTAGATTGCACACACATTCAAACCTACTGGCTTCTGTACTTACAATAGCTTACTTTACTTTGGCTTTTACACATATATACTCAGTCAACATTAACGAGGATATACTCTACTAAATTGGATGGGGTTTTTCTATTTCCATTGATAGTTTGCTTTTACCTCTTGATAAGTGAAACAACAGTCTCAATTTAACGTATACACAGTTCCTCACATTCTAACTCTTATTCTATGAGGGTTTAACCCACTAACCTAACTAATTAGACAAGTTACAGCTAAGGAAGATAATGCCTATGGCATTCAGAGCAAAACATTTGGACCTTTGCTGTAGGCTAAGTGAGATGTCAACGTGTAAAATAGGCATTAGGTTACACCGTTTGCCTGCAACACTGGCTTATTCACATACTAAAAAAAATCTTTCTTCAAAAAATCTTCAAATCCAGAAATTCAAAGGTCAGACGAAAATTGAACATGTATTACAGGCAACAGGCATAGTACCATTTCATTATCTTAATAATATTTATGACCTATCAAACAATCAGTTTTGTAACTACAGTATGTTAGAATCCATCATTTGATACCCGTGAGTCTCTAAGTCCACCAAATTTGGATTAAATGTTTCAAAGCAATTCAACTGGCCACTAAAGACACTACTCTAACCCATGCATTCCTATTGCAGAAACCCTTAGCAATAATACAATGGGAAGAAGATCTGAAACTAAACATAGACCTAAATATGTTGGAAAAACTCTCTCTACAACCACATAACTGTTCATACATTCATCCATACTAACTTATACAGCCCTTTCATTAAAACTTGTATATGACTGGTATTAGTCTACAGACATGATTTGTGTAGAAGCCAAAGAAAATGCCTTAAGGACAATTTTACAACTTTAGTTCCTGTTAGTTTCTTATCTTACTTTTTTTCCCCTTCCATGAAGGGGATCTTGGAGGCCCACCCTAAACCATATAGGAACGTAAAGGTGGCCATACATGTAGAGATCTGCTTGTTTGTCGCCAAACGAGCAGATCTCTCCCCGATATGTCCAAAGATCGGATCATAACAAGGGTAAGCGGGCGGTCAGATTGCGGTATCCGCATTCATGAACAGATGCGGTCCGCAATCTGATGGGATTTTTAGTCCTGTCCAATCGACATCTGCCCAGATGCATGGGCCAATAAGCTGCCGGTCTGTCTGCAGCTTTTATTGGCCCGTGTATGGCCACATTAAAGGAGGACTAAACCCACATGGTGATAAGTCCCCACTGGCCCCCTACCCTGCCTCCCCCCTACACAGTCTTCCGCATGTATTCTACCCCCCTCTAGAAATAGCGGCCACACATGAAGAGTGAGGGCAGCGGAGCTCACAGGCGCCATGTTCTTTTCTTCTGTAATCTTCATGTCTTCTTCCACCCCTTTGGCAATTTCCGTCTCTTTCGGTGCATGAGCAGTTGTTGTGAACCAGAAGATTGCTCCAACTGTGCATGCACCAATACGCTGCTCACTTCATGACGATTACCTCTGCGCTCACTCTGCATGTGCAGTCGCTATTTCTAGAGTGGTCAGAATTCAGGGGTAAGACTATAAAGGGGGAGGCAGGGAGGCGGGCCAGTGGAAGGGGCCAGTGGGACTTATCACCATGGGGGATTTAGTTCTCCTTAAAGAATCCCTGACTGATACTTTCGGTAATATTTATTAAGATTGCTATTTTCATTGCTGTTACTTTACTAGAAAAAAAACTATAGAAAGAAAATATATTCAATAAGCAAATTTTATGGTAGGAATAAAACTGATCACTTTGTGCTAACATTAGGGACATGTTGCATGTGGTGTTTCTGCTTCCGTCTGCTCCTACTTCACTGTGAATGACAGGAATGCCATTGGCCCGTATAAAGATGGGCAGAAAAAAATGCCCTTTATACTTTTTCCGCTTAAAAAAATCTCAGTTTAGACCTTTTAGTTAAATGCTTCCAACACATTTACACAGCACTTTGCAGATACAGGATAAAAATAACTGTTCATCATTCACATCAGTCCCTGCTCCACTGCAGTTTAAATTATTTGCCCCCCATCACATATACCTGACCTGAATTGAAAGAGCTCAGCTCTTATCAGGGGTCAGTCTGTTAGATCAGTGGAACCTGGCTATGCATGATAGTTTGCTGTGAGATCCTGTCTTTAAAGGCTATGCATATTTTTCTTTCATTATTTTTTATCTGTGTCTGTGGCACTATTTGCACAAAGCAGATGTATATAGAGCTGAGGGGTGCCTCTCACATGTTTATCTTATCTAAAATCCATCTATTTATTTGTGATGCAGGGTAGAATTAATGAACAAAAACAACATTTATCAAAATTAAAGCTTTAAATGTTTTCAGAGGTTTTTTTTGTCACACGGCGGCTTCTAATTGTTCCCAAGACCATGTGTTATCACAATACAATGCTTTGTCCTTTTGGTGCTGACTCACTTGCTGCTGGGGTATTTTTTTTTAATCAAAAGTCGAACATAATTAGAGAAGTTTTAGGGCATTATAAACTTCTTTCAAAAGTTGAGATGATTGAAAGAGTCTTCAGGTTTTCTGCATTAGTCAGTTCACTCTACATGTTGCTATTATGATTGATGTCATTAGTGGAGACAAATTTCTTCTGTCCATTCAGGCTGCATCCAAAGGAAATACCAATGTGAACCACTCAACATGAAAAATGCACTCTGTATTCTTTTCTGACATCTATTTTTTGAGACCTAGTTTTAGTTTCTAGTGTTGTAAAAATAATTCCTGACAGTATTTCCATACTGTATTGTTTTAAATTTGTTTAAACTATTAATTCTTGGATATACAAAAAAAAATTGATTTGTGATGTCATAAGTGAAAATAGCCTGAGCTTTTACCTTTGTGGCTAGATTTATATTGTACTTTATTAGTGGGGGTCTTCTTTACTTGGGAGTAAAGGTTGCATTTCTTTAATAAAATGCATTTAAAAAATAATTAGGACAGGTGTAAAAATGACACATATGTTCTGTATATCTAACATTATCACTTGTGGTGAATGTTAATTAAATGTAGTGGTGTGCCATCTGCTGAATGATAGAATCCAGCAATGTGTTTGGTATGTCTCCTGCCTAAAGTGTTTCTTGGAATAGTCTTAAATCAAATGCTTGTAGAGAGACAGATATACATAATAATTGTTACAACATGAGATAAATAAAACTACAATAGTTAAACAGTAAAAATGAATACTTGTTTAAACAGAGCCTCAACTAACCCACCCTGGCACACAGACACCAGTGACGTCCTAAAAAGTGCTCCAACGTCTTTATGAGTAGCTTTTTATTTAAACCATAGATCCATTTCTGCATTTACATTAGTCATCTAGTCTTTTGTGAATTCAACTACTCCTTTGTGCTGGTAGGGTTACCACCACACCCCTGTAATACTGGCCACATATTGAATCCACATCCTGCATGGCTAATTAGCAATTAATTTAGATGCATGCTGCAGCCTGAACTGATTAATGTGCAGCCATGCAGCATGCATATAAATTAATTACTAATTAGCCATGCGGATTCAATGTGTGGCCTGAATTAAAATGGGCGTAGTGGCAACTCTATGTGCTAACCTGATATTCTAGCCTCTCAAAAGCAAAAAGCAAATTAAATTTCACCATTTCAGAAATTTTTCTGTGGTTTTGCAATTTTTTGGGTGAACAGAAATGGGACAGTTTTGCTTATCTCTACTGGACACTAGCATTCTTATAATGAGGCATGGTTTAGACTTGATGCTGTATGTTACATTTTTTTCACCATAGAGTCACAGTGAAAATAAACATTTTGCCATGGGGAATTTTTTTTATCTGTGAAACAGCATAAAAAAATTGCCCATTGACCTCAATGCATTTGAATTTAATGGAGACCTAAAACACAACTAAAGAAGTAGAGTAGAGTAGAGTAGAGTTTTACATTATGGGGCAGATTTATCAAGGGTCGAATTTCGAAGTAAAAAATACTTCAAAATTTGACCATAGAATTAAAATACTTCGAATATCGAATATCGAATCGAACGATTTTAGCGTACGATCGAACGATTTTACTTTGATGTGTGAAGACTTAGAAAAACGATCTAGAAGGTCCCCATAGGCTAACATAGCACTTCGGAAGTATTGAAGTCGAAGTTTTTTTAAAGAGACAGTACTTCGATTATAGAATGATCTAATATTCAAACTATTTTTACTTCGAATCAAAGTCGAAGTAAATTCAAAGTCGTAGTATCCTATTTGATGGTCGAAGTATCCAAAAAATTACTTTGAATTTTGAATTTTTTTACTTACTTTTTTACTTCCCTCAAATTCACTTTGACCCTGGATAAATCTGCCTCTTAGTTTTGGGTTTCTAGCCCAGTGTAACCACAGCCCTCTTTAGCAGTGAAGATCTATACCCCAGTGGCTCCACATTTTCTTTCACTGCACATGATCTGTGCTGCTCTCACGTTAGATATTGAATATATATAATATAAATATCACATCATGAGACGGATTTGTAAATCATTATTGGTACATGGCAACTCAGAAACCAGCACAATTGGCATCAGAATTTAATAAGCAGCCCGTAGAAACGGTTATATTACAAGCAAACCTCATTTTCTGCTTGATGATTTGTGATGGCCCCCAAGCTTAGTTTCTCAACAGCTGCTCAGAGCCCACTGAGTATGTGTGTCACAGACACTCCTAAAAGAATCCAAGATGGGAAACACCTTTGAAAACTTTGAAGGCCTGGATCATTAATACTATAGAGATGTTAAATATATAAAATATGGAATATATAGCCATATTCATTTTAGGTTAGTTCTCCTTGAATCTGATGAACATATTCATAAAAGCAACTTTTTTTTTTTTTTAAAGATTTTATTTTTCAGCTTGATACATCCATAAGGAACAATAGCAAACCGTTCAAATATACAGAGGCCTTTATGTCCATAGATAGTTATCCCATCAGTGTTATCGACATAGATAGATCAAGCATTTTTAACCTTTTTAACGGAGGGTAACGGGGGTAACAGAGGGAGGGGAAACAGAAAGAGGGGGGGGTAGGCCGAGGGCAGTGTATCATAAGCAGGGCCGCCATCAGGGGGGCACTGGGGGTACAGCTGTACCGGGCCCGGGCCTGAAGGGGGGCCCGGCTCGGCTGTGTTACACTTTTCAAATTAGTCGGGCCCCCCTTAACAGCGCCGAAGGTCACGGTTCAGCTGAAGATTCAAAGCCGCTAAGACCTGCTGCTGCTCACGCTGCTGAATTGTCACTCACTAAGCTCCGTGCGTGCGGCAAGTACACTCCCCTGCTCTTCCGGTACTGCTGCTGCTGACAGGCTGATGTGGGCGTGGAGAGAAGGAGGGAGGGGGAAAGGAGCAGAAGCGTTTAACCCTGCAACTCCAGACTGAGCAAGAGTCAGGTATTATAACATTGGCACTGGAAGCCTCTCTTTCCAGCCTGTATTTGTGTAATTATTTTAGCACCAGCCTAGTGTTGCTGCCATTCTATCCTGTTGTACTTATTATTTGGCAGATCTTTCTAGTGATCATGTTGCTTGCTTATTCTATCAGTTAAAAAAAAGTTTAATTTTTCTAATAGAACCATAAGCAGCATTACTAAAGAAATAAAAAGCCTAGCTTGAAGGTTAGTTAAAGGGGTTGTTCACCTTTACATTATCTGTTAGTATGATGCAGAGAGGGATATTCTGAGACAATTTGTAATTGGGTTTTTATTTTTTATTTTTTTTTGAGTTACTTAGCTTTTTATTCAGCAGCTCTCCAGTTTGCCATTTCTGTAATCTGGTTGCCAGGGTCTAAATTCCCTTAGCAACCATGCACTGATTTAAATAAGAGACTGGAATATGAATAAGGGAGGACCTGAATAGAAAGATGATGTTTTTAGCGCTGGTGTCTGTGTGGATTTTTTAATGTGGTGTGGGGTTGGTGGGTTCTGGGGTGGGCGGGGCCAGGGGGCCTAGAAAATTTTGCTGTACGGGGCCCCGTGATTTCTGATGGCGGCCCTGATCATAAGTGACACCATATATAGCTTGTGGCACATTAAACATTGTCCTACACAGATGCTGTGTCAAGTTCATCTATCCATGGACCCCAGATATTCTCAAACCAGTCTGGGCAATCTCTACTCATGTATGTTAATTTGTAAAGGGGAAGAGCTTCATTTACTAGGGATTTCCAATTTTTAAAGAGGGGGATCTAGGCATCTTCCAAACTAGGGTAGTTGCCTTGCTTGCATAGAAATAGAGCAGCCTTAATAAAGCACCGTGGTACTTGTCAGATGTAATGTTTTCAACCAGAACCAGAAGACATGCCTCCGGTGTCCGCACACTCGGTATATTGAGTGTTACAAAGTTCACCACCTTGTCCCAGAATTTAACCATCTGCTGGCACGTCCAGAAGGTGTGGATATAAGTGCCTGGATCCACCCCGCATTTAAAGCATATGTTGTCTGCTTTAAGGCCCATGGAGTGTAGCCTTGCAGGGGTAAGGTAGGTTCTGAGTATCATGCGATATTGTATTAAGATGTCATTGCTACCTATTACTGAAGGCAAATATGAGTGTGTAATATCATCCTAGTCATCCAGATCTAGGTGTGGTATGTCCTGCACCCACTTATTATGACATTGTGCATAAGGGTTGCCCGTTTGTTTATTGAGAGTGTTCTAGATGTGAGATACTAACTTCCCCATGTTAGGTTATAAAAGCAACTTTTTACAATTCATAAGATTTCATGGTTACTTTTCAAATCCTCACTTTTTGTAACAGGTGATACATAATTTCTTATATGTGAATCTTTGTGAGTCATGTGACAAAGTGGTATTACTAAGCGCTGAATATAAGATGAAATGCTGAAGAATAATACTTTACAGGTTATTCTTGGCTCTTGTGTATTATATAAAGTATATTCCCCCCCTCCCCATGTATATTCAGCTCCTTTTAACATCATGTCATTTTTTTATATTTCATATATATCCAAGATCCTGAAGGAACATTATTTTTAAAGCTCCATTGATCTTACACAATAAAGCCCGAGCAGTCATTTTAATAAAAGAAAAACATACGCTTTTAGCAGATGACATAGAATGTGTGAAAAGTCAAACAGAAATAGAAAATAGGTCCAGAGTGGATTCAAACCAATTGATATAATAGATTTTGCAGCCACTTTGACCTCAAGAAAGAGAAACTGTACTTATACGAAGAAATATTATGCAAGGCTTTTGTTTCCTGTAAGAGGCTGGAACATTGTCTTGTCCAGGAAACACACTGTGGAAGATTTGATTTTTTTTTGCTGTAAAGACTTGTAGCTTGTTTCTTTTATGCCATCAGAATGCTACACGTGCTAATATTAGTGTATTTATAGTACATAATAGCTTCAACTAATGAAAAAAACATACATGTAGCTGATATTCAGAACAGAATTTATTTTGACTGGGAAACAGGGCTATGTTATGACACATTTCTGTACAGGGTGCACTATATGTAAAGTAAACACCTACAGGTATAAGATCTGAATTATGGAATGGCCATCTCCCATAGATTCCATTTATCCAAGTAATCCAAATTCTTAATTTTTTTTCCTTTTTCTCTGTAATAATAAAACAGTATGATTTTTGATCCCAACTAAGATATAATTATTCCTTATTGGAGGCAAAACCAGCCTATTGGGTTTATTTAATGTCTAAATCATTTCTAGAAGACTTAAGGGGGCAAATTTACTTACCTTTGAAGTTGCGCTAGCGTTGGCTTTGCCTCACTTCGCCAGGCGTAGATTCGCCAGGGCTGCACAAATTCACGAAGATCCGAAGTTGCGCACAAGTTACCAATCATTTGCGAAGTACGGCGTGCAGTTAAAGTACAATGGACGTATATGTAGCAGCAAATACATTACACTACACAAGCCCAGGGAACCTTAATAAATGTGTTCTAATGCCCTACACGTGTGCCAACAGTTTAGTTTAGGTGCCATATGTTATCAAATGTAGGGGGGAAGGAGGGTACCCTAAAAAACAATTTTCGATCTTTTTCAGCATAAGCATATCACCCTATAAAAAGTAAAAGACGCCAGTGTTTTTTTGGGACTTAGAAAAAATTTCAACTTTTTTTGGACCATCCCTATCTACTCTCTTGCACTTAGCCTGGTCTGAGTTGGCGAAGTAAAGTCTGACGCAAAAGGCAACGTTCACTAAAATCCACAACTTAGTGAATTAACGTGGTTACATCCCTTCGCCAGAGCTTAACTTCGCCTGGCGTAAGGGTGCGAAGTAGCGCTAGAGTAGGTCCACTTCGCTAGCAAATTTACTCTAGTAAATCGACAAAATGACGTCATGCTAGCGTTAGCCACTTCGCCCTTTAGTTAATTTGCCCCACGGTATGAAGATCCAGATTATGGAAAGATCCGTTATCCAGAAAGCCCCAGGTCCGGAGCATTCTTGATAACAGGTCCCATACCTGTACCTGAATTATTATTGCAATGGCTAGATTTTAGCTAATAGGCTAGTTTTGCTATTTTTGGACAATGCTGGTTACCACTACATTTTCTTGCCAAGAAAACCATGCAAAACAGCTAGTGTTTTTTTCTGCAATACCTTAAAGCATGTTAAAACATTCCTGATTGAATGAACTGGGTTTCAATCTGACCTGGGAACTATCTGGACTCGTGCTTTACCTTTTTTTTTTTGTAAACTTTCCCTTTTAATTGGCTAAATAAATATAGGCTCTATTGTGTGTTGCTTTAATGGTAGGGAAAATAATTTGAATGTTCCACAGGAGGCATCAATTAATATAAATAGATTTAACATTTTCTGCATAGGTGTAACTATATGGGAAGCAGACCCTGTATGGGGTTGGGGGAAATATAAGGGGCCTATTGGTGCACTGACTACAAAGCTGTTTCAATAAATATATATATATATATATATATATATATATATATATATATATATATATATATATATATATATATATATATATATATATATATATATATATATATATATATATATATAAGATATCTTATTTCCAAAGTTTTAGGGGCTAAAATAATTTTGCTGTGAGGCCCAGTAATGTCTAGCCATTCTCTGTTTCCCTGTAAGGTGCTGTATAATATGCCAGTGGTTATCTGGAAACCTGTTATATAGAAAGATTCGAATTGCAGGAATTCCACCTTCCACAGACTAAATTTTAAGCAAATAATACAAAATGTCATTTTTCCTATTTCCTATTTTCTATTTGTATCTGGAATAGTAAGACAGTACTTTGTTCTTCTTCTCAACTAAGATATTGCGGGGGGAATTTAATATTGGTTGCTAGCGCAAAAATAATTTGCAATTCATTCGCAATGGCAATTTTGCCTTTGCGAACACTCACATGACAGTAAGATAGCGATTGTGAATTGTATAGTTTGTGAACATTTTGCAAATTCGCAAACCCAAACCTTTTTTTTTGACAAACTATTTAGCAAAACGTTACAATGCACCATTAAGAATCGCAATTAGGGATGGGCGAATTTTTTTGCCTTGTTTTGCCACGAAAATGACGCCATAGACTTGTATGGCATCACACGTAAAAAAAAATGTTGCCCCCCCCATAGCCACTTTTTTGGAGAAGTGAAACGGGTCAAATTCGCCCAAGCCTATTCGCAATGCAATAAAAGCCTAATGAAAAATATGACCTTGCTCTTTGTGAATTTTATTACATTTCCCTCAATCCTTTTTGGTGGGAAAGCTATTAAGTTTATTTAATGTTGAAATGATTTTTAGCAGACTTGCAGTATGGGAAACCCCAGATCCAGTGCATTCTTGATACTTGAATATGAATTCAGAATGGTCTTCCCCATCCCCTCTATAAAGCATAAATACAGTGCAAATCACACACCGGACATAGGAAAATCTACCTAGTCCAGCTGAGCTGCTGCTTGGATTTGTTTCCCCATACTTTTTGGAAACTAAACACTGCTCCCATTCTCACCTTCCTTAGTAGTTGAGGACAATACAATAAATAATTCTTTGCATGGCAAACTCTTCCTACATTTAGCAAGTCCCCAGTAGGCACAGCCTCATCATAAGTAGCAACATCCGAGTACCTTTCAACAGCTTTTACAGAAGTGACACCCAGCCTCTTCCCAAGGTGCTATGCCACACACTTATGTCAGCAGGTGGTTCTCATTGTGGTAAATCAGCATGCACATGCGATAGCAAACTGTTGGCACAAGTGTTCCATAAACAGCACTTTTTTGTTGTTAATGAATGCAAAGTAACTGCTCAAGAGGGAATTTTGATTGATTTTATGAAAATGCATCCCCCCCTCCAAATTCAAACTCAGGGAGTGATAGTTCTGCAGCAGCTGAAATGTCAAGGATTACCTGCCCCTATCCTATCTCTGTTGATTTTCCTGTAATAGCCTTTGTTGTTATTAGTAGTAGTAGTATTAGTATAGTTTATGCATAAGGTGATAGAATATTTTGCAGCTCTGAACAATGTATTGGGGAAACACAAACATTAGTCATTAATCATTACAAAGTATGGGAAAAACCTTAGATTAGAGGGGCCTGTCTGTGAGTGCAGAGTTCTATAATTATGTAACATTCTTCAATTTAACACCTTGATTCATTCATTTAACGAAATGTATGATATCGTGCAATATATGAAGACTTCAAACTGAAACCCTAATATGAAATTCTGAGTTCAGTCTCTTTAAAGGAGAAGGAAACCTAGTCGGCGCAAAAAACCTCCCCCTCTCCCGTGTGTTGCCCACCCTCCCTCCTCCCCCCTGGCCTACCCGTCCCACTGGGCAAATGCCCCTAACTTGTTACTTACCCTTCTGCACAGGGGGGGGAGGGTTTTTGCGCCAACTAGGTTTCCTTCTCCTTTAAGGAAGGAAGGGGGTTTGTGTTTGCCCTGAAATTTTTGACATTGTGCAAACTCTTCTCATAGCCCTTCTAATTCATCCTTAAACTTTAAATGTCACATGCAACAGACAAACACATGGGCAGGCGTGAAAGTGTTCTGTCAATAGTGTTCTGTGTAGGTGTGAATGGAGCCACATGCTGCGACAGACTGCAGGCGGATAACTCTCATGTCTCCGTGGGCACAGAAAAGTAACATATTCCCTCTAATGGAAGTTAGACAAGTGAAGCAACTCTGTCATTTATATTCTTGCATAGATTTCAACGTACACTCAGTGCCCATATGTGCATGGTATTTACAAAGTTCATTTAAAATTATCATTTCATTACAGTCCAGATAAAACAGACTTGTCATATTGATTTCTGCTCTACAATTTTCACAGCTCTAAGAATATGAGCTGAAGTAAAAATACAGATTTGCTTAATGGGAAACCAAAGCAAAAAAACAGATATGGTTAAAAAACAATAAAAAAAATACAGTCATTCCCAAGTCACTGCGATATATTAACCAACAGTGGGTTACAATCTAATGCTTTCTGAGCTTTTGGTGTACTGGTTGGAGCAGTTAGGTTTCTCTGACTTATACAGTGTCTAATGAAGTTGCATCCCTTTGAAATAAAGATTGCACGCTATTTAGCGGGTAGTAACAGCCTGCCAGGTACAATTTGCTCACCAATTACTAAATTGCCTAGATGGTGGAACAAAGAGGGTGTCTGTTACAATGACATCTCTCCCCCTCCCACTACACAGACAAAGACACTCATCTGAATAAGGTCATTTTCCTTCCCAGTCACTCAGAAAGGATAGAGACAACGGCATAAAGGAAACCTTAGATAAACATTTCATTGTATGTGTTTTGTAATTTAATGTGTTCTGCCAGGTGCCTCCAATTTATGAAGAGCAAGTTCATGTTAAAAAAAAATGCTATGGTTGTTATATTATGGTCATCCATTATTTGTATATCTCTTAAAGTGCTTATGTGCTCTCCTCTTCTCTGCTTTAATTATCTTATTGGCTCTCCTTTCCTTTTGTATTCTCTCACTTTTGTATAAAGGCAGTATACATGGAATGACAAGGTATGCTAAGATTTTTTCAGATTATCGCCTGAGAACCACCGAATCTTCAGATTATTTAATAAAACGCAGCGCAGATCATGATATCTTTCAATTGCAAACATCTGCCATTGACTTCTACGTGATCTCGGCAGTTGGCAGGTATTAGATGGAGTACTTTTTTATTCAGACTTTTAACACCATCAGAGTTTAATAAATCGTGAAAAATGCAGTGTTTTCCCCTTTAAGCGAGGTGTCACATGTAGCGTTCAGGGGAGATTAGTCTCCCAGCGACAAATCTCCTCTTCTTCATTAGACTAATCTACCCGAATTGCCTTCTCGCCGGCGGGATGGCACTTGGATCGCTTTGTTTTCTGAAGTCGCCCGAAGTTGCCTCAAGAGGAAACTTCATTGCAAATTGGAAAACCGAAGCAATCCGAGTACCATCCCACCGGTGATTCACATTCTAGCCGACGGGAAGGCATTTCCCCAAAGAAGAGGAGATTTGTCGTAATGTTTTGTGCTGTCAGAAGTCTTGTGTTGTCTATGAGTGTTTTTAGGGCAAGAATCAATGGGAGACTAATCTGCACGGAACGATACATGTGCCACCACCCTAGAAGTCCTGATATCACAGAAAGACTCTATCTGAAAGATAATGGTAGACCTTCATCTGGCTGTTCTGCAACACTGGTCTATAGCTAATAAAGTAGGCACTGGGTCAAACTTTTCCAAAGTTACAAGATAGTGTTGCTGAGGCAGCAGAGGGGTTCACAGTAAGGCTATGTTCACACAGGCTGAAGGCTACGGCTGTTGTCAGCCTACTTATTTTTGTTGACTGAGAGAAACAGATCTGCTCCCCTAGTATGATTCAATGGAAGCAGTTTTGAAGTTTCATTGAAATCTCTGGACTGTGGGGAAGCAGTCGCATGTGTGTAAGACAAAATTCCCATTACAACAAATGACTCATTTTCCCTTTTAATGGGTGGAGGTCAGCCACAGCTTTGCAAATATGCAAATAATCTCCTCGAATAATTTAATAACAAAATATAATAGTAATAATATAAGAAAAGAAATCAATTCAACATTGTTCATTGAACAACATACAGGAAGAATTGCCCCAGAAAAACACAGTGGGTATGGGTGGGATGATCCATCACAATTATGGGAGACCAGACTCACTTCCAAAGATTTAAACAGTGCTCTAGGTGTCTGTGACATTAAAAGAGGAGGCTGTTAAGGTGATTTCTGCTTATATAATTGCCCTCCTTTCGTGCTAGCAACCAATACTGCAACCCTACATAATCAGTCCCGGGGTTCCCCCCCGCCAGGGCTAATGGCAATAGTGAGGATTTTGTTAGTAATATTTTGTGCTGTCAGAATCAAGAATCAAGAATCAAAACAAAATTGCCCTGTCTCAGATTCTAAAGACACAAATTAGTGCTCTGGGGCATTATATTGGCTGTTTTGGGAAAAATGCAGCAGCCAAAGCAGCTCGACTAAAGGTGGCCATAGATGCAAAGATCCGCTCGTATGGCCACATCGCGGATCTTTCCCCGATATGCCATTAACAAACATGGCTATATTGGGGGTAATCTGATTGATTCGTACGATAGGATCTGTGTGTCTATGGCCACCTTCAGTTACACATGCAAGTTGCCTATGGCCTTTGTTACTCATTTGCTATTTGTGCCATGACTTTTAAAAGTGTTTATGGGTAATAATCAAGTTTCTCATGCTCAAAGTTCCAATAGTTCATAATGGGAAGCTGTGGCAACAAATCACTGCATGTGACACAACCCTAATAGGTATTCTTTTAAGGACAGTTGGAGTCTTATTAACTGCATAATTGGCAAACTGCACCAAGCTGTAAGGTTAAAAGCATATAAACAGAGCAGTGGGTGTTATTTACTAATGTTTCATCAGCTGTATAGCTGGGAAAAGCTAATGCAAATCTAATTACAGCTAATTAGTCAACAGGAAAGAAATCCCATTGTTTTCTGCAGGAATTACTTTTATTAGAAGTGACGTGCCATTAAACTTCACAAAGAGAAGGCTACACTAGTCAGAAGTGCTAATGAAAGTTAGATGTTGCAATTTTCCTCTCAAAACCACCTTTCCTTCTGGTAAAACAGGTTCTGAAGAAAATAAATCCCAGTTCAACCTGTCATATTTTTCTTTTTGATGCAGTTACTAGTTTTGTGCCAGTTTTTTTTTACCATGAAAATCATACTTAATAACTCCCTTTAGTTTCCTGGATTCCAAAGAGGTCTATGACTATAGAACTTAAATGGCACTGAAAGACTGACATTTCAGTGCTTGATATGTACTTTTATCATAGACAAGTGGCACAGGAGCACAACATACTGAAGGTTCAGATGCTCCATTAAAGCTTTTATTAATGTGTGATGGACCATGTCTCTCTTACATCTCCCAAATAGACTTATGTAGAGACACAACAATCTTTAGTTGCATACCTGAAAAATATATACAGTATTTGATGTGTAAATTCTATGAGAACTGCCATTTCAATAAATATTATATTGCTTTTATGTAGCATGTAATATAAGATCTTTCTGAAACCTTTAAGGCAAGGGGTAATAGATTAGTCTGCACCATGGGCCTTGTTTATGTATATATTTGTGTTTTCCCTTGTCTAGGATCTGCCATACTGATTGCACTGCCGTTATCCAGAAACCCATTATCCAGAAAGCTCTGGATTATGGAATAGCAATCTCCCATAGACCCCATTTAATTAAAATAATTTACATGTTTAAAAAATATTTCCTTTTTCTCTGTAATAATAAAACACAACATTGTATTTTATCCTAACTAACATAGAGTTAATTATTTTTGGAGACAAAGCAATTCTATTGGATTTGTTTATAGATTATACTTTTGTGAAGGTCTGATTGAGGCCTGATTTATTGGAAACAGAATGTTTTCTTATTTCCTTTCTGCTAACATGGGTATAACAATGGGGAAGGTAGACTCTGAGGCTACTTGGAGAGGGGGCAGGATTATAAAGGGCCCCAGTAGGGCCCAGACTTCAATGGACCAATTCAGTATATGTTTGTGAAACAGGTTATCTTCCTGGGGTTTTGGGAAGCTATACCATTATTTCTTCTGTAGGGCCAACGGCAACTAGTTATGCCAATATTTCTGAAGATGGTATGAAAAGTATTTTGGCCTATGGCTCCTGACCAAAATCCATGTATTAAAGCTTGCCACACATTGGGAAGGTAAGATCTTAGATTTTGCTTTGACATTATTATTAGTACTTACTTACCTAATCAACTCTCTTTCCCACGAATATAAAATCTTTACATCTATGGCTAGCTTTAAGTTGACCAGAAACCTACTGGGGTCAAGCATGTTTGAAAATGTCACCTGCACCATATCAGAAGTAAAAAGGATATTGTGCTTGTCCTCCAAGTCACTCTAATGGTAAGTGCACACACTAAGATTCAGGGAGATTTAGTCACCCAGCAACAAATCGGCTCTTCTTCGGGCGACTAATCTCCATGAAAAGCCACCCCGCCGGCTAGAATGTAAATCGCCCGCTGGGTGGCACTCGGAGTGCTTCGTTTTCAATAGTCGTCTGAAGTTTTCTCGTGAGGCAACTTCAGGCAACTTCAGAAAATGAAGCGATCTGAGTTTTATCCCACCATCGATTTACATCCTAGCCGACGGGAAGGCTTTTCAGGGAGATTAGTAGCCTGAAGAAGAGGAGATTTGTCATTGGGTGACTAATCTCCCCGGAATCTTGAAGTGTGTCATCACCCTTAAAGGCATTTACAAAATCTGCCATCACGACATCACCGAGCAGGGTATTCCACAACCTTACTGTCCTCACCATAAATGACCATTTGCACTGCTTCAGATAACAGAAAAGGGCTATGTGAGACTGGTGGATTCAATGGGCTCCGTGCCTCATTTAACTCTCCAAACATATCTTTCACTCCAGGTTTACTTTTACAAGAATAAAAACTACTAGCACTCCAGGAGAAATCCCTGCTTCATAAACAGTGGAACTGAATTGCAAATATACTTAGTGCTTGACATTATGAGCAAATACATGGAAGGGAAAGCAATCATGGAATAAGCTTTTCTTAACCTGTAATTGGTTAGATGACCAAGGCAATGAGATGCATAACTTGGTTTAGACATGACAGCCTGACATGTTCTACTGGAAAAAAATCAATAAATACATTCACTACAGTAAAACATCCAAATAACTGTAAGCTTTTATATTAGGATTTTGTTCTCTTCGAAATTTCTTGTTAAGGCTGTAATTTCCCCTTCCTGGAGAACTGTCAGTAATGGATTTTCAGTGCATTTTTATATCACCAGGATGAGACTACAGTTTGCTGGCATTTCTCCGAATCAGATTTCCAACAGACAAATATTCCTTGCTTTAAAATGACAAATAATGGCTTGATAATATCAGATATTATTGCAGGATGGGCTAATTGTAGTGATTATAAAATATAAGATATCTTGTCAGTTCTTTTATGTCCTGAAAGTAATAAAAATATTATATTGGTGTTTTATATGCTAAAAGAGCATTTGCTCTTTACACACATATGACCAATAGCAATATTTTGCCCATATCACATCAGACTCATTGTTTTAAAAGGGCAAAATTATTACAAGCAGATAATCATGAAGCTTTCTGAAAAGGTCACCTATTATAATTTTACAGCGGTGACTCTGATTAAACCATTAATTCACTTTATCTGCTGAGCCTATATTCCTATATTCATTTGAGTTCATGAGAATACATATGTGATGTAATAAAGTATTCTTAAAGGCATATTGGAAATAATACACATGTCTAACAAAGTAGAATTTTTCTTGGTGCAGATTACAGCATTTTTACAGCCAAGAATTCAGTGCAATGACTTTGATATCATAGCTTGGGTGTGAACTAGCAGAACAACTGGCTTGGTCATTACAGTTAGCAACCAATACCAATAATCAATTTGAATAAATAGTACACACAATCCAAATATGATCTGTGATAACCTTTGATGATTCGATTGCAACACATTTTTAAGTCATTTTAGGGTAAGTCCCTTTTACATGATTTATTTAATGGTTCTTGTTTTTCCATGTCTTTTGCAAAGTGCAAGTAAGAGAGTGTATTCTGCTCTGATCTGTTGTGTTAAAGGTTACATGGCACTATCCATTAATTAATTACCTAGATCCTGTAGACAGGGAATTTAAGTGAGATATGTAGCGAGACAGGTCTTTTCAAATTTTAATAAACTAAATCTGTTAAATTTTTGAGCACACATGGGCAACAAGCACAAGTGTCATTAGTCACCCATTGGGCTGAATTTACAATTTAAATCTGGATCTAGTTACTATTATCAGACTGAAGAATTAACTTCTACTTTGTGGTCATGGTTGTCAGTTGGCTGAACAATCTGCATGCAGGACCAGTGGTAGTTTTAGAATGTAACTTTTAAAGGAGAAGGAAAGCTACGGAGGCATTTTATTGCCAATAGATTAGCTGCAATAGTGCAAGCTAGAATGCTATATTTATTCTGTAGAATGTTTTACCATACCTGAGTAAAAAGCTTTAGAAACTCTCTGTTTGTTTAGGATATGAGCTGCAGTATTAATGTGGTGTGACATCACTTCCTGCCTGAGTCTCTCCCTGCTCTGGGCTCAGATTACAGTAGAGAAGGGAGGGGGGTGGGGGAAGAGGAGCAAACTGAGCATGCTCTTGCCCAGGGCAAGGAGGTTTAAGCTGATAGCAGGAAGTCTGATACAGAAGCCCATGTGTACACAATAGAAGGAAAGAAATGCTGTGTTTCTTTTGACAGAGGACTCAGAGCAGCATTACTTTGGAGGTTTACTGGTGTATTTAGATGGACCTTTCTGATAAGGCTTACTTAGTTTTAACCTTTCCTTCTCCTTTAAGACTTGCAACTAGGTCCATTTATTCTGGAAAAAAGTTTGTATATGAAAACTGTTATGTCTTGTATAGGTGTCCCATTACTATGTAAAGCACTGCGGGAGATGATGAAAATGACGATTTACTAATGATCAAGCCTCTGGGCTCAGCATTTGTTCACTAAAATCACATATGTGTTCCTTAACTCATGTGTTGGTTTCAGTTTGCTGCCAATTTTGTTTTTTTTCCCCTGATAAAAAACTAAAAAACTATTTTGTTTAATAAATCCAATTGGTGGGAAAAATGATTAGCAGCAAGCAGAAGTATTTAGATGCCAAAAATAATGCTTCATTTTTGAAAAATATTTTATATGCACGAGTGTCTGCAATATTTATTGTATAGGTCTTTGCTCAACTGCATCTATGTATCTATGAGTTGCATCCATTTGCATCAGTGTAAAACATTGCAGGGCTCATTTACCAAAGAAGTACAATGAGCAAAGCACCTAAGATAAACAAAAGTCTGGGGCCAGATGGTATTCATCCCAGTGTAATTAGCGAGCTTAGCTCTGTGATTGCCAAAACTCTTTACTTAATTTTTCAGGATTCTTTGAGGTCTGGCATAGTGCCAAGAGACTGGCAAATTGCTAATGCGGTGCCTCTATTCAAAAAAGGATCCCATTTTCAGCCTCAAAACTATAGGCCAGTTAGTCTGACGTCAGTTGTAGGAAAGCTTTTCAAAGGGTTAATAAAGGATAAGATACTGGACTTCATAGCAAATGATAATACTATGAGTTTGTGCCAGCATGGTTTTATGCGTAATAGATCTTGCCAGACTAACTTAATTTCTTTTTATGAGAAGGTAAGTAGATAACTCGATTCTGGGATGGCAGTGGATGTGATTTACTTAAACTTTGCTAAAGCATTTGATACAGTGCCACACAGAAGGTTACTGGTTAAATTAAGGAATGTTGGCCTGGAACATAGTATTTGTACCTGGATAGAGAACTGGCTAAAAGATAGACTACAAAGAGTGGTGGTAAATGGAACATTTTCTAATTGGACCAGTGTTGTTAGTGGAGTACCGCAGGGCTCTGTACTAGGTCCCTTGCTTTTCAACTTGTTTATTAATGACCTGGAGGTGGGCATTGAAAGTACTGTTTCTATTTTTAACTTAGGGATGAAAACATAATTATGCCTCTTTATAGCTCCCTGGTGAGTAGGGATGGGCAAATTTGACCCATTTCATTTCGGCAAAAATTTGCCGCCGGCGAAATGTCACGGATGCTCATTAAAGTCTATGGGCATCAAAACATTTTTGTTGCGCGGCGAATTTTTTTTGACTCACGACGCCATACAAGTCTATGGCGTCATTTTTGTGGTGAAACAACTAGAAAAAATTTGCAATATTAGGTGTATTTTTTTGTAACACACAAAAAGTTTATATTGATTACCTGTGCATTTTGTGAATGGAGGCCCCACGAATATTTTAACTGGAGTGACCGAGTAGGTTAAATTATACCCCTGTCACTACTTTCCTCGACTTGGAAAGGCAGGGTTTAAATCTTGTGTATAGTGCTTTGGAGCAAATCATTAAGTCTTTCTATACCTCTGGCATTCTTCTGTATGAAAACTTCTGTGGGCAGTGCTGCATGAAATAAACATGTATGCACACACACATATACTAGCACATATGCACATATTATTGTATTATTATTATTTATTTTCTTACAATAATTACAATTTTTTTTTAATTAACATAAATACTAGGAATTTGCTAAATCAATTGGTACTAGAGTTTTTTTAGAATCAACAATTGATAAAATATACACAGAGCCGGTGTAGCGACAATCAATATTTTATTGGTTGTATTTACCTAAGCACTTGCACTTTATATTTATGGTATAAGTTGAGGAACTTTATATACTTCCATTAATTGAATGGTGAATGAAAAATTTGGTCGCTGAAAGAATCAACACATGGTCTATAGAGGTGAGGGGTGGTTTTAACCGTTGAAGGCGATTCACAGTCACAAAGCAAGGTTCTTTCTTCTTTCTACATATTATTGTAAGCACACCATAGAAGAAAGAAATTAAGATAGGAGCCTGTGCAATAGAACTTTCTCTTTTTTTCTGGTGCATAAACCCTAAAGAGACCAGAGAGAAATTGAGACTTTAGAGCTCAGTGTCTTTATACTGATTCAAAGAAGGCATGTCCTTGCTTAACAGAGACAATAGAACATACTGTAGAACAGGGGCAACTTTTTTTTTCCAGCCAACTTATTTGCAAGTATATTCTGCTAAAGATATATTCCCCAAAGTTCGCAACATCATGCTGCATAATCACAGATATTAGTTCTTTCCCACAGTTTTTTTTCCAAAGAGATGCTATTTCAAAGGCTTTCATTTCTCTTTGCTATTATCAAATAATCTTTTTTGTACTTGGTTGTTTATCACTGGATTGTAACTATGGCAAATCTCTAGGGGTTTTGTCTCCTTTGGTATGTAAATGATCCATTTTCCTTTGATCTCTTCTTATTGCTGAAAAGAGTGAAAAGCTATCTCAGTGGGGAATCTTACTGATGTATCTTCCTACTCTCATCTCCATAATCAGAAGGAAATAACCACGTGGCTTCATGCATCATCTAGACTTTGTGCATCCATAACATTGAGCATGTAGAATCCAGCAACTACATATTCTTGCATAAGTCATATGATCATATATGAAATCTGTACGACTGGGGGATCTGTGGCAAAATTAAGCTATCTAAAAATTCCTTGCCATGGTGGGTGCTGAGAATCGAGGCACCATCACATGAAAATATATAAGAAGGCATTTTCGATTTGATTGTACCTGTAGAGATTCTCAGCAACCACTGTTGAAAAGAATTTTCTGGTATTTTGTCACTGTAACAAAATGTTATGGGTGTAATTTCCCACAGGGTGATTAGGGATATTTTTTCCTTCCAAAAGAGCTACAGAATCCTTATAGCCACCCTGTGTGTCATTACTATAAAATCCTGGCCTCAAATAGGGAGACCCTAGTATAAAAATATTTTCTTTATCTGATTTAGCCAGGTGGTGGGCCAAATCAGATACAATACAGTTTGTCCATGAGGTCTATGGGGTTGTTCCCTTTAACCTCCCATGTTGATCAGTACATGTAATTTGTATGATCAATGTACTCGATCAACCCTTTTATTGTACAGCTCTGTGGAATATTTTGGCACTAGTAACTTAAAAATTTTTTAATAATGATAAATATAATTAATCCTTTTTTGTGTTCTGGAATTTCAACACTGAATTTCTTGATAAGGAACTTTTATTCGTCCTCATCAAACATTAACTTAGATCTTACCTAGTTCTGACCCTGTACTTGTAAGCTAGTGTCTCTAGTTCCTTTTTGAATAGCCTTAGAAAATGCTGTGTGTTATTAGTATAGTGTTTGTATGTGATAGGGATGATACATAAATAAAAGATAATAATAATTCATATAATGATGGTTTTAATGCATGTCGGTAAATTTGCCTTATTCCCATAGTTTCCAGGGTTCTGGTATATGAATTTACTTCTTTAGCTGCAATATGCATGCAGTTGTCATGGTACATGGCAACAATGGCTGTTGATATTACATTATACAAGAACAGAACTTATGTCCAGTTTTATGGTAGGTAAAGTTTTCACTAGGAAAGCCTAGGATGATGCCACCACCAGCTCCCATTCCCTCCAGGTCACTGTGTTGCCAAATAGCACAGGTCAAGCTCCTCTGTTTGTATGAAGGTACAGTCCAATCTGGAACAGCTCTGATGATACTAATGTGTGTTATTATTGTCCAGTGCCACCAATGGAAACCAATAAGATGGCCACACAGCAAGATAGTGGTGTTTTATTTGAGAGCATCACAAGTATGCATCTTCTATTTATAAATATAGCAATTGAGGTCAGGACAAGAAAATCATTGGTAGCTGTAAATATTTGAAAAAACACATAAAAAGTTTTTTTCACAATGATATAATTGTCTATTTTCAGTTTTTTCCTTAAATGTAAACTTTGTATTCTGGTGAGGTTGTTAACCCATTCATTTTTTAAGTCTCTTAACTTGGGCTAATAGAAATGGAATCTAGCGGTGTCTTGTGACACGGGAGAAGGGTGGACAATGTTTTCCCTTTTTATGAAAACATTTGGGGATATATAGGTAGTTGTATGGCTGCTGAATGTTTTATACTGACTCCTACAGCTAGGGGAAAGAAGAGACAGAAAGCAGTTCTGATTATTAAAGTAAAATGCTTAATTGATGTTTATTTCACAGAAGACTTTGATACAAACTGAACAAAATAAAACAAAAGAGATATTAAAGTAAGTTAACTTTAACATTAATAAATATCTAGTATAAGCGGTGATCTATTATGTTATTTCTTTAATCATAGATGAATTAAATTATCTCTACATTAGAGAAACCTACTATTAATGACCCAAGTAAGCAGAAAAAGTGTAGAATAGCAGGAATAGTTGAAAAAGATACTGACAGTATTAGTGGTAACAAACTCATGTCCCTTAAGTAATTGAAATACAACTCCAAATTTTATATGAATAATAGAGTCAAACTACAACCAAAGATGACCCTTGTGCCCTGTGGCAAACGATACTGCTGGGCCCCATAGTAATGATACCAAGTCCTCATGTGTGACCCAAGTAACTGCACACAATCAAAGCCCCCCAACTGGATGCCTAGTCTCTCACCTACCACACCTGCCCATTATCTGCTGGGTCTGTTATTGGTTTAAAAGAAGGTTTATGGTTACTGTAGAAGCTAGAGTATTATTGTGCACTACATTATTGCTTTATTCTTAAGTAGAAGGTTTTTCCAAAATATGGGGCTACCCTTCTAGAAGGGTCCAAACCGTGGATGGGTTAGGTGGAAGGCCATTTATGGCAAGTTTCAATGTGAATTTGTTTTTGTCCTTCTGGATATATCTGCAACTGAATCAAAGTGATAGATATGATTAAGAATTCATGTGTATTTTTTTTTTACATTGTTATTAGGTAAATGTGGTCCTTACTTTGGACTACAGAGAGAATGATGATTTATAAAGATGGCCATACACTATAAAGACAAGTAAATCTTTCCATTGATATGCCCACCTTGCATGGACGATATTGGGAAAATCTCATTGTTGGTCCTAGGGCCAAACAATTGGATTTCAACAACTGGAATACAAGCCAGAGTGAAGACTGCATCAATTAACCAATGAGGTCCTCAATCCAAAATCAAGCCTGCCTGATTGATATCTGATTGATATCTGGCCAATTTTCAGATAGATATCGGTCAAGTGGGCCTGTCAGATGGCACCATACACATGCAGATAAACTGGCACATCAATCTATAGGGCATTAAATCAGCATATTAAATCTGCCTGTGAATGATGAGGCAAATGCACAGGCATCAGGATTTGTTGGCATCCAGAATTCATGTCATTGAAACATACATAGTAACATAGTAACATAGTAAGTAAGGTTGAAAAAAGACACATGTCCATCGAGTTCAACCTTTTTTTTTTTTTGTTTATTAACTACCTATCTGCCAGTTGATCCAGAGGAAGGCAAAAAACCCATCTGAAGCCTCTCCAATTTGCCTTAGAGGGGGAAAAATTCCTTCCTGACTCCAAAATGGCAATCGGATTAGTCCCTGGATCAACTTGGACTATGTGCTATTTCCCATAACCCTGTATTCCCTTACTTGCTAAAAAGCCATCCAACCCCTTCTTAAAGCTATCTAATGTATCAGCCTGTACAACTGATTCAGGGAGAGAATTCCACATCTTCACAGCTCTCACTGTAAAAAACCCCTTCCGAATATTTAGGCGGAACCTCTTTTCTTCTAATCGGAATGGGTGACCTCGTGTCAGCTGGAAAGACCTACTGGTAAATAAAGCATTAGAGAGATTGTTATATGATCCCTTTATATATTTATACATAGTCATCATATCACCCCTTAAGCGCCTCTTCTCCAGCGTGAACATCCCCAATTTGGCCAGTCTTTCCTCATAGCTAAGATTTTCAATACCTTTTACCAGCTTAGTTGCTCTTCTCTGTACCCTCTCTAATACAATAATGTCCTGTTTGAGTGATGGAGACCAAAACTGTACAGCATATTCTAGATGGGGCCTTACAAGTGCTCTATACAGTGGAAGAATGACCCCCTCCTCCCGTGACTCTATGCCCCTTTTAATACAGCTCAAGACCTTATTTGCCCTTGATGCTGCTGACTGGCATTGCTTGCTACAGCCAAGTTTATCATCTACAAGGACTCCAAGGTCCTTTTCCATAATGGATTTGCCTAGTGCAGTCCCATTTAGGGTATAAGTGGCTTGGATATTCTTACATCCCAGGTGCATGACTTTACATTTATCAACATTGAATCTCATTTGCCACTTAACTGCCCAGATTGCCAGTTTGTCAAGATCCTGTTGCAAGGATGCCACATCCTGGATGGAATTAATTGGGCTGGATAATTTTGTGTCATCTGCAAACACTGATACATTACTTACAACACCCTCCCCTAAGTCATTAATGAACAAGTTAAATAAAAGTGGACCCAATACTGAGCCCTGGGGGACCCCACTAAGAACCTTACTCCAAGTAGAGAATGTCCCATTAACAACCACCCTCTGTACCCGATCCTGTAGCCAGTTTCCTATCCATGTGCAAACGACTTCATTAAGCCCAACAGACCTTAGTTTAGAAAGCAGTCGTTTGTGGGGCACAGTATCAAACGCTTTGGCAAAATCCAAATAGATCACATCTACTGCCCCCCCACTATCCAGAATCTTACTTACCACATCATAAAATGCAATCAAATTCGTCTGACATGACCTATCCTTCATAAAGCCATGCTGATTGTTGCTCATAATGCCATTCATTAGGACAAAATTTTGTATGTGATCCCTTAACAAGCCTTCAAATAATTTGCCCACCACAGATGTCAAGCTTACTGGCCTATAATTGCCAGGCTGAGATCGTAATCCCTTTTTAAATATTGGAATAACATCAGCTTTTCTCCAATCCATAGGCACCATACCAGATGACAGTGAATCTGAGAAAATCAGAAATAAGGGCTGGTCTAAAACTGAACTAAGCTCTCTTAGAACCCGGGGGTGTATGCCATCAGGCCCTGGAGCCTTGTTTACATTAATTTGTATTAAAGCTTTTTGAATCATATCCTGAGTCAGCCACTGACTAGATTGAGCTGAACCATTCGTGCAGTTATTAAGTGAGCCTGTGAACCCAGACTCCTCTATTGTATACACTGAAGAAAAGAACTGATTTAACACATTTGCCTTATCTGTATCTGTTACAACCATACTGATACCATTATTTAATGGAGCAACACTCTCAACCTGCATCTTTTTACTATTAATATATTTAAAAAACTTTTTAGGGTTAGTTTTCACCTCCACCGCAATTAACTCTTCATTTCTTTTCTTAGCCTTCCGGATTGCTGATTTACAACATTTATTACAGTGTTTATATTCATTAAATGCAGCTTCTGTCCCTACAGATTTGTAGTTTTTAAATGCCTTTCTCTTCTTTCCCATTAACATCTTTACCTCTGTATTAAGCCACACAGGATGATTCTTAGAGCTTCTACGTTTAGTCCTTAAGGGAATAAATTGAGAACAGTAATGATTTAATATCATTTTAAAGGACAACCATTTCTGTTCTGTGTTTTTAGCTGAAAACCTAATGCCCCAATCAATGCTCTGTAGGGCAGCCCTCAAGGCACTAAAATTAGCTTTGGCAAAATTCATGGTTTTTGTTGCCCCAGTATATTTTTGTTTTTTGCACCAGACATTAAAAGATATAACATTATGGTCACTATTACCCAGGGGTTCAATGACTTGCACATTTGCTATAAGTTCTGGGTCATTTGAGATCACTAAATCAAGAATAGCATTTTTTCTGGTAGGCTCCTCAACAACCTGTGCTAAAAAATTGTCGTGCAATAAGTTTATAAACTTGCTCCCATTAACTGATCTAGCAGTACCGTTGCTCCAGTCAATATCTGGGTAATTAAAATCCCCCATTATCATTACTTTACCTAAACTAGCAGCCTTTTCTATTTGCATTAGGAGCTTTGTCTCTTCCTCCTCACTTACATTAGGGGGTCTATAGCATACTCCTACAATTAATTTGCTGGATTCTTTACAATTGGTGAAGAACTCCACCCATACGACTTCTGGCCCCTCATTTTCTAACATAACCTCCTCCTTTATATGAGCTTTTAAATCCTGCCTAACATACAGACATACCCCTCCTCCTTTTCTATTGCCTCTGTCCCTCCGAAACAAAGTATAGCCACTGATATTTACTGCCCAGTCATGCGACTCATTCAGCCATGTTTCGGCCACACCAATCACATCATATTTTCCTTCCATCACCAGCAGCTCCAGCTCTCCCATTTTACCAGTCAGACTTCTTGCATTTGTAAACATACATTTAATACTCGCACCATATTGAACATATGACATGTGGTCCTCCCTATCCTTAACAGTATCCCTAGCCAAATCTCCTCCCCCATTTTCCCTTTCTTTGCCCACTATCTCATCTAACCTGTCTACCACTGAATCTTTTACTGAACCCTCCCCCCCCACACCTAGTTTAAAATCTCCTCCAACCCTCTAGCCATCTTCTCTCCCAAAACAGCTGCCCCATCATCATTGAGGTGCAGCCCATCCCTAGCAAAGAGCCTGTAGCCGACTGAAAAATCAGCCCAGTTCTCCAAAAACCCAAAACCCTCCTCCCTACACCAATCTTTTAGCCACGCATTAATCTCCCTACGCTCCCGCTGTCTCCTTAGCGTTGCTCGTGGCTCAGGTAATATCTCTGAGAAAATTACCTTGGAAGTCCTCGCCCTCAGCTTTGAACCTAGTTTTTTAAAATCATTTTTGAGGACTTCACCACCTCCTCTAACTTTGTCATTGGTACCTATGTGTACCAAGACCGCTGGGTCTTCCCCAGCCCCTCCCAATAATCTGTCAACTCGTTCCACCACATGCCGAACCCTAGCACCAGGCAAGCAGCAGACTGTTCGGCATGTAGGGGCCTTGCGACAGATTACCCTATCCACCTTTCTAATAATTGAATCCCCTATAACTAGAACCTGCCTTTCCTTCCTTGCACTCCCCCCACCACCCGTATTAGAGCCACTGCCTCCCGGGGTGCTCCGAGAGTCAGACTGCTCCATACATGCCAGTTCGGAGTTTTCCTCCCCAGCATCTTCAGCCAAAACGGCGAATTTGCTGTTTTGGACAAACTGTGGACCAGCCCCCCTACTCTTCTGTCCCCTACTCCCCCTCTTGACTGTCACAAACCTTCCTCCCTCATTAGCCTCCACTGCCCCTTCTCCTCCCCCCACTCCACTAGCCCCTGCCAGTGGTTGCTCTGCGAGCCTCCTTTCCTGCCCCTCGTTTGCCGATGCTCTCAGTGCTGCAAGTTCACCCCTTAGAGTCTGCAGCTCAGATTCCAAGATGAAAACCCACCGACATCTCTCACATGTAAATACTGCATGGAACTGCTGCTCCAACACCACATACATGTGACAAGACACACACTGAGTAATACCAGCAAACCCACTCATATTTACACTGGGTACTTACAGTCAATTAAATTAATGTGAATTGAATAATATCTACAGTATCTGTCTGTCTGTCTGTGTCTATATGTATCTATTTTTTTTAAGATGTGACTTTTTTAATGAAAAAATAGCTAAGCCTATGGGTGCCAGAAAGCTATCAGTCAGACTACTAAATCCCATTAGGTTGCTATTTCTGTGATATGAAATGCAAGACTGATTCATCCCATAATGCTGTGAGAGGGGCTTTTTACTGTCAGATAACAACCTTTTGGAATGTTTCCTCTGCTACAATCATTCCCCCAACACAGAAAGCCGAAATCAGCCTGACCCTGGCATTATCGGAAAATCTAACTTTTCCTTGATGTATATACTTAGCCTGGCTTTCTAATGGGCTCTGCAGTCTGTCTGTTCCAATCTCTTGCACTTTTATCAGTGGGTCAGCAGTAATAGCAGTATCCTGGAGATGGCAATTCGTGATATAGCTGTCAAGTTTACGTTAGGCATCTGGCATGGGATGCTCTGGCATTTGCTAAAAGTACAAACACTGTTTTTTGAGGAAAGATAAGGGAAATCACACTGGGTGGTAGTAACAGCTGGAATAGGGACATTGCTAATAAACTCAGATCAGATAAATTTGCACTTCACTAGCTCTAACAGGCGACAAAGAGTAGGCTTGAGACTTGCCTTGTAGAGGTGTGAAAGAACCCACCTTCCTGCTCTCCATCTGCTGCAACACTCCTCCATTTGCTCTCATGAATAAAGAAAGGCATCAAAAGATGCAAATGTCCCCTAAGAAGCTGACCGGAAGGTTCTACCTTTAGTCACAACTATTAGGAGTCACTTGGCTAATCTCCCTCTTTATTACTAATACCCTAATCCCCCGTTTCCATGTGTGGATTATGATGAGTTCCTCTCTACTATTCCCACATATTCACTGTTGTAGGCTTACTTTCTGCAAACTCTCAGTTTATTGTACTCATTTTAGATAAAATGTAAACAGATGTTTGCAGGTCCTTTTACAGGAAATAAGTGACTTGGCGACTCTAAATTTCAAGTTTTACAATATAGTTTCCACAGTGTGAGCTATCTGATATAAAGATACAAATAGAACCAAGTGGTTTGTAGTTATGACATATTTATGCCTAATATCTGCATAATGAGTATATAATATATCACAATTATCTTGGTCAGTATTATGTGGGGCTACTGTTTACCTCCCACATATGATTTATTAACTAATCACTATTGCCCATTTAGAAGCATTTTAAAGGCTTTCCCTGCCATGTTCTTTTGTTTACTTCAGTTATGGTATGTCACTTTTTGGGCTTACGGTTCTGTGCAGTCAGTTGCCCGACAGAGCCATGATGACCAAAAATTATATTTTTATATTAAGGTGGATTAAGGTTGCAGACCCTGCAGCTGCCTGGTAGTTTGCTTGGTAGACTAGGATAGAAGGACACCTGAATCTGGGAGCATGTTTACTAACATGGAATAAAGCTGTCATCCTGCTTTCTATTGTAAGGAAAATTAAGTTATGATTTACACGAATGGGCATATTATTATCAGACATGTTATCAAGCTTCATTGGCTCTGAGATACCTCCCTTTAATGGGAGAACCATTAAAAAGGCTATGGAAAGCAACTCATATAGGAAATAGAATTGTTTTGAAATTGTAATAGCAGTAGAGGTGCAAGTCATTGTTCCAGATATAGGGAGGGCATTCCTGGTCACAGTATAGTGAACTATATAACTAAACAAACATGGTATCATCCTGTATCTGAAACTACACTGCAAGCACTGCTCTAGCTCATTTCTGCCATGTATGAAGCAGTGCACCTGATTGGATTGTGCTATAGAGACTAAAGTGTTTACTGAGGTGTGAGCTGAACATTTCTGTCCTGGGTATTAGCAAGATAATAGTCTGCCAATTCTAATGCACCAGAAATCCTTCCACACAGTCATATCAATGCTGCACACAGCGGGGCATTGCCTTGTAATAGGGTATTGCTGTAAAATCCACATCAAAATGCATACAGGGACTGAAAATAATGACGTTATTTAGTATTTGGTCACTCTTCTGATTTCTGTAAGGAGGCTGCATTCCTGTGCTAATTTTATGAAGAGTCCCTAGCCCATAAAGCTTACAACCTATTTTGATCACTTAATGACTGGAAAACAAATATACTTGCCCAAGGTGACGAAGATTCAAAGCCAGATGAGTTCTTAGAGCACAACACCAAGCATTCTGTGCTTTTGCTCTGCCACTTACAATTATACCATTAAAAAAAACACACAGCAAAAATGACAGGCTCAAATATGCTTTCTATTAAAAGGAAGAGTGAGAGTTAAATCATTCTCCCCTGTGATGCTAATAGCTTTGCTTTGGGCGCTTGCATCAGGGAAGTGCTGGCTTGTGACTCTATAAAACTGCCATTGTGCTGTTGGAAGGCAATCAGAGAATTGAAATGCCATTGTGATAGATGCAGCTCCATCTGGCACTTTGGAAGTGTTCACTGGAGTGCTCTTTGGCATCAAAACAGTCTCCTTTCATATTGTCAAGTACTGTACTAATACTGTGACACAAGCAATCATGCACTGCTCAGGACACACCAGTATCTGCCTACTTAGAATATAGACTTGCTAATTTTCTATTTTCTAATGCATGCAGACAATTTATGGATTTTGATTACAGTTACAGTGTGTTTCTTGATTTTACAGCCTTCAAGACTAACAGCAGATTGTTGCTACAACTCATTTATCCTACAGTGATCAGATATGTTGGGTGATTTAGTCCTGCAGCTTGAAGCAGACCTAGCTGCTTTACTTAATATTTCACTGTAATGCTTTTCAAGCAGAACAATACATCACAAAAATCAACATGTGTGCCGAAACTGTGCTCGTTGTGGCCCATGCAGTTTTTGAGTTTGACAATGAAACCATATGTATGCAAGGTCACACTGACCTGGCAAGAAAGGACGCTGGGAAAAAACCTGGCTGGCTCCACTGACCCAGAACTTCTATCCTGGGCTGTAGTGGGTTTTCAGCTGGAGCAGGGGGAGCCCAGAAGCAGAGTGGGGTTAGGGCTGGGGTGGGGGCCTGAGCGGGTGAGCAAATCGCTGAAACAGCAACCCAGAGGCCTGGACTCCCCCAATCAGATGCGGTGTATGTATGTCAATAAGGATAACGCATGGTCCACATATATGATTCAATTATTGGTATAAAGGCAAAATTTTGAATCTGCCCATTTTATTGTATATATTGTGCAAATGCACATGGCCATCTTAAACGACATATTACTCATATGTAACTGCCATTCAAGACTATGCTATGAGTCTAGCATATTTAAGTTGTTTCTAAAATTTCATCAGTTTCAGAGCCCAGTCAATCCCCGGAAAACCTGCATATCTCAGATATAAAAATTAAAATTATTCTTCTCATAACGACAACAGACTCGAATACTCAACAGTTTCGGATCACCCAAAAAAGAAACTCATTATTTTTTCTATTTGTGGCACTGTGGAGATTGCAGTTACACCTCTTGTCAGGAACATATGTTCCTTATCTCTTTGCTATGAGATAATGCAAACTAAATGAGATCTTAAATGCCTTTTGTCAGGGAGAGATAACCCATGGCTTTGATTTAAAATTTGTATTTTGAAAAAAAAAAAAAATCTTGTTTTCTAATTTTTTGCCAATACCCTGCATGAAGACGCTGTAGTTTTACTAACATAGCGATTGTTATAAATGTTAGAAGGTTGAGTCCATATTTGCTGGAGGCAAGAAATATGCATGCATGGGGCTTAATGGGAACTTAAACAGGGCATCACAAACACTAGAGAAAACTTTGTGGGTGCTGTGCTAAGGCAACTGTCACTTTTGACAGTAACCCATTCTAAAATTGTACATTAGTTGCAGCCACTCATTTCTTCCTAATTATCTTAGCGGAAGCTCATTATTGTCAAAAATAGTCCCGGCCTCAGATTCCAGGTTTTGCTGGGAGAAAGACACACATGGGGAAACGTCATAAAACTGCTAGAGGAAAACACACAGGCAATGAAAACAATTTCTCCTCTGTGTGATCCTTTGCACATACATTTTAGCAACCTGTAGAGACATAACCCAGCTCAAAGTTGTAGTTTGTGCCAGTGCACAATATATGGAGTAAAACATTGTTTATTTTAAACTCCACTAAGGCAGGGACCGAAATGAGTGAATTATTATCTCTGTAAAGCACTGCGGAATGTATCAGCACTATAAATTATATCGAAATGAAGTATTAAAATTATAATAATAATATGGGCATTTATAAATTATAACACAATAAATTGTCTAGTAACGCTATTATATTACACATGCAAAATGTTACCCTGTTTACAACTTCAATTAAAAATATGTAGAATGGTGCAGCATATGACATTCACAGTAACGTAGTTATAATTACAGCACAGTAGAACCCCAATTTTGCATCCCTTTTTTTCCCAGATTATTCACCGATTATTCACGGTCTGGTGTTCATAAACTGTGTTGATTTCTTTGATGTTTTCCTGAATTTTACATTTGTTTTTAGTGGTCCCTTGGAAAGTTTATACTTTATATCTTTCATTGGATCAGTACATGATTCAAGACTAACAGGCTTTGATTTTATAGTCCAAACATAAGTTCTTTCTAAATTGTATACAAAATGCTTAGGATTCTGAATAAGGAGTCTTTCTGTCTCAAAATAAACCTAACAGGATAATTTTACCACCAATCTGGATTCATACAGTTTAGTTACCATCAAGCACAAGTTACTGTTTTATTATTACAGAGAAAAAAGGAATTATTTTTTAAATTTTAGCATAACTTGCTTAAATTAACTATATGAGAGATTGCTTCCCCGTAATTCAGAGTTTTCTGGATAACATGTTTCTAGATAAGGGATCCAAAACCCGTATTTTCTATTTATAAAGCACCAACAGATTCTGCATCACTGTACAGGTATAGGATCCCTTATCCAGAAACCCGATATCCAGAAAGCTCCGAATTACAGAATGGCTGTCTCCCATAGATTCAATGTTATCCAAATAATCCAAATTTTTTAAAATTATTTCCTTTTTCTCTGTAATAATAAAACAGTACCTTGTACTTGATCCCAACTAAGATATAATTAATCCTTATTGGAAGCAAAACCAGCCTATTGGGTTTATTTCATGTTTAAATAAATTTCTAGTAGACATTAGGCATGAAGACCCAAATTACGGAAAGATCCGTTATCCGGAAAACCCCAGGTCCCGAGCATTCTGGATAACAGGTCCCATACCTGTACAAGGTGCAATGGAAAGCACAAACTGTATGAAATATACAAAACAATTATAAAGCACAAGCAGAAATTGAAAGCCATTCTGTAAGAGTTTACAGTATAGGGGCCTGGATTATTTTCAGGCAGCCATCGCATTATTTTGGGTTTTTTGTTCCACCTTCTTGGCTAGAAAAATTGTGACAAAATGGCTGATATTGGCACAATGTACCATGGGCCTAAAGGTCTTCCTTGGGGTTAGATAGAGAGATACTGACAAAATATTGTGTATTTTTAAGGCAATGTTTTTACTAAATTCAGCTGTGCAATATGCATTTTTCACTTCAGCTCTAGAAAGAACTGCATTAAACATTGCTCGTTGCTTGTCTTGGAAGATGAATATACAGGATGCTGCTCTGTTCAACAGGACTGACTGATTTTGGAAAAGCAAACAAATGAGTCTAATTTTAACTTTCATTTGTTACCAAACAGTAAATTGGTTTATTTAGCCAGTGTATGGGGCCTGCACATCTATTTCACAGATTTTCACAGTTTGTTATTTTGCTGTTCAAGTTAATGAATTCGAATTTCCTTTATATTTTTTTTGGCATTGTCTGCCTGTCTGCTTCGTCTGCCAGTGTAATGAGGCATTCCAAAGGACTAATTAATAGAATGTATTTCTTGGACATGTATAATGCTAGAGACATTTAAGTAAAAAAATAATTGTTTTGTTGAATAGATAAGAGAAGAAAATACGCAAGAAAGATTTCCAGCCATTTTAATTCTGTATCTCTGATGATGCCACTAAGATTTCTTTTGGATTTAATTATAAAACCAGGCTTGTTTTGCATCCAGTAAGGATTCATTTTTTAGTTTGGATCAAGTACAAGGTACTGTTTTATTATTACAGAGAAAAAGGTAATACTGTTTAAAAATGTTAATGAAAATTGAGTCTATGGGGCAAATTCACTAAGCGCCGAAGCGCCGAACGCTAGCGTTAATTCGCTAGCGTTTGGCATTTTCATTACTGCGCAAATTCACTAACGAACGCTGGCGTAGTTTCGCTAGTGTTACTTCCCACCCTTACGCCAGACGAATTTTCGCTAGCGACGTAACTACGCAAATTCACTAACTTGCGCAGTGTACTGAACGCTACCTTTTACGCTAGACTTCCTTCGCCACCTCAGACCTGGCGAAGCGCAATAGAGTAGATAGGAATTGTTTCAAAAAAAGTCAAAATTTTTTCTAAGTCCCAAAAAACGTTGGCGTGTTTTCTACATTATGGGTGATAGGCTGAAAAAGATAGAAATTTTTTTTGGGGCTCCCCTCCTTCCCCCCTACATTTCCTGACTCATGGCAACTTACCTATACAGTGGGCACATGTGTAGGGCTAAATAAAAAATTTGAATTTGGCGCGTATGCAAATTAGCCTTCGCTTTACATAGTGAATCAACGCTAGCGCAACTTCGCAACCTTACGCAACTTCGGATTTTAGTGAATTTGCGGAGCGCTGGCGAAACTACGCCTGGCGAAGTGCGGCGAAGCAACTTCGAATCTTAGTGAATTTGCCCTTATGGGAGATAGCCTTCCCGTAATTCAGAGCTTTCTGGATAATGGGCTTCCAATTAATGGTTCCCATATTTGTATTACAGTAACTAAAACTTGATATTTTGAAGAAGCATTAAAAATGGGATAGAACATAATGTTATCTGTTATCCACTATTAAACCTGTGCCATATAGCCTTTTTTCAATTTCCATTTCCACCATTGCTACACAGCAGCTTGTTTATATGAACTATACACATCTACCAGTGCAGGGAAACACTACATGATACTTTCATTACTTTTTTTGTGTAACTTTAATGGGAATAGAGTATTTTAGGAAAATCCATGATGGAGAAGAAAATGGTGGCACTTGTGCATAATAAACTTGACTGTAGCAAGCTATGCCAGCAGCTGCAAGGGCAAAGAGGGTTCTGAACAATATTAAAAGGAATGTAGCTTTGTTGGAGGAGTAACTCTTCCTCTTAATAAAGCTTAAAGGGGAAGGAAACCTAGTCGGCGCAAACCCCCCACCCCCCCTCCCGTTTGTTGCCCACCCTCCCCCCTGGCCTACCCGTCCCGCTGGGCAAATGCCCCTAACTTGTTATTTACCCTTCTGCGCAGGTCCAGTCCAGGGAGTTCACCGACGACATCTTCTTCCACGCGATCTTCTTCCTGCTTTGAACGGCGCATGCGCAGTAGGATCATTTCGCCGGTACGATCTACTGCGCATGCGCATGACTTTTGGCGCATGCGCAGTAGATCCGTACCGGCGAAATGATCCTACTGCGCATGCGCCAAAACACCGTTCACAGCAGGAAGAGGATCGCGTGGAAGAAGATGTCATCGGTGAACTCCCTGGACTGGACCTGCGCAGAAGGGTAAGTAACAAGTTAGGGGCATTTGCCCAGCGGGACGGGTAGGCCAGGGGGGAGGAGGGAGGGTGGGCAACAAACGGGAGGGGGGGTGGGGGGTTTGCGCCGACTAGGTTTCCTTCCCCTTTAAGTAAAGAGAATGTGCAGTGCAGTTTTTTTGGTTTCTGGTGAATTAGAGTCCAAAGAAGAAAGTCTGAGAGAAGCCTGACCAAGTTGAGATTGTTTATACTGGAAAAGACGGGGTTAGGAAGATTTTTTTCCCTCTTTAAGACAAACTGGAAAGGCTTGAGATGGATATTTTAACCTGACTCTAGTCTTTTGTCAACCAAAATGACTATGTTACAATACTACTGTGTAATCTCAAAGCCAGATACTAAGGGGCACATTTACTAAGGGTAGAATATCGAGGGTTAATTAACCCTCGATATTCGACCGTCGAAGTTAAATCCTTCGACTTCGAATATTGAAGTCGAAGGATTTAGCGATATTCGTTCGATCGATCGAAGGAATAATCGTTCGATCGAACGATTAAATCCTTTGAATTGAACGATTCGAAGGATTTTAATCCATCGATCGAACTATTTTCCTTCGATCACAAATTGGCTAGAAAGCCTATGGGGACCTTCCCCATAGGCTAACATTGAGGTTCGGTAGATTTTAGGTGGCGGAGTAAGTGGTCGAAGTTTTTTTTAAAGAGACAGTATTTCGACTATCGAATGGTCGAATAGTCAAACGATTTTTAGTTCAAAACGTTCGATTCGAAGTCGAAGGTCGAAGTAGCCAATTCGATGGTCGAAGTAGCCAAAAAAATACTTCGAAATTCGAATTCTATTCCTTCACTCGAGTTTAGTAAATGTGCCCCTAAGTGTATGCATTCTAAAGAATCATCTTAGTGCCCATAAATAAAATGGTTATTTTTGTGGATTGGAGGTGGAAATGCAAGTTTCCAGACAATGGGTGTGATTTCAATTAAATCAGAATCCTGCTCCAGTTACATGAATGATGTTTACCAAATTCACATCCCATAGTGCTTCAGTTTGCTGAGTGATGTGTACTGAGCATGTGGATATTGGCTATTGTATCACTGTGAAAGTGAAAGCTGGAGACAACATAAATACACTCAACTAGAAATGTCTTAAATGTTATAAGATACTGAATAAGTTATTCATTTTGTTATTAAGTAAAAGGAAAAAGGTCATAAAACTGCTTAGTGGAGAACTTTATTTGGTGTAGACCTTCAGTATATCAATGGGATATTCCATTATGCCCATTGAATGACACATAGGAAGTATCTGTTGAAGGAGTAGTTTTAAGTAGTGAATAGTATAGAGAAGACAGTGTTGTTCTAACTGGAGACAGTGTCATTACACTGCTTATGGCTTGTTGTTGTGGCTCAAATACCTGTGTGGCTTTTAGCCATATTCTGACCTATTGACAAAAATGGACCACTATTTTCTTAAAGGGATCCTGTCATCGGAAAACATGTTTTTTTTCAAAACGTATCAGTTAATAGTGCTACTCCAGCAGAATTCTACACTGAAATCTATTCAATTTTGAAATCTGACATGGGGCTAGACATTTTGTCAATTTCCCAGCTGCCCCTGGTCATGTGACTTGTGCTTGCACTTTAGGAGAGAAATGCTTTCTGGCAGGCTGCTGTTTTTCCTTCTCAATGTAACTGAAGGAGTCTCAGTGGGAAATGGGTTTTTACTATTGAGTGTTGTTCTTAAATCTACCAGGCAGCTGTTATCTTGTGTTAGGGAGCTGCTATCTGGTTACCTTCCCATTGTTCTTTTGTTTTTCTGCTGGGGGGGAAGGGAGGGGGGTGATATCACTCCAACTTGCAGTACAGCAGCAAAGAGTGATTGAAGTTTATCAGAGCACAAGTCACATGACTTGGGGCAGCTGGGAAATTGACAACATGTCTATGTCAGATTTCAAAATTGAATATAAAAAATTCTGTTTGCTCTTTTGAGAAATGGATTTCAGTGCAGAATTCTGCTGGAGCAGCACTATTAACTGATTCATTTTGAAAAACATTATTTTCCCATGACAGTATCCCTTTAAATACAAAAAAAACACCTGCAGTGCTGCAAATTATATGAAAAAGGAATAACAATAAAAATTAATATATAATAAATGGCTCTAGGGCTTCCACAGCAGCCTGTGTCAATAGATGCAATTACTTGATTGTCAGCACAACTGCATCTGATAAGCGTTGAAACATAAACAGAGTTGAGTGTAGTTTAATGCATCAGCCACAATTGCATCATGTGGACAAAAAAACATGGTGGCTTATGTCCGAACACAGCACTTGCACTCATAAATGAGCTCTTAAATGTATTGTTACAACTAATATTAAATACTTATTGTTGTAGAGTTACTTGCAGAAAGTACAGAGACAATCAATTTAAGACCAGATTTATAAGACAGAGGGATGGAACCTTACATAGGGGATTCATTCTCTTGATGCCAACTGTGTGTACAGTACAAAGGTGTTAAACAGTTGACTCACCAGCTTGTTACTAAGCATTTCTGAATAGCTGCCAAACTTCCTATTAGGTTGTTATTCCCATTATGCTTTAAACTCTTAACATCCAATGTTATGGTATAATGTAAAAGAAAAAGAAAGTACCTTTGTCACTTGTTTCTAAGACAACACTCTGCCCTGTGGGTGGCTATTGTGCTTTTTCCTGACCACACATTGAGACAAACTCCCTACCAAACTGTACAAGTGGAACAAATTTCCATTTCCTCATGTGTCTAGGTGCCAAGTTTGTTGCCTAAGTGTTTTTTTTTTTAATAAACTGGCCTTTTGTTTTATGAACAAGGGCACAGACACACGCTCAGATTCGGGGAGATTTAGTTGCCGTCGACGACTAAACTCCCCAAATCTGAGCTTGTGTATCTGCCCTAAGAAGGAACATTTTATTAAATGATGGTAGGGTGTGCACCAAAAGACACAGCTTGGACAGTGTGTACACCATATAGAAGAAATAAATCCCACATGGAGCAAATTGAAGAAAACATATAAAGAAAACATATTCTTTTACTCTCTGATATTAAACCTGGGTCAAATATTTGAAAACAAAAAACTATAAAACAAAAACATAATCTCTCTCGTTCTAGAGTAAATTCTACAGACTACATAGGGCCTTGCTTTTTGTATGTAGGTATGTATGTATGTATGTATGTATGTATGTATGTATGTATCTCTTTATTTGTAAAGTGTTGTTAAGGAGCTTTACAATATATATAAAAGTATAGATGGGGAAGA
Source organism: Xenopus laevis (assembly GCF_017654675.1). Classification (NCBI taxonomy): domain Eukaryota; kingdom Metazoa; phylum Chordata; class Amphibia; order Anura; family Pipidae; genus Xenopus; species Xenopus laevis. The sequence goes on along the minus strand of NC_054374.1, from coordinate 123,222,462 downwards.
AAAATCACATAATACATATATACAGACTCATATCAGGACATAGAGCTTAAGTGCTATGTGATACGAGACATAGTGGGAAGGAGGTCCCTGCCCCGTAGAGCTTACAGTCTAGGTTATCCTACCTGTGTTTGTTGTACATTTAGGAAAGGCTTTGGGATATTTAATAGCATTTGTTCAACAAGCAAGCCTTGTGTCCTATATGGATTATAGACTTTGCAGCTAATAAGACCTGAGGCACTAGGGATATAATTACCTATTCAATTCTAATTGATGACATTAAGAAAGGTACTCTAATCAATGCGGGGTTTTGTGTACTGAAGTGAATAGCCTTCTAATGGATGACCTCCTCCTGCCTTGAATGGGAAGTTGTACGTCTTATTCTTTTAGTTGTAGTTCATCAGGATTGTCTACACACTTCCACCTACACATTTTGTACAAACATACACACATAAACACAAGTTATGTTTATTGCCATGGTTAAATGCTTGTCTGTTTCTATGTAACAGACTGTGTATTGGCTATATACAGTAATTAAAGGCTGGCAATGGTGATTTTTTTTTTTTAATCAGGGTTTTTTTTTTCAGAGCTGCACTGTTTTTGCATTGTGTTTGTTGTACATTCCACAGATGTCAGGCACTGGGCTTAACTTGTCATTGGAGACAAACGGTAGGCACAGTAGGTGAATACAACATTAGAGCAATATCATAGGGACAATTCAGCTTGCACTGCATTAGTGATTATTGTCTCTCACTGACTTGCAATGCTTTCCAACCTAGTTCATGTAGACTTATGGTACTTGTATAACAATACATACTGTGAAGCAGACTCTGCGACTGCTGGAGGGGGTCTAGTGGAAGCCCCCGAATAACTACTTTCAATAGATGCTTATGAAAATTGTCTTATTCTAAAGTCCAGTGGCCCATAAATGATTTTTACAACATAGCGACTGCTGCATGTTGAGCACAACTATTTAGGTGCTTCCAATCCACTTCCACTGCCCTGCATGTGCCATGTGTATTTGATAAAATATACAACTTAACTCAGCATATTATTCTAAAAAATGTTTTTCTACAGGAAACAAACTGCAATGCAATCAAATAAAACATTCAGACCCATCACATCCTGCTTGATGTTAGGCAGAGCAGAGATACCACTGTCTCCTCTTAAATAAACACTATTAATTGTGGAATGAAATTAGCACAGGATCAATTGCTCTTTAATTAAAACTTTCAATTACTATAAATCAACACACTACAGCTGGGGTCATCATGCACAGAACTCTGCCCCTGGTAGTCAGACTATTTACATTATATACATATTTCTATCTATCTATCTATCTATCTATCTATCTATCTATCTATCTATCTATCTATCTATCTATCTATCTATCTATCTATCTATCTATCTATCTGCTTTTTCTTGGGGAATAAAAATACCCAATAGAACTGAATTCTCCTACTCTGCATTGAAATTGATGAAGACATATAAGACACGGGAGGAAGGAGGATGCTGTCCTACCCAGTTTACTGTCTAACTATTGGGAAAATATTTCAGGCCATTTGTCCTGGGTCTTGAGAATCAGAGGAGCCCCCTGAGAGCCCAGAAAAAGCACAAAAGACATAATATGTTGCAAACCTATTGTTAGATATTTTCAATATATGCATTAGGGAAGTCAGTAGTCTTAAGATGCTGCAGAACTGCAACTCACATCATCCAGCTAAAGGCTGCCTGGTGATTCTGGAGCTGGAGAACAGCTGATAGGAAACCCCTGATTTATAGAATGTTTCCCTACCTCCACTCAGATAAGGCCACACTTTATTGCATTAATAGAAGCCAGTGCTGTCCCTGTTAACATAAAGTAAACTAAAATGAATATTTTTATACAATTTAGCACCATATGAGGTTTTATATACTGTAAATATCTGTCAAATTATATAATAATTATGAGCACTAACTAATAAGAGGATTGGACGAGTGTGGTTATTTTGAGACTGTCAAGAAGAAGAACCATTTACTAGTTTAGTTATAAATCAAGACAACATTACAGTCTGTATGGACAGAGTATTATATTCTTCCAAATGTGGCAAAAAAATGAAAAGCCTCTAATTTGTTGCTTGAAACCAATCTAAAACTTACCTCCAATAACATCGGAATGGAAAGGTGGCACTCATTGTTAAACTGAAGGTGACAGAATCCTCTTGTTAACATTGTTTTATGCAAGTGCTGCGTGATTCTTACAGAACTGTTTCTTTTACCCTGGAGTTGTAGGAAAATATGTTGCTTTATTTATAATGCATCGATCAACATATTGCGATGTGAGTTTTACAAACATTTTATTTCATCCACAATAGTTTAAAATTATTTTTTTAGACCTAATAGAAAGGTCAATGGGATAGAATTATAAATGTAATCATCTGGGCAAACAGAAAATATTTTTATGTTAAGGTAACTATTTTCATTACACCCTTAAGTGGTGATGGATATTCATTTTGTCACATCTATGTGAATAAAATAAAAAAAAATTGCGTAATAAATTACATAGTAAAAAATAAAGTATATTTCAATATTTCTCAATATGTTTTAGTAACAATTGTTTGCTTGTTGTTCCCACTCAAGAATGAATCCCTGCATTTCACTTGCTTCTGTATGAAACACTGATTTGAAATGAAACATTGTCATAAAATATAACAGTTTATTGGTCTTCCAAGTGAGACCTATTTGATGACAGTCTCATTAGCTCTGCCCCAGTGCTCCTTTGTTTCTGGGGAAAGGGATTGGCTAGAAGTGAGTTCATTTACATATCCTCTGGGAATATAACCTGGGGGCAGAGATGGAACCAAGCAGACAAGCAGGATCATTCCTACAGAAAAGAACTCCTTGGGATTGTTTTAAATGACTGCGGGTCTGGAAGGATTCACACAGCAGCACTCTTTCTAGGCAAGAACAAACTGCAAGTTTCAACTTTGTTTCAACTTTAAATCTACTTTACTTCAAAGTCACAAGATGCTGCTTCTCTTCAGAGCTTTTCCACTGCTGCTGTTGGGACTGATGGTTTTACAATCAGACTGTGAAATTGCCCAGTATTACATAGATGAAGAGGAACCCCCTGGCACCCTAATTGCAGTTTTGTCCCAGCACTCCATGTTTAACACTACAGATATACCTGCTACCAATTTCCGTCTAATGAAGCAATTTAATAATTCCCTTATTGGAGTCCGTGAGAGTGATGGACAGCTGAGCATCATGGAGAGGATTGACCGGGAGCAGATCTGCAGGCAGTTCCTTCACTGCACCCTGGCTTTGGATGTAGTCAGCTTTTCCAAGGGACACTTCAAACTTCTGAATGTGAAAGTGGAGGTGAGAGATATTAATGACCATAGCCCTCGCTTTCCCAGTGAAATAATGCATGTAGAAGTGTCTGAAAGTGCCATTGTGGGGACCAGGATTCCATTAGAAATTGCAGTAGATGAAGATGTTGGGTTTAACTCCATCCAGAACTTTCAGATCTCAAATAATAGTCACTTCAGCATTGATGTGCAGACCAGAGCAGATGGGGTGAAATATGCAGATTTGGTCTTAATGAAAGAACTTGACAGGGAAATCCAGCCAACGTACATAATGGAACTACTAGCAATGGATGGAGGTGTGCCATCACTATCTGGCACTGCAGTGGTTAACATCCGAGTCCTGGACTTTAATGATAACAGCCCAGTGTTTGAGAAAAGCACCATTACTGTGGACTTAGTCGAGGATGCTCCCTCAGGATACGTTTTATTGGAGTTGCATGCTACTGATGATGATGAAGGAGTGAATGGAGAAATTGTCTATGGATTCAGTACTTTGGCATCTCAAGAGGTACGTCTGCTATTTAAAATTAACTCCCAAACTGGCAGCTTAACTCTTGAAGGACAAGTTGACTTTGAGACCAAGCAGACTTATGAATTTGAGGTACAAGCCCAAGATTTAGGCCCTAACCCATTGACCACTACTTGTAAAGTAACTGTGCATATCATTGATGTCAATGATAATACCCCAGCCATCACCATTACCCCCCTCACTGCCTTAAATGCAGGAGTTGCCTACATTCCAGAGACAGCCACAATAGAGAATTTCATAGCCCTGATCAGCACTACAGACAGAGACTCTGGGTCTAATGGACAAGTTCGCTGTACTCTTTATGGACACAAACACTTCAAACTACAGCAAGCTTATCAGGACAGTTACATGATAGTGACCACCTCTGCTTTAGACAGGGAAAATATAGCAGAGTACACTTTGATAGTAGTGGCAGAAGACCTTGGCTTCCCCTCATTAAAGACCAAAAAGTACTACACAGTCAAGGTGAGTGATGAGAATGACAATGTACCTGTATTTTCTAAACACACGTATGAAGCTTCTATTCTGGAAAATAATGCTCCAGGCTCTTATATAACTACAGTGGTGGCCAGAGATGCTGATAGTGATCAGAATGGCAAAATCAATTACAGACTTGTGGATGCTAAAGTGATGGGGCAGTCACTCACAACATTTGTTTCTCTTGATGCGGACTCTGGGGTACTGCGGGCTGTTAGGTCTTTAGACTATGAAAAGCTTAAACAACTAGATTTTGAAATTGAAGCTGCAGACAATGGGATCCCTAAACTCGCCACTCGTGTTCAAGTGAAAGTCAGAATAGTTGATCAAAATGATAATTATCCTGTGATAACAAATCCTATTCTTAATAATGGCTCAGCTGAAGTTCTGCTTCCCATCAGTGCTCCTCAAAATTATTTAGTTTTTCAAGTCAAAGCCATGGATTCAGATGAAGGCCAGAACTCCCAGCTGCTCTATACCATACTGAGAGATCCAAGCAGATTATTTGCAATTAACAAAGAAAATGGTGAAGTAGCCCTAAAAAAACAATTAAACTCTGACCATTCGGAGGACTTGAGCATGATAGTTGCAGTGTATGACTTGGGACAACCTTCACTATCCACCAATGTGACAGTAAAATTCATCCTCACTGACTCTATGCCTTCTAATGTTGAAGTAGTTATTTTGCAACCATCTGCAGAAGAGCAACGCCAGACAGACATGTCCATTATATTCATTGCAGTGCTGGCTGGTGGTTGTGCTTTGATACTTGTGGCCATCTTTTTTGTGGCCTGTACTTGTAAAAAGAAAGCGGGTGAATGTAAGCAGGTACCGGAACAACATGGAACATACAATGAAGAATGTCTGCTGAGCACTGCATCTCCCCAGTCGGTCTCTTCTTCTGTGTCTCAGTCTGAGTCATGCCAACTCTCCATCAATACTGAGTCTGAGAACTGCAGCGTGTCCTCTAACCAGGAGCAGTGTGGGAATCAAGAAACCAGCCTAAAGGTAAGATTTTTTACTATTTTTAGATTGATATTTTTGGCTAGGATTAGTAAATACTGTTCAGGAGTTCAGTTATGAATAATGCTGTAATACAAACACTGGGACACTATAGTTTAAGCTGTGAGGAAACTGTAGAAAACTAGTGATGGGCGAATAAATTCGGCAGCGCGAATTCGCAGTGAATTTCCGTGTTCTGCCGCCGTCGAATAGTCGTGCGCCAATGTTTATAAATTATTCGGATGCCCATTGACTTTAAAGTGGACCGGTCACCCAGACACAAAAATCTGTATAATAAAAGTCCTTTTCAAATTAAACATGAAATCCAATTTCTATTTTTTATTTAAGCATTCATAGCTGTTGTAAACTCATTTAAAAATCTCAGCTGTCAATCAAATATTGTCTGCCCCTCCTCTATGCCCGTGGCATAGAGGCGGGGCAGACAATTACTTTCACTTTCAATTCAGCACTTCTTAGATGTCACTGCTCTCCACACATTCCCCCCTTCTCTTTATCATATAATTGTGTAACCAGGACATGGGGATGGACATCAGGTCCCCCATTCTGGTGTACAAACAAGATTCTGAGATGATACAAGACTTGTCTTAATAACAGTGTCCACAAAATGGCTCCTGCCTGCTTGTTATAATTATGAGTTCCCAGACTGAAGAAAACAAGATTCAAATAATTTATATAGTATAATTAAAGTTAATTTTCCTTGACTAATCTGATAAAATAGGATTTTGAATAATTTTTTTGGGTGACGGGTCCCCTTTAATGCATTTGGGCAAAATAGGCACGCGTATAACAATTGTCACATGCATCGAAATTGAAATAATTTTGACGCCCATTGACTGCAATGTGTTTTGTGAATTTTTCACAGTTTTGCAAATTTTGTGGGAAATTCGCAAAATTTTCAGTGAAGTGAAATGGGACAAAGTCGCCCATCACTATAGAAAACCCTTGTATGGAACTCACTTTAAAAGTCCCTTTAAAACTTCATTAGATTCAAATCTAATTGATGTGCGACAGGGTCCAGTAAACTATTATCACTGCCTAACCTTTATAATGGAAAAGGGCAGCACTACTTAATCCCAATTTCTATATGGCTTCCACACCAGTGCACTGATGATAGCATGTAAAGAGAGGAGACTTGGCTCCTAAAGAAAATAAGTGAGGGATAAAAGTTGAGAGTGGACCTGTGATCTAATGTTTTGTGCTGGGCCCCTGGCACTCTGGCCCCAGATAGTGCCATAGACAGGTATAGCTGCTATATGACAGCTATGTAATATACAATCTGAATAATTGTCATTTTCTTTTTTCCTTTGCAGCACTCAGTCTCTGTACCATGTTATCACACATCTGGTTGGCACTTGGACAATTGTGCAATGAGCATAAGGTAAGATCTCCTGTTTATGCACCACAGCTGCACATTCCCTGAATAATCAGTCAGCTGGCACCTGAATAATCACTTAGTTGGCAGAAGGTTTTGCAATTTCTGTAAGAGCAAAAGCAAAGCCAGCAATATTACTCTAGGGGAAACATTTCATTATGTATTAGTTGGGGCAGAGATTGGAAGAGATTTCTCTGATAGATTATTGTATTTGCTAAATCTTCTCCCGCAGAAGTAATCCAGGTTTAATTATCTTAGGGATTTGTAGCCTGTGATCTTCTACCTGTTTTTGAACTATGGCTACCATCATGCACTGTTTCTACATCAGGGGTGTAGTTGAACTACAACCTTAACCATCCCCTTAAGGACTAAGCTGTCTGAAAAAGGTTAATGCAGTTTGTATCACCTTTTCCAATCAAAATAATTTGTGTCTGTGTGTACATAAAATAACATCATGTGTGTAAATATGCATCGGGTTGCATATATAGTAGCAATGAATAAATAAGGATATATATACAGTACATAGACTGATAAAGGTCACACTGCACACTAATGAAAAATGGCACTGTATTGGGTTAAAAACATAACAAATAGGCTTATTTAGTCAATGTTTGGGTTCAGCATAATTGACCTCAAGTGTAATTGAAATCCTGGATTATTTCTTATTTTTGCTCCACCTACAATCCTATAATTGCTCAATATCTGCATTACTTGGTACATACATACATTGCAACAATTCAGCTATGAGTTCTGATCAGCTTTCCAAAAGTTAGAAAATAATTTCTGATTGGGTAACTGTATTAGTCAATGGGCCATTTGTTTTGTTGCAGTGGTCTTTCTCCAAAAATGATATAATATCTTTAGGAACTAGCTGATTATGCACCTGTACCTGTTTCCAGGGAGAAGTCTTATCAAAATAACCCACTTAGCTGTTTTCATGTCATTCCCATTAGAGGAGGTTGTTGGGATGTGTAAATCAGCAACAATTGGAAGGCAGCTGCTTTGCATAGATAACATGTTAGCTTTTTCCAGGCAGAATGTAGGCACCTATTAACATAATGCATTTATCATTGCAGTGGAAATTCTCACACGGGGCACTTAAGTGCAAAAGACAGTGGCAAAGGTGATAGTGACTTCAATGACAGTGATTCTGATACTAGTGGACAAGGACAAAAGAAGAGCTGTGAGCAGCCAATAAAGACACAAGCCAGTAAGTATTTGTTCACATTAAACTTACATCACTGAGATATTGCACATTCATTGCCAGTACAGTTGATTTAAAGAAACACTGCACTTATAGACACAATGAAGAGTGCCAGTTGGGGGGGGGGGGTGTTAGCATATTATTCACATGGACCAGAAATGAAGAGGGAGTAATAGACAGGTGCTGGGACAGCTGTGGGCTAATGGGCCAGTGCTGCTAACACTTGATGACACTCTGACTTCCTGACATTTTCCTTTCAGCTGTTTTTCTATTGTTTTGTTGTTGGGACATCTTATGACTTGTTTGTTCACTCTTTTCTTGACTCTAACACAGCTCCAAATATTTTTACATCTATCTATCATCTAGCATCTATCCACAGAATCTTTAATCTCTTCTTGTCTCTATCATCCATGTTAATCTATCATCAATTTATCATCAATAGATCTCTATAAATCTATCTATCTATCTATCTATCTATCTATCTATCTATCTATCTATCTATCTATCTATCTGTCTATCATCTATCTATCTATCTATCATCATTTAAATCATCTATCTATTCTTGTTGCTATCATCCATGTTTATCTATCATCAATGTCTCTGTCAATCAATCAATCAATCAATATAGCCAATTATTTTTCAGGCCCCCAAAATGTTTAGCGGTTGACTTGTTTTACCAATATTTATTGAAACTGTATAATAATTATACCTATACCTCCTGGGCACCCCTACAGCCACAGGGTCTGCTTCCTCTATAGTTATTTTAGTTTTTTTCTCTTTCATCCATGTTAATATAATATAATATATCTATTATCAATGATCTATTTATCTATCTATCTATCTATCTATCTATCTATCTATCTATCTATCTCTCATTTTTGCTAATCTGCACTCAACCAAATAAATGAAGGATAAAAGTCCTAATCTACAAGGTGCTGCATTGAACTGTTGCAGTTCCCAATATCAACCAGTGACCAATTTAATTCTTGGTCTTCTACAAATTAGAAGAGAAATGCAAGTTGCTATGAGTAATTTCACTGATGTACTTTAGCACTTGTTTTAAGAGATCAAGCCAAAAAAGCTTTACTAAGTGCTCCTCATCTGTGGCTCTCCTAATAAATTGGAATTCATTCTGTTTGTACATTACGCAAGGTAAGATAGGATAATGATGGACAAAAAGTGCCCTAAACAGGGGCAAATAATATAGAGGGGATAAATGACTGATGGCTGCACCATGTCAGTAATTGCAGTCAGTATTGGAGTGGCCTGCAAGTTTCCCTGACTTAGGTGGGCTCTTCCCCCTCTCTGGTGCACATATATTAATTTATTGTTGCCTTTTCTAGGTAACTGGGGAGCCTGGGAGTTGTAATACACAGTTGAATGACTTGGGACTGCACAAAAGTCTAAATAACAATTATTAAGAGTATTAGTGTGCTCACTAAAAAATGGGGCTCAATGTTAATATACAAGTGCCTAAGCATACAATTGATTAACATTTACACTGATATTATCTCCCTAGGTGCTCAATACACAGATGAATTCCGACATGCCGATAATTATTTCAGCCACCGAATCAACAAGGGTCCAGAAAATGGGAACTTCACAATGCAATATGAAAAGGGCTATAGGCTGTCTTACTCTGTAGCTCCTGCTCATTACAATACCTACCATGCAAGAATGCCTAACCTGCACATACAGCACCAAACCCTTAGAGACCCATATTACCATATCAATAATTCTGTTTCTAATCGGATGCAGGCTGAATACGAAAGAGATTTAGTCAACAGAAGTGCAACGTTATCTCCGCAGAGATCGTCTAGCAGATACCAAGAATTCAATTACAATCCGCAGATATCAAGACAGCTTCATCCTTCAGAAATAGCTACAACCTTTTAATCATTAGGCATGCAAGTGAGAATGCACAAAGGCAAGTGTCTAAGCATGAAAGCTAAATATATGGAGTCTCCTTTTCTCGCTGATGGATGGGTGACAAAGGACAGTTATAAATATACAGTTGCCTTCTATTTGCATTCCACTTGGGATTTTTTTCCTTATTTATTTTTCCTGGATTGTATGTGACCTTATCCTGCCACCTAAGTAGCAATTAAATCCACAGACTTACTGTCAAATATCTGAGGGCCCCTGAAATAGCACCTAAGGCAGGACCTAAAGTGGCCCCTTTATTTTTAGCAGCTCCTGGTCTGCCCTCTCTGTTAATAAGCCACTGAATAGAGCTAAAAGCAGCAACAAGGAGTGTACATGCATCTCATCTACCTTGAATATGATTTACATGTAATAGGAAACACCTTATTTCAGTACAGTCTGTGTTGTATATATTCTGTAAATATCACACATTTTGTGTTTGTGTATATATTTCAAGTCAATGCAGACATGTGTATATAGTGCAGAACTTAATTTGTAAATTAAATACTTTTTCTTCAAGAAATATTTCAATAAAAACGGTCAATCTTCCTTTTTCTATTCATTTCGCTCTGAAAACACCGGGATCCATTAGTAATGCAATTAGCATTGCCAGTCAATCCTGACACTGCTTTGCTTCTTCCTCATGAACAATGCTTTAGAATAAAACACAACAAAACAGACAATGTTCTTTTAGCCATAACAATCTAGTCATCCAGGTGTATTAGTAATGACAAGGACATATTACAATAATTTATGCTGGTAGCTTTTCTGCAGTTTGTGTCCTTCAAATCCAATATTCTAAGGTTGAACAATCTTGTACGGAATAATTGATGTGACAAGCTTGTTGAATAACAGGATCGAAAAAAAGAGCAAAACAACATTGCAAACTTTATTTTCTAAACGCGCCTGCTTCTATGGGGCAGATTTACTAAAGGGTGAAGTGGCTAACGCTAGCGACTTTTCTACAGAAATCGCATCTGCAGGGACATCGCCAATTCACTAACAGGCGATGTCGTCAATTCGCTAGTGAAAGAGACAGTCACTAGCGTTTGTTCGCAATCTATCGCCAGACGACTTTTCGCTCTGGCAAAAGGTTGTTACTCTACAAATTTTACTGAACATACCTCTTTTGCCAGAGTTGACTTTGCCACCTCAGACCAGGCGAAGTGCTAAAAAGAAGCCAGATCTTCCTCAGTCTTCTGTCACTTACATCATATCCTGTGTGCCGAAAATGCATAAAAGTTCCAAAAAAGGCTGGCGACTTTTCTTTTTTCAAAGCAGAATTGCCTGCAAAAGTCCTGACTTAAACTTTTGTTGGGTAACCGGTTTACTCCAGACATTTCATAATATATTCATATATTCATAATATATTGAACATTAATTTCAAAGTGCGCTCATGTGTAGGGCATTATATTAACTTTCTTTATTAAGGTTCCCTGTATTTGAAAAAGTGGTAACTTCAAGCATTTGCACCAACATTTATAATAAAGACCTCCATACAACTTTAAATTACCCGCCATATGCAAATTGACCTAACCGCAAGATCAGTGGCGAATTTTCGCTAGACACAAACGAACGCTTGTGCATCTTCGCTATGAAATGCTCGCACTGTCAAAGTAATGCTAGCGACAAGATGCAAGCATTCGGCGTCCAGGGTACAACTTCGCATATTAATGAATTAGCATAGTGGTAGCAAATTTGCGCCTAGTAAAGGGATGTGACAATTCGTCCTTTAGTGAATTTGCCCCTATGAGTCTCAGGGGCAGATTTATCAAGGGTCGAATTACGAGGGCTAAAAAACCCTTAAATTCGACCCTCGAAGTAAAATCCTTTGAATTAGAATATCAAATTCGAAGGATTTTAGCGCAAAAGGTTCGATCGAATGATCAAATAAAAATCGTTCAATTTTTATCGAACAATTTTAAGTTCGATTTTTTATCAAACAATTTTAAGAGATCGATTGAATGATTTTATTCGATCAAAAAAAACTTAGAAAAGTGCTCTGGAAGGTCCCCATAGGCTAGCATTGCACTTCGGTAGCTTTAATGTGGCGAAGTATGAAGTTTTATTTAAAGAGACAGTACTTAGATTATCGAATGGTCAAATAGTCGAACGATTTTTACTTCGAATCATTCGATTCGATCAAATTTGACCAATTCGATGGTCGAAGTACCCAAAGAAATACTTCGAAATTCGAATATTTTTGCATTCGAACTATTCACTCGAGTTTAGTAAATCTGCCCCTCAAAGTGCAGCATGTGATTATTGGTTTTATATTAGAAACAAAAGGCTGAAATGCCACTGTTTGAAAAGCCATAGATAAATACTGAATACACAGAAGGTGCTCTATATAAAAAAAAAAATTCTGTTGTTGAACTTCAACTCAAGCAGAATTTCATGACAGGCGTTGAGTGCCAGATTGGTCAGCTTTTATACAGGCACGGCTTGCAGCAGGCTGTTAAAAACATTGATTTCTGCGGTGGTCTCTAGATGCAGTGCCTGCAACAGATGGAGAGAATAGAACAGGGAGGACTTTTCTGTTCTGCAAAGCAGCCGAACATATTTTTGTTTCAAGCATGCACACTGTGACGTGTGTTTTGGTATAAACCGCAGAGACATTTTATAATTGATAAAAATGAGCAGTTTCCATCTGGTATACTGTTTAAGGGATCTGAAATCTTTTATACAAATATCATAATAATATCACTTTGGAAAGGTAGAGGATATATTGTTTCTAACCTGGATTGGCAGGTTTATTGGGAGCCATGACCTGGGCCATGAGATGGTGGAGCTCATGATAACAGCAGTCAGGGAAGATATTAACATATAGTAAGTAATTCCCAGCTGAGATGCAGAGACTAGCACTGCTGTCTTGGGTTCTGATCAGGGTACTTTCTGCATGTCATTTGCGTATCTTCCCTGTGTCTTTATAACAAATGAATTCATTAAGATCAAATTGGTAGGTTCAGCCTCACCATACTTAAGTTAGGAACACTGGCAAGGGGTGATGAGCAGAACAGGGGTGCAGAGCCAAGCAGAGTAGGGGTAAAAGGGTGGCGTGATTCACAGCTGGTGACAAGGAAGGAGTTACATTAAGAATTCATGGGTGAGAGACTCGGGGAAGTTAAAAATAATACATGTGCAGTCACAGTGGGCCCCAAGAAACAATAACCAATGAGCCAAAGACCCTATTGCCTATTTATTCAGCTGCTATTGCACTAGAACATCCAGCACCCATTGAAAAACAGCTTTGCTATCATTATTTGCTGAATACAATTATTTGCTGAATACAATTAAAAATTTGCAGACGTGCCAGGTAGCAAAGGGCATATATTATAAATAAAAAGTAACATTGCAGTTCTATTATATAGTATGAATGTGTAAGTATGTAGTAAAATAGGGATCCATATAAAGTCCCAACCTCCGTGTTACTACTCATACTGGGAGGAATCTTCAGGAGGAATGTTTGGCTGGAGATGTCCTACTGCACAGTAAGAGAATTTTCTAGTACAAATACTGCTTTGGGCATTCTTCCTTTTTTTGGCTGCTAGTAAACCCGTATTATGCCAAAATTAGATGGCCAACCTTGTTTAAGGGATGCAATAGAAAAGTTATGCTCAGTCTCTTGGATCCAGCCTAAGAATTAAAAAGAGCATTTAAAGTACAATATGTACTGATATTTCTTATCAGTTTCGGCCCCACTAGACTTGCTGATGCAAAGCTGGTGGCCCAAAAGCATTTGAATAAATCAGAATCAACCTAGGAGTTAATTTGTTTCCAAATTCCAGGAGTAATTTATAATTGCATATTTCTTGTACAATGAATGAAATATTTACCAACCTGTAAGAGCACAGCAAACCTACAGTGCATGCTAGTTACAACCTGTGCCTAATGCTGCACCCATGAAGGACCAATGACTATGAAGTATAAAGTTCAAAGTATACAGTAAAGCAGCAATGTGGTGGGGCAGTTAGCTGAAATACAACATGTTTATGGGAAATGTTCTATTACAATGGTGTTGTCATAATCAGCAGTCTATGGAGGCCATTGCCAGACAAAGGGCCATTGATATATCTTTGAGGGCAACATCCAGCATGTGGGTCTCCAGTTACCCTGCTATGCTATAAAGCGGTGGCACAGTTAAGATGCCACTGTCCAGTGGTGCTTTTTCTTCGTTTAGCTTCATTATATGTATTTATAATAATTTTCTGAATCAAAGCTACAACAGGAATGCAGTTCTTTCCAAATCGGCTATGAAGATCTGCTCTTGTGATGAACAATTTCAGCACAACTCAACAATTTTATGCTCAAATGCTTCATTATATGCAGCGGCTTTAATCTGATGCTAAAAATGATACTTGGTGTTAATTTTCTTAACAGGGAAGAAAGATATTAGGGATAGGAAGGTATTTTTACAACCCTATTCCTGTTGTGTGCGACCTCACTGTGAGCAGAAACACTGGAGAGGGTAACAGGAACTAAGCTTTTAGTTAAACTAAAGCTTAACTAAAGAATTAGGCTAGAAATGTTGTATATTATGTTTTGGGCTTCTGTACCAGCCCAAGGCAACTCAAGCCCTTTAGCAGGGAAGATCTGTGTCCCGAAAGATGCCCCAGTAGCAATTCATCTTCTTTTCTGCTGATTCACTACACATGCTCTGTGCTACTGTCACTTACTGAGCTTAGGGACCCACTCACAATATACAGTACACATAGAATATAAATGTCACAATATAAGGCTGATTAGTAATTAATAAAGATAATTACTGCATGGCAGCACAGAAACCAGTGCAACTAGCATCAGAATTTAATAATCAGCCCTGTAGCATCAGCTTATATTACAGACAAAACTCATTTTCTGCTTTATAATTTGCAACGACCCCTAAGCTTAGCTTCTCAACAGCTACTCAGAGCCCACTGAGCATGTGCATGTCACAGACACTTTCCAAGATGGTGACCCCCTGTGACAAGTGTTTAGTCCTGGATCATTGCTGCTATTGAGAAGCTGAAACATTAGGCTGGTGCAATAAGTTCAGTGTATAAAATATGGCATTTGTAGCCACATTCCCTTTTAGGGTCTAGTTCTCCTTTAAAAGATTATAAGCCCTGTAAATACACTAATTCTCAGCAACACTCTAGTGCATATACTTATGGGCTGCACCCAGGCTCTGTTTGGCTATACACTGGCATTCAAGGTAATGCTTCACCCCCTTGGCCATGCACCTTTTTGTTTATTTAATATATGTTTAGGGGGCGTGGCCTGAGGCTAGATGTGATCAGACGTACATTGCGCAGCTCTTCTCCCTGAGCCCTTATTATTCTGAGTTGGGCACCCTATTTGATTCTTACAACGGCTCTGGAAGACGGACACGGGCACCCTTTACCCCAGAGACTACTAATGGGGCAAAATAGAGCCCAGAAACGGGCCTCTGTGGCAGCAGGGAAGCTGGGGAAATTTGCCCGCGAGGAGAGGCAAGATGGCGCCGACACTCCACCAAGCGCTCCCTCCTCACCCACCCCACCGGCAGATGACGAAACAACCCTGCTTGACATTCTGCGGGAGATCAGGGCATCAACGGAGGCGAGTGCCACGCTGATCAATACTAAGACGGATGAGATCAAGCAGGATCTGTCTATAATTCGACAGGATTTGCAGAAACTGCGAGAGAGGACGACGGAGGCCGAAAGGCGGATCGGCGCGCTGGAAGACACATGCGGCCCGATGCCGGAGCAGCTGCGAGAGGTCCAGAGGCATGCCCACAGTAACACCGCTAAGGCAGATGACCTCGAAAATCGCCTCCGCCGCAACAACCTTCGATTCGTGGGCTTCGCTGAGAAGGTAGAAGGGGCCAAGCCTGAGGCCTTTGTTGAAACATGGCTGGCGGAAGTGTTTGGGCGCGAGCAACTGTCCACCGCTTTCGCAGTGGAGAGGGCCCACAGAGTCCCGACGCGACAGGCCCCCCAAGGAGCTCCACCAAGACCCCTTATAGCGAGGCTTCTGAACGCCAAAGACCGTGACACCATCCTCTCACTGGCCCGGGGCAGAGAGTCCATTCGGTTCCAGTCGGCGAATATCTCCATCTACGCAGACTATTCGGCGGAGGTCCAACGGCAAAGGGCGAAGTTTCTGGACGTCAAGCGACGGATGAGAGCGGCCAAGATGATTTATGCAATGCTTTTTCCCGCACGCTTGAGGGTTACGGTCAACGGCTCCTCGCAATTTTTTTCTACCCCGAAGGAAGCTGACCTGTGGCTGGATTCCATCAACATACCGCCTCTTTAACCGGGCTGGCAGACCCATGGTTGGCAAGTACTTATATCTGTTATTTACTTCGAGGCAGCTATGTTATAGGCCGCAAAGTTATATTCTTATTCTTTTTTCGCCTGGGGCGCAGTTGGGCGCTAAGCCCGGGAAACCTCTATCCATGACAAGTCCTATTGTCTGACGTGAAAGTTTATTTTCCGCTGTAAGCCTGTTTACCTACGCATACCACATCTTTTTACTCCCCAGCTCCAGTAGTGGTGCCCAGCTATGCTATGCCACGTATGATATACTATCCTAGCTCGGGAGAGCAATGTGGCGCAATTGTTTGACATTCTTGGATTCCCTTATTTTTTCATTTTTTTTTTTTTGTCAGTTCTGATCACGGTCCGCGGTTGGACTAAGTGTTAGTGCCATTTCCATAAACATGATGTTTGGGTGTAATTCTACCCCCAGTTGGGGCCGGGGTGGAAGGGGAGGTGGGCTGGTTGGGAAACATAGGGAATCTATGTATGTTACTGTTAACTGCAGATATGTGGATACTGTATGCTCAGTCTTGTTATGTTGTGCTCAGATTGGTGGAGTAAATCCTGCCAGCAGTGGGAGGGAATACACAGACAACAGCACCTTCCCCAAAGTAAAATGGCGATTTATGTAACAAGCTGGAATGTGCGGGGACTCAATTGTCCCATCAAGCGCAGGCTCGTAATGGACTTCCTAAAGGCCCACAATACATCCATTGCCTTTCTGCAAGAAACCCATCTCATGGGGACCAAGGGTAGGGCTCTTAAGAGACCCTGGGTTGGCTGGCTGTACCATGCTCCCTACACTACTCACTCATCCGGGGTGACAATTCTGGTTAACAAGTCGGTTCCATTCAGATTTGGGTCCATCAAAACGGATGGGAAAGGTAGATTTATTTTCTTGCACTGCTTCATCTATGCCTGTGAAATGCTCCTAATCAATATTTACATCCCTCCCCCCTTCGACGTTGAGGTGTTACAGATCCTGGCTGTCCACTTAACTAAATTCCCGCATGCAATGGTCCTGGTTGCGGGAGACTTTAATGAAGTACTAACCCCAGCTATAGACAGGGTAAGCAGAAGTGTAAAACCCCCCCCCTCAGCAGGCCCGACAGACCATTCTTGCTAGAACAATGTCCTCTCTCTCCCTACACGACCCCTGGAGATCAGCTAACCCAACCACCCCTCAATTCTCATGCTTTACGTCTTCGCACTCTGCTCTCTCTAGGATTGACCTGGCCTTTATTAACAACTCATTAACACCATACACAGGTCGAGTTCAATATTTGCCTAGTGGGATCTCTGATCATGCACCCCTCAGGGTCCAATTGATTCTCCCTTACAAATTGGAACGCCCAAGACCCTCTATCAACCCTATTTGGCTTAATATCCTGGACAACAAGGCATCGCTAGATGGAGCCATTACAGATTTTGTTCAGACTAACCTAACCCCCAACGTGATCCTCCCCTTTTGGGATGCCCTAAAAATATATATACGTAACACAATCTCAGCAGAAATTGTTGCTTATAAAAAGCAGGCATTGGCTGCACAACAAGAATTGGAAGACCAAGCATTGCGGTTGGACTCACAGGCGGCCTCTGACCCAACCCCTGAAAATTTGCAGCTGTTGCGCGAAATACAAGAGAAATATCTGCAGTGCCTGCGACAAAATGCACTGAGGAAACAGAGTTTCTCAAAAGTGAACATCTTTGAACATGGGGAGGCACCGGGCCGCCTGTTAGCCCTAATTGCAAAAGCTCATAATTCTCCCCCCTCCATTCCTGCACTAAAAGACCCAGCAGGAGTGCTCCAAACAGAGCCTGACAAAATTAAAGAGCTACTAGTGAACTTTTATAGCGACCTATACGCCTCTAAAACTCAGGGCTCAACCCAAGATATCGATAATTTTCTCAATCCTTTAGGACTTCCTACGCTGCAGGACGACTTTAGAGACTTTATGGACTCTGAGATCACTATCCAGGAACTTCAAGAAGCCATCGCCTCTTTTCCCCTGGGTAAGGCAGCGGGGTCAGACGGCATTCCGATTGAGATGTATAAGAGGCACTCTGATACACTAGCTCCCCTACTTTTACGTCTATATGAAGAGGCGCTAAATACTGGCTTTTTCCCCCCCTCGCTTTATGAAGCAGCAATTATTCTCCTACCTAAACAGGGAAAAGACCCCCAGCTCTGTGAATCCTTTAGGCCTATTTCACTGTTAACCGCGGATGTCAAAATTTATGCCAAAGTTCTAGCCAGGAGATTGGGGAGGGTCATCACTTCTCTAATCAACCCTGATCAGGTAGGGTTCATTCCCAACAAGACCACTGCTTTAAACACACGTCGTTTATTCCTAAATTTGCAAGCCCCACATGTAAACACAGGCAACAGGGCAATTGCGGCTCTCGATATAGCTAAAGCTTTCGACACGGTGGAGTGGCCTTACCTGTGGCATGTCATGGCCAAGATGGGATTTGGTACCAGGTTTATAAATATGGCCAAGCTGCTCTACAGGTACCCCAAGGCAATGTTGCGAATCAACTCTCTTAGTACAAAAGTCTTTGCCCTGGGAAGGGGCACGAGGCAGGGGTGCCCACTGTCTCCCTTGTTATTTGCCCTAGCGATTGAACCCTTTGCACAAGCTGTCAGAATTAACCCAGACATCAAGGGGCTGCAACTGGCGGGCCACTGTGAAAAATTCAGCTCTATGCCGATGACACCTTGGTATACTTGGGAGACAGTGGTGCATCCCTTGAAGCACTGACAATCCTGACTACTTCCTTTGGGGCCATATCAGGCCTACAAACCAACACCTCTAAATCTAACCTGTTTCTATTAGATGATATGGGGCAGAGTCAACCCACACAGCGCCCCTCCCTTCAGTTGACTAAGTGCTTCACCTACCTGGGTGTCCAGATCTCCTTGCCCCTTTCCCATTATATCACTTTGAACTTAGACCCACTGGTTCCTTGGATGCAAAACAAATGTAAAAATTGGGGGGCCCTGCCAGTCGGCCCGGCCGGGAGGATCCACCTGATCAAAATGTTTATTCTCCCTAAACTGCTATACGCTCTGTGGCACTCTCCAGTGCGTGTACCTAAAAAATGGTTTTCTGAAGTCAACTCATTGCTGGGAAGGTTTGTGTGGGGTTCTTCTAGGGCCAGGCTCAAGTTGTCTACTTTGATGAGGGGCAGGGAAGATGGAGGGATGGCTCTTCCCGACCTGTTCCTCTATTACCTAGCTGCACAATTATCTCACATAGCCCCAATGATTCATGAGGAGTTGTCCCCCCCTTTGTTTCACCTATGGGAGGCGGTGGCAGGAACCAAGGGCTCACCATGGCGTGCACTACTGGTTAAAAAGCCTGGGGTCTCTGCCTCTGAGTTGGTCCTACATCATTCTGGGCTGCTTTCGCAAGCACACAAGATTGTAAGCTTTGCCGACCTCCTCCCCCAGACTCCTATATGGGGCAATGCGGTATTTCCGTACCTGTACCCCCATACTCCCCCGAAAATATGGGAGTCCCTGTCCATTGCCTCTCTGGAGGATGTGTGGGATGGGGGCCGGGTTATCCCAGTACGAACCCTCCAAGATACTAGGCAACTGCCCTCATCGCAATGGTTTACCCACCATACACTTAGGATGGCCCTAAAAAAACAATGTGCAACAAAGCTCATTACGATGGGCAACTCACCTCTAATAGATGCACTACTTACTATTAAGCAGAAGGGCATGATATCTATTCTATATAAGATACTCCACAAACCAATATACCAAGACTCAGAGGTACCGGCCAGGGCGAGATGGGAGGATGAGGCCGGGGCTATATCCGATGAGCAATGGGCTGAAACTTTGAGGACCCCACTGATGGTCTCCTTATCCCAAAGACACAGGATGGTTCAATTGTACTTCATTCATAGGGCCTACTATACCACAAGCAGGTTGTTTAAGATGAAGCTGGTCCCTTCTCCTTTGTGTGTTCGTTGTGGGACAGAGGAGGCTACCCTGATTCACACTATTTGGGAGTGTGCAGCACTTCAGCACTACTGGCAGGATGTGGCGGGTTGGTTAACGAAAGCCATCCCTGGTTGGGGGGGCTTAGGTATGAGAACCTGTCTTTTGAACTTAGACTTGGATGACAATTTGGACAAGTTTACCAAAACTTTTATAATAAAAGCCTTATTCCAGGCCCGAAAGGTGATAACCCTGCACTGGAAAGACCCCGCTCCACCAACAGTTAGTGAATGGCAAAAAGCTATGGATCAGGTGGCTGCAATGGAAAGAGCTGCACTAGAAAGGAAAGGTCAGCTACTTAAATTTATGCAAATCTGGCGTCTGTGGGAGGGTGACTTGGATGAAGAGGGTTAATAAACTCTATAGGATGTGTGTCAACTATCACTGAGCAATAAGGTTATATATACTGTATTCTTGTCATTCCCTCTATGCATAAGTGACTGTAAAACTGTTGACTTTCACCATGTTTGAATGCTTTACTTACCAATAAAAACCTTTTCTGAGCAAAAAAAAAAAAAAAAAAATATATGTTTAGAATTGTTGGCTATGGAGTCTTATACTGTCTGAATACACTTGTTGCATATGAGGGATATCATAGACTTCCTGTGTGCTCCATTTATAATGCATCCCACTGCCTACTCTTGGCAGCCATTGGTCTTGCTACTGTGACAAACAAGGGAACTTGTGCTGTCACATGTATCCCAAAATTCATGTACAAGGTAAACAGAAAGTCCTTGTTATGTATTGCAAAGTAGCTTATTTAAGGTATTATGTTAGAACTGGCACACTTTTCTTTTTTAAGCAAAAAAACCCACTTATTCATGTTCTGTAAATCATTAGGTTTGTGTGGCACCTTATTTATACAAAAATACATTTTAATTATATAATTTCCTACCAAATTAATATTATTATTATTATTATTATTATTAAAGCTGCATTCTTACCTTTATAGGCTGAATTCACAAAGCTTTAGAGGAAGCTAATAATTATGTATAGATCTGTACACAGATTTATTACACCATCATGAATCCCTTCAATGTAAAACATACAAACTATATTAGTTGCCTAAGGCGCTCACCTCGGAGCATTAATAATTATATTGTCACCACAAATTAAACACTGGGCCTCTCGAGTCCAGTCACTTTTCACATTGTACAAGTAAAGGTAACATTTCTAATATACCACATACATTAGAATGTTTGAAATGTACTTATTTTCCAAATTCAGATTTTTAGCCACCAACAATAAAATTCATTATTTTTCACCAGAAGCTGTCATTCCATTTGTTTTGCAAGTGCTTCTGAAATATTGTCAATATGCAACAATATTTTTTTACGCACTGCACTTTTTTTCTCATTCCAAGTGCATTAAAGTCAATAGGCGTCCTTTCTAGTGGTGACTTTTCTGTCTTAACGACTTTTTTGTCTTGGCGAATTTTTGTCCAAATTAGGGATGCACCAAATCCAGGATTTGGTTCAGGATACGGCCAGGATTCGGTCTTTTCCAGCAGGATTCGGATACGGCCAAATCCTTCTACCTGACTGAACCGAATCCGAATCCTAATTTGCATATGCAAATTAGGGACGGGGAGGGAAATTGCGTAAGAAAAAAAATTTTCCCCTTCCCGCCCCAAATTTGCATATGCAAATTAGGGTTCGGATTCGGTTCGGTATTCGCTGGAATCTTTCACGAAGGATTCGGGGGTTCGGCCGAATCGAAAAAAGTGGATTTGGTGCATCCCTAGTCCAAATGCATTAAAGTCAATGGGCATTTTTTCTTGCAGTGTTTTTTTTTTGTCTAAGTGACTTTTTGTCGTAACACATTTAATTCAATGGGCATTTTTTTTCTTGCTGCAACTTTTTGCTGCAGTTTTGCTTAAAAAATTCTCGGATGGAGAAATGCAGAATGTCTCTGCAAATATATGCCTGGAAGAGCTGCCTCCACTCCTTCATTGGAACTTAGTGTTGCTCATTCTACTTAAATCTGCCTCGCTTACACTCTTGCTCCCATATGTAACAAAAGGCAATATGCATTAACCCTTAACAACCAATAACATGTTTGATTTTAAACAAGTAAACAGGAAATGCTGCCTGCTGATTGGTTGCTATGGGTTACTGCACCTGGGCAATTTTTGTTCCTTTTATTGCATATCCACATAAGAGTGTACCATGACAGTGCTAGCATAGCATCCTTGTTCGTAGTGAAATGGAGTAATCCCTTTAGGTCACTATTCTTTCTCAGCCTTTTTGTCCAGACTCCCCAGCAAACACATGTTCAGTAGGAGAAAGCCAAAGGGGAAGAGACATGGGTTGCCAGTTACTTTATTACCCTCCCCTTTTGTTTTCTGTATCTCCCTTGTTTACTGTAAATAAAGAATATACAAATACTTTATTTAGAACAAGAAATGACTGAAAAAGACTGGTATAGGATTTCCCAAGCCACAGGAGAATTTTACCCTTTGGTAAAATTATAAACAGCCAGTTGTTCATGGGAAGGCTTTTATTGCCCAATCATTTATTTGGCTTTTTAAAAAGCCACTTGATACCAATTTATATTTTCTTGGGTAATAAACAAAGAGAATCTCCGTAAGGACAAATCATTAAGCTTTCCTCAATTGCAAGGCAAGGAGAATTGCAACAGCAGTGACATTGTTTTAATGTGTCCCTGCATGCTTATGAAGCTATTCAACAATATGTGACCCATTCAGAAATATTGAGTTGACATTTGCATGTGACCTGCCAAATCCTGAGTGAGAAGCTGAAGGTTATCTCCACTTGATTATTTATCAGGCTAAAACACTAACATTAATTTGTCGTATTATTGTTTATTTATAAATCTTTATCATCATCATTAATAACACCGATTAAGCTTGATTGCAGCAGTGATGCTGAGGCAAAGAATATGAAGTGATTTATGAATGATCACAAGGTGTCCATCCAGGATTTTAAAAGGGGTTTTCTATCTTCAGATGCTGTTTCTGATGCAGCACATGAAAAGGGGCTATGATCTTAATTTTTAACAGCACAGTATAACTACCCAGTTATCAAAATCATAACAAAATTGTTTTAATTGATTTACAATATGCTTTTAGTCTTACTTTAGGTAAACAGTTATGGGACCTGTTATCTAGAACACTAAGGACCTGGAGTTTTCCGGATAAGGAATCTTTCCCTAATTTGGATCTCCATAGTCTACTAAAAAATAATTTAAACATGAATTAAACCCAACAGGATTGTTTTGCTTCTAATAAGGATTAATGATATCTTAAGGTGGCCATACACAGAGAGATCCGCTGGTTTGGCGATGTCGCCAAATGAACGGATCTCTCCCTGATATGCCCACGATATAGTTTGTGGGCCCTAGGGCACAATGATTGGATCCTAACGATGGGTAACGGGCTGTCGGATCACGGGACCGCATCAACGAACAGATGCGGCCGCGATCTGACGGGATTTTTAGTCCCGTCCGATCAACATCTGGCCGACTTTCGTCGGAGGGCCCCATACACGGGCCAATAAGCTTTTATCGGCCCGTGTATGGCCACCTTTAGTTAGGATCAAGTACAATGTGGAGTGTTGTTATTACAGAGAAAAAGGAAATCAGTTTTAAAAATTATTTGGATAAAACAGAGTTTATAGGACATGGCTTTCCTTAATTCAGAACTTTCTGGATAACAGATTTCTGGAAAATGCTTAATCAACCATTGCAGTTTCATACTTGAGAATTTGGCATCACAATTTAAGGCAGTTGAGAATATTGCTGTATGTTCTGCTGATGCGATCACTGCTCCTTTATCTGCACATCTTTCATTAAAAGTACTGAAGCTACTGACACCTCCTCATCTCTTTTAACCCAGCCAGGGTGCCCCTTCTTATGCACACTGACTGCTTCAACAGCCAGTAATCCAATAATCCTTACAGTGAGTATAGAACACCATGGGGAGTGGCAGGATCCTGCCGCTGGCTGCCATGAACATGGATAAGATTCTGCAGTGTTAAGGGGACTTAAAGACCTGTTCAGTATAAATGTATATTTCCCCTTTATGATCAGCCACATTTTTTAAATGCCTTTCATCTGCATCATTTAGTTGTCTCTTCAGTCTCTGAACTTTTCAAAATATTACTAGTGCAGTTCTATTCTAGATGGGGAGTATGAAAATTCTAAAGGAAAATGGCAATTTCCTTTATGCAATTCTTAACCCCATTCACTAGAGACACTAAGTCGGGGGGGGGGGGTGTCCCATTGGGATAAACAAAATCATATTGTATATCTAAACATCACCGTTGAATGATCACCCAGTTGTCTATTTCTGCACATTCTTGTATACAAGAGAATATGCGATAAACCTGTATGTTACTTGGAGAGAGGAGAGAATTCAAACAGACAAATGGACAACATACAGAATCCTTGCAATTAGTGCCCAGGCAGAATTGAACTCAGGACCCTAGTGCTGCAAGGCAGAAGTGCAACCTGCTGTGCATAATCTCATCCCATTGAATTAATACAATACCTGGGCAGTGCTCAAGTACTATTATCGGTTACACCTGCATAGAAAATAATAGATATATAGGTAGCACCTTTCTACTGGTAGACATAGAGACCTTTATAGGATTTATAGCAATGAAGATAGCACGCTAACAGAGTAGTTACATACATGTAGGAGAAGATAAATATCTTGCAAAGACTCACAAGAGATTACCATGGGACTTTAAATCAGGGCTTTAGCCTGGGAACAGAATCAGAGGCAAATCAGGCCAGTTCCTCCTCAATCCTTGTAGTCTAGTTACTATTCATAATTTCAGCGAATCCCTACTTTTGTTAAATCTGTCATTATAATAAGATTACACTGGTGAGCATAAATCTTGCATTAAAAGTGGTTAATTCCCAATGCATTTATTTTAAAGCCAGCTTGGACTCTGATACAAATTCTGCACAAGAATGCACAGTGAGGGATTAATGAGATAACTGCTGGAGATCCTGACACATGCGCACCCCAGTTCTCTATGGGTCGCTAGTGACATCACTGGACGCATCCAGACGCACACACATGTACCTTGCCTGCCTTCTTTTCTCAGTAGGTGCACCCGACTGGACCCAGCAACTAAAAATAAAAATAATTATTAAAAGAAAATATAAATAATCAGTCAATAAAGCTAAATGGGCCCCTGATCACACTGTGCCCCTAGGCAATAGCAGAGTCTGTACATTAATCTGCCCCTGGCACTATATGTAAAATATAAGTGGCTTTTATACTGTAGTTTCTATGATTCATATCTCTCTCTCTCTCTCTCTCTCTCTCTCTCTCTCTCTCTCTCTCTCTCTCTCTCTCTCTCTCTCTCTCTCTCTCTCTCTCTCTCTCTCTCTCTCTCTCTCTCTCTCTCTGTTTCTATTGATGTAGCTATCTATTATCTATCTATATCTATCTATCATCTACAGTATCTTCTGTCTATCTACAGTCTCTGTCTGTCTATCTATAGTATCTATCTATCTATCTATCTATCTATCTATCTATCTGTCTGTCTGTCTGTCTGTCTGTCTGTCTGTCTGTCTGTCTGTCTGTCTGTCTGTCTGTCTGTCTGTTTCTATTGATGTAGCTATCTATCTTCTGTCTGTTTGCTATCATGTATCTATTATCTATCTATATCAATCTATCATCTACAATATCGTCTGTCTATCTACAGTCTCTGTCTATCTATCTATCTATCTATCTATCTATCTATCTATCTATCTATCTATCTATCTATCTATCTATCTATCTATCTATCATCTATCTATCATCTATCTAGCATCTGTCTTTCTTTCCAGGGCCGGATTTCTAGCTTTGGCACCCTGAGGCCGCTCTACGCCGCAGGGTCCTAGCGCCCGGATATGTCGCGCCGCTGTCCACCGCAACAACCTGTCCACCGTCAGGTGCATATGGGCACTTGCTGATAGATTATCTATCTATCTATCCATCCATCCATCCATCCATCCATCCATCCATCCATCCATCATCTATCTATATATCTATCTATCTATCTATCTATCTATCTGTCTGTCTGTCTGTCTGTCTGTCTGTCTGTCTGTCTGTCTGTCTGTTTCTATTGATGTGGCTATCTATCTTCTGTCTGTCTGTCTGCTATCATGTATCTATTATCTATCTATCTATATCTATCTATCATCTACAGTATCTTATTTCAGTATATTTTCTTTTCTATCTATCTATCTATCTATCTATCTATCTATCTATCTATCTATCTATCTATCTATCTATCTATCTATCTTATTTCTGTATCTGTCTGCTACAGATCTATCATCCATGTGTCTGTTTATATCTATCTGTCTGTCTGCTATCATCTGTATCTATTTATCGATCTGTCTATCTGTCTGTCTACATACTATTATATTCAGAGAATTGTAATTAAACAAAATATTGCTAAAAACTGTTAAATGCTTATTTTATACAAATATTATTACTCTATACTGTATCAAAGAAGTGCACAATAATGTTGCACAGCCCAATAAGGATATGCTACATGGAAATTTTCTAATAATGGAAAATGGGGGATATACATTTTAATTACAACTGATTTGATTTGGAGCTCCATATATCAGTATGGGCAATTTTTGCTTCATAGATTTTGAAGTGGGTATATTTTTTCTTATTATTTTGTTTAATGATTAGACATATATCCCTGTCTCGGCCTCTGAAAAACTGATTTGTTGTAATGCTACAGTGGTACCAGATCTGAAGCTCTCTGCTGCCATCTGTCATCCATGTTTTAAAATATTACATGAATGATTTACACAACAAATCCAATGAAAAAGTATTATGATTGTATCAAATAAATGGTCATCTCGTCTTGATCCTGTAGATGACCTACCCTTTAGGATTAGACTCTTGTCTGCTAGGTAGGACAAAGCAGATGCCGTATTGAGCTTTTAGGATGATTAAATGCAGCGACTACTTTAGAATCAGTTGATTTCTAATGGACACATAAAGATGTAGATGTTGGTGTATCAGTTCTTGAACATAAACTTTCCAACCCTGAAAATACTTTTTGGCTATGGCTTTATGAACTGTTTATATTTTTTCCTTATTCTCGCACTAAACAGGGCAAATAGTAAAACTGAAAGTACTTCATCTTCCTGTATTTTAGAGCAATTGTCGCAGGAAGAAGCAGACAAACAAATTTTAAAGTCTATACAACCCCCCACATCTGTGTCTAGAAATTTCATTATATATTTTACAACAAACTCTCCTGATTCAAGAGGGGGGGAGAAGTATTAGGCAAATGGCACATAGGTTGTTCACTCCTCTGAAATACCTACACCAGCAGAAAAAAACCACCCCCTTGCCACTAGCGTTAAAGGGAAAGATATACAAATGTTCAGTTAATGCTTCACAAAAGTAAATATACAGATGTTTTACATTAAGAGAATAGGCAAAAGACACTATAAAGTCCTATTTATTGTGCTCATATGGAACACCTGTTTACACTCTCCTATAAAAAATTAATTTGAAAAAATAAAACAGTGCTATACAAGGTTTTTGTACAGGAGGTCAAAATCCATTTAAATGTTTTACAGTAACACACATATATCAAATGTACAGTAAAATATTTCATCGGACACCCACATTACTTGTAGACTTCATAAACAGATCAATCTGGAAGTATTCCATAAACCAAAGCATACGTCAGTCTCTTAAAGTCTCTCTTGTGGCTCATAATGTCATCCAACGAGTCATATGCCAAGGCAGCCTTATAAAAAGGGCAAACACATTTCTGATACTGTTTTGAATGCACCAACCCAGTTGCAAATACCAACCAATCAGCAATTAAGCAGTAAGAAAGTACTTGATTGGTTGCCTTGGGAGATTTAGCCTTGGTTTTTAAATCAGCCCTATACTGCTGTTGTTACAATGCATGATTTAGTTGCTATTAATGCAATCAGAAACTCCAGTTCAGTGAAATCATAAAAGTGAAAATACAATCTGAAGACTTTGCAAGCAGTGAGGGGCGAATCTGTGGCGTTTCACTTCGCTGAAAAATTCTGGAATTTATCAAAAAAATTTGTGAAAAACTCATGAAACGCATTGAAGTCAATGGGTAATTTTGACACAAGACAATTTTGATGCACAACAATTTTGATGTGAGCGCCAATTTTTATACATGCGACTATTTAGTCCAAATGCATTAAAGTCATTAGGCGTCCGAATAATTTTGACGCACGAACAATTTCATGCATGCGACTATACTAAAACAATTGTCGTGGCGGATTATTCACCAAATTTCTTCGCTGGTGGCGAAACGTCGAAATTAGCCATAAATTAGTTCCTGGCGAATGTATTCGCCGATCACTATTTGCAAGCAATGCATTTTAAATTCACCCCGTCTATCTATGTACCTTTCTCCCTATTGGGTGCTGTTGTACATTACTCTAAACCGTTTTATCCTAATTTTTCGCAAGGGGGAAATATTATATAGCTCACACATTACTGTTTAAATGTTTAATGGAAGCTTAATCCCTACCTAAAAAGCAATATAAACCATCTCAAGGTGAAAAAGAAGGGATTGCGCTATTATCTGACATGCATGAAACACGTTGCTGAGAATATTATCCATTAGTAGGTTATACACACTTTTGTTTGTTGTTAGCTTTCTATGGAGGCCATCTGCACTAGCTCAAGGTTTTTTTTGTTTTAAAAAAAAACCTTTGACTTCTAAGTATAGTCAGAAGATCATCTGTTAACAAGAGAAAGGCAGCATGATAAATTAAGTATTTAAATGTACTGTAGATTATACCATTCAAAAAGTATTATTCAAATACTCATTTTAACACTGGTAAACAAATAAAATAATATAAATATTATATCTTTGGGTTCTGCGCTGTTTTTTAGCGAAAGGGGGAAAATTTGTTCTGATGGCAGTGAAATATTTTCTGATGTATTTGTTCCATTGCTCTGCCATCTAGTGGACTGATAGAGCAACAACTCCATTTTCATGTACATGAAAGTAGAACGAAACAATCTGTAACTGCAACTAGCGCTTGGCCCCCCACTTCAGTCACTTTATTTTATTAACAACAAAAACACAGTATAATGAATCACAAATGGATTCCGACATTAAGCAATGGAAAATCCCACCCAGTTTTATTCATCAGCTGTTTTGAGTGTGATATTATGTAAATTGTGCTGTTTATTCCTGTAAGATTAGTGTAATTATCCTTATTTCAGACAATTTGACAAGTAAACTTTCCTTCATTAAAAGGTCATTTTTTTGTATTTATATACCATGAATATTAAGAGGTAAATATGCCGCAATTTCCCTTCTAATTTTTAATGATTGCTATTTTAGGCTTGTCTAAGATGCTAATATTTTTAGCTGGCTTTAGCAGATTTTTCAACAGCTCGAATAGGATCAGCGGATAATTAGATAGAGGTTTGAACTTGATGAACACTGTTTCTTTCAACTTCATCTTTTATAACTAGGTATAGCCCATCTGGCCTGTTGTAACCCTCTAACAAGTAGTTAGCTTGGGTTACGGTCTAGTAGCATAGATGATATGTTCTGAAATCATTAGGGATGTAACCATTTGAATAGCTCAGGGGTGGCTATTAAATTCTGATGCACATTTCACTGGCTTCTGAGCTGTCATGTAATGTGAATCTGAATTAATTACAGCTTTGTACTGTGACTTTGACATTCAATATATGCAGTATATTGTGAGTTGGCCCCTAAGCTCAGGTACAGCTCAGGGCATATATTGTGGCTCCACAGAAAAGAAAACAGGGAGCTACTGGGGCATCTTCAGAGGTACAGATCTTTCCTGAAAAAGAACTGCGGTCGTTTTGAACTGGTACAGAATCTTAAAACATAATGTGCAGCAATTCTAGAAAAAAAATGTGAGACACATTGTTAGGAAACAGTTTTAAAAAATCATACAGTGGCACAAAAAAATCTAATTGTGATCACTGCTCTTCCCACAACCTTTGCTCATATTTATCAATAATCATACATTTGTATGATTTGCTATTCACACCTTTTCATGGCTAAAAAAACATTATATGTCCCAATGAATGTGGAATCTCAGTAGGTTTATGCTCGTTTCATTTTCATTTTATTTCCCAAGAAAATGCTATCCTAGATTTTGCAAACTCAAGGAATCCCAGTTGTGCTTTTGCCTGATTTGTTACCACCATAGTCATCATAATATTATGCCAATTTGCAACTTTAAATCAGTTGGCCCCATTATGCTGTGCACAAAGTTTACTCCATTTATTCTTGCTCAGGTTCATTAACAGTAAAGAAGTCTTTAGAACACTTTGCCAATCCACTATTCATGATATGGAGAAATAACATTAAAA
This sequence comes from Xenopus laevis, assembly GCF_017654675.1. Lineage (NCBI taxonomy): Eukaryota > Metazoa > Chordata > Amphibia > Anura > Pipidae > Xenopus > Xenopus laevis. The sequence continues at coordinate 123,191,940 of NC_054374.1, read as the reverse complement.
AAAATGTTAAAAGTATGAACAATGCAATGTTGATTATGGTTTGCCAACCTGCAAAGGTATTTAGCCGCTCAATGGGCTTTGAAAATATATTATTGCATTTAATCGTTTGGGCAATGTATGTAATGAACTTTCTTGCAAGCTACAGCTGTGAAAAACGATTAAAATCTAATATTTTCTTTAGGACAGACCATTTACTATTAACAGGCAGACAGAAAGGAAGAGTGAAATTTTGAAAACAAGGACATGACTTTCAGAGATCTGGTGGCGGAATACAGAATGGGAAAAATTGTAATGATTTCTTAATCCGTCATGATAAAATTATAGCCTAGTTCAAAAAAAACCTTATCTGCAAAAGAAGCAGTGGGCTAATGAAGTGACTGCGACTAGTACTGCCATAAAGATACATTTCGAGCAACTGTGAAGTTTGATCTAATCCCAGTAATTGCAGGCTTTACTCTTCAAGTAGGCAGTATGTCAAAATGATATTAGATAAACCAGTATTGACATTTTTATTTGGCAAAGGCCTGAGATTTAATGCTAAGATTAAGATTGGATATTGGGAACTGGAAGTAACAGGAAAATGCAGGATAAGCATGATAAACGGCATATTTAATGGTATTTTTTTCAAGGGCAAAGAAGAAACCTATATAAACCTATATCTGGCTAGACATAATAGTCTGTGAGACTCAGAAAATGCCAACAACACACAAGAATTCTCAGAACAGGCTAAAAGAGCCTACTATCCAGTTGGATAAAACAGTACTATGAGAAAATGATTCTAGTGAGAGCTATGCTGCTCCCTCCTAGTGCTGACAACCATGTTTACACATGTGCAAAATGAGCTTGTCTCCCTGCTCGCTCATTATCTACATAACTGTGACATAAATTAAATTAATTCCACCCCCAATCCCAGGTCACACGCATGTGCAGAATGAGTGAGCTGGGGCACTCCTCATTTATTTCTCATTTCTTAGTATCCAAACATGGCTTACCAAACCTGAATCTCCATCCCAATGCTCACTAGGAGCATTTTCTTTCCCAAATAGTGTTGTTTCCCCTAACCATCATCATCATCATTTATTTATATAGCGCTGTCAAGATACGCAGTGCTTTACCTAACCAGGATCTATTAGCCAGTACCTCTGGTGGGGGAAACCATTTAACTATGATCTGTGTTTTTTTAAACAAATCCTCAGGTTTAATTTTTTACACCCCTAAAAGGTAAAGTCAACGATATTTTTTAAGTTTTTGAGTCATACTTAAAGGGGTTGTTTACCTTCAAAACTTTTTTTCCGTCCAGTTGTTTTCAGATTATTCACCAGAAATAAAGATTTTTTCCAATTACTTTCCATTTCCATTTGTGACCATTTTTCTAATATTGTAGAAGTGTATACGTTTAATTTTTCACCTTCTAAAGCAACTCTGGGAGAGGGTGTCACCGACTCTTTAACTGTTCTAAATTGATACAATAGTTGCTAATATTCCACAGATGCTGCTACAAAATGTATCAACTAAATGTATTAATTAAATTTAGCAAATTATTCAGAATGCTCCTGGATCACTGAACTGCCTGACTGAAACTTCAGAGACAAAAACATTAAACTTAAACCTCAATTTTGGGAAAACGGTAAGAAATAAAAAATGGAAAGCAGTTTAAAAAAGTTATTTGTTTATTACTCACTAGAAAGTTAAGAGTTAAATGTCTTAAACTGTGCAAGTTAGACCACATTTATTCAGGCCTGGATTTGTGGCGAGGCCTAGGGCGGCAGAATTTCAGGGGCGGCATGCACACAAAGAGGCAAAGGGGAGCCGCAGCCCGGCGTGTCGCTCGTTCGCATGGTGCTATGCGCCAAACCGGGCTGGCGCTAGGACCTGGTGGCCTTGGGGTGCCAGATAAGTAAATCCAGCCCTGCATTTATTTATTATAGGGCAAGGGCCAAACTGAGCCAAAGCTGCAGGGCATCTACCAGCTTGGAAAGTATTTTTGATCTAGACTCCTATATAGGCTCTTATCTATCTGTCTTGACAATTTTAGGACAAAAGCTTTAATGATTGTGGAAGGTAGCACACCAGGATATGTATCATAATATCAAATAAGTCCTAAAATAATTACATAAACATGTTTTACTCTCTACAGCAGGGTCAGAGACTGAAAGACTTTGGCTTCAATTGTTGGCATCAGACCACAATGCAAAAAAAAGAGAGAGTTGAACCAGCTTCTTGAAATTAGTCTTGGGAGTTTACCAAAACAACAGCTGTTTCACCAGCAAAACAGATTTCACTGCCAAAGCAGCTATTTACCTGACTGGAGGTGCTATGCCAAGCTGTCACTTTTAGTTACCCCTTTTTTGATCTTTATGAAATGTGGAGTCAAGAAGATTTTCAGCTTTGCACTCAAGGAACAATTTAGAAAAAGGCATGAGTAAATTCAAAAATAATTTAATAAAATATTTCCTATCACCCCAGGCCCCATTAAAACTTTTTTTATAACAACAGAAGACTTTTGCTTCAAAGTCACAATCTGACTTGGCCTTGAACCTTTCTTCTGGACGAAACTTCAAATTCATATCCTCTGCACTCCAACATCCATCAAACTATCCTGAAATTGTAATCTCCTCTTCACTGCTCCCATCACCCTCTCTCAATCTAAGCACACTATCTTGTATTGTTAAATCTATTATCCGCCTCATCCCATCAAACAATACAATGCTTGCACTGTCAAATCTAGGTCACACCTTGTCTCACTCTCATTATTACTGTTACTTGCAGCTGGGGACATCTCCCCAAACCCTGGTCCAACTCACTCGTTTGTACCCTCACTTATTCCTACTCTCAGGCATTCAACAATGTATTTTCCAGTCTCTCAGACTTTACGCACTTCTAATCTTGCAAACCTAATTCACATAAAGTCAGCACCCTCCCTGCCTTTCTCATGTGCCCTCTGGAATGCACGGTCAATCTGCAATAAACTAACAGCAGTCCATGACCTCTTTATATCTAAATCCCTTCACCTTCTTGCAATCACTGAAACATGGCTCTCCCCCTCAGACACTGCTTCACCTGCTGCCCTCTGCTATGGAGGCTTCTCACTAGGTTTCAAAATCTAACTACACCGACTTCTCTCTCCTTCACTTCTTTTGAAGTCCACAGCATACGTTTGTTTTCTCCAATCTCTCTGCGTGTTGCTGTCATATATCGCCCCCCTGGTCCCTACTCCACCTTCTTGGATCACTTTGCTGCCTGGCTTCCGTACTTTCTCTCCAGTGAGACACCTGCTCTGATTTTAGGGGACTTCAACATCCCCATTGACAACTCTGCTTCTGCTGCCACCTCTAAACTTCTCTCTCTAACAGCTTCATTTGGTCTTTCTCAGTGGACCGACTCACCTACCCACATCGAGGGTCATGCTCTTGACCTTATATTCTGCCACTCATGCTGCCCATCCAACTTAATTAACTCTCCCTACCCTCTGTCTGACCATCATCTACTCTCCTTTCAGATACTGCTTTCATCTGCACCTTCACAACCATCTCTCTCTACCCACACGTACAGAAACCTTAATGCTTTTGAACCACAACAATTATCAACAGTATCAGCACAATCCATATCTCATATTAATACTCTCTCCTGTCCCAATATGGCAGCTTCTCTCTATAACGATGCCCTTTCAACAGAACTTGACTCAGTTGCACCTTCTACCACCCGTCACAGCCGGCCAGCTAAACCCCAACCCTGGCACACTAGTGTAACACGGTACCTCAGAAGATGTAGTAGATCAGCTGAGCGACGGTGGAGAAAGTCAAGAACTGATCCTGACTTCATCCACTTCAAATTCATGCTCTCCTGCTATAACCAAGCTCTATCATTAGCTAAAGAACAATACTTCTCTTATCTAATATCTACTATGTCCTCCAAACCACAGCAGCTGTTTGCCACATTTAACTCACTCCTATGCCCCCCTCCACCCCCTCCACCTATTAATGTTACCGCCCAAGATCTTGCTAATTTTTTAATGAAAAAATCAATCACATTAGGCTGAGCATACCGTCCGACAACAATCTCAGACCAACGTGCAGTCCACTCACATCTACTTTGCACTCCTTCCCCCATGCAACTCTAGATGAAGTTAGCAAACTTCTAGCCCGCTCAAAACCCACCACCTGCTCCCTTGACCCCATACCCTCTCGCCTCCTCCACCCAATCTCTGATACACTCTCTCCTGCACTTACCCACCTATTTAATCTTTCACTCTCTACTGGTACCTTTCCATCATTATACAAACAAGCACTAATCACTCCTATCCTCAAAAAACCTTCCCTTCTTCCATTCGCATCCAAATTACTAGAAAGGCTTGTTTCCAAACGCCTGATCCAGCATCTCACTCACAACTCCCTCCTCGACCCCCTGCAATCTGGCTTCTGCCCATCCCACTCGACTGAAACTGCACTCACCAAAGTAACAAATGATCTTCTATTGGCAAAGTCTAAAGGTCACTATTCCATTCTAATCCTTCTAGATCTCTCTGCAGCCTTTGACACAGTTGACCACACACTCCTCCTTGACATTCTACACTCAGCTGGCATTCGGGACACTGCTCTTTCATGGTTTACATCTTATCTGTCTGACCGTTCCTTTAAAGTTTCCTTCTCTAACTCTACTTCTACTACTTTGCCACTCTTTGTTCCTCAAGGCTCTGTTCTTGGCCCCCTGCTGTTCTCGCTCTATACAACTTCACTAGGAAAACTTATTCAGTCATTTGGACTTCAGTATCACCTTCATGCTGATGACACCCAACTCTACTTGTCTACTCCTGATCTTTCTAATTCTGTCCTTTCCCAAGTCACAGATTGTCTCTCTGCTGTCTCCTCCTGGATGTCACAGCGCCATCTGAAACTGAACCTTTCAAAAACAGAACTCATTATATTTCCTCCAAGATCTTCCCCTGTCCCTCAGATATCACTCACCGTAAACAACACCACCTTTCATTCCACCACACAGGTACGCTGCCTAGGAGTTATCTTAGACTCTCATCTGTCTTTTTCACCACACATTCAAAAACTTGCAAAATCTTGTCATATTCAACTGCGCAACATTGCTTGAATACGACCATATCTCAGTTCAGAATCAACTAAAACACTGATTCAGTCTCTCATTATCTCCCCCCTTGATTACTGCAACTTACTCCTCTCAGGTATTCCAACAAGTCACCTTTCACAACTCAAATCTGTTCTAAACGTGGCCGCTAGACTCATTCATCTAGCTCGCCGCTCAACATCAGCTGCTCCCATATGTATGTCCCTTCACTGGCTCCCAATCTCTTCTAGAATCAAATTCAAATTACTTACACTCACATTCAAGGCCCTTAATAATGAAACTCCTCCATATATTTCACCTCTAATCTCCAAATACACTCCTTCACGAAACCTTCCCTCTGCTTCTGATCTTCGCCTCACTTCTCCTCTGATCACTTCTGCCCATTCTCGTCTACAAGACTTCTCTTGGGCTTTTGCTTTTCTCTGGAACTCTCTGCCACAAGTTGTCAGACTTTCTCCTTTCCAAACTTTCAAGCGCTCCTTAAAGACCCACCTGTTTAAAGAGGCTTATTTGATGTACCTTAATGAATCATTTCTGTATCAAAAATGACAAAATGTTTATATAATCCTAATGTCTCTAACCTTTTAGTTTGTAAACTCTAATATCTAGGTCCTTCTAACCCTATTGTATTCTGTAATCCTTGTTTGTTATCCACCATTTATTCCCTGTTTGCTATAACTGCAGTAAAGCACTGCGTATCTTGACAGCGATATATAAATAAATGATGATGATGATGATGATGATGAAATTCATGCTGATGCCAAGTCTTGCTGCACAAGATTTCCACAACTCTCACAGCAGCAGTCAGGGATGCCAAAAGGGGTCCCCTGAGGTGGAAAGTGGTGATATAAGTAGCGTGAAAGTATGTGTATGTACGTTCAAGTATGTATGTAAATTAAATATTAATAGGTTAAGTGTAGTTCATACCCCTGGCCACTAGAGGTAGACAGGAATATATAAAAGAAGGAGCATCACACATGCTTCAGGGTCTTGACAGGAGGGCGTGACAAAGCCACCATCAATCAATATTTGTAGGACAGGAGTAGCTAGCAGAGTTAGCAGAAACAAATTAGTGAGCACTAGGTGCACGAGACAGAGAGGGTGTGCAGTACAGGCGGACATTACCCCAATGAGAAGGAAGCAGAACTAGGTTGTTAGGAAACCAACGCCAGCATAGGTATAGCTAGTGACAGAAAAACCTGACCAGAGAGGAGTGGAGAAGTATCATAAAGAAGGTATAGGAACACTATTGGAGAGTGGAGGGATACTGATGTGGAATACCGGACCACTAGAGTGAATAGGTAGAGTCCCAGAGAAATAGAAATGGAATAGCTGAAGAACTGGCTAGTGAGACGTGAGAGCATTGAGCTGTATGTGTGAAGAAATTGTGCATTGTGGCTGACTGTTGATGTTGAACTGTATGTCTCTGGTGTGCTCAACTGTTAATAAACATCATTTGCAACAAAGCAGAAAGAGTCTACATATTTATTTTGGAGTTGAGTTTGGCTCCTTCAAAGTGTTGTCACTTTAAGAGCTGTCTGCCCCCAACACATGGCTAGTGGTGGAAGCAGCCATCTTTACTCCATTTCAGCATTATTGAAAGGGCCATTCACACTTCAGACATTCCATCAACTCTATTATGTTGTACTGTCTACTCAGGCTGACCACTACTCATTCCTCCCAACAGTGTTCCTGGTCCTCTATCACTACCAACATTTGCATGGCATCTCCTTGCTGTGCAACATGTAGTTTCCCTGGCCTTTTCTATAGAGGAATCTTGCCCATAATCATTCCCATCAACCACCAATCGGAGATCACTTTCTATTATGCACATGGAATCAAATCTCTTGGCCCCTCTCCTATGCTTTGTCCTGGCTTGGTCCAGCCCATCATTGGACAATGATTGGAGAATTCACAAAAGTGGTGATATTGAGAAAATGGAGATGGATTTTTTGGATTTTTACAAATGTCTATCTCCACTTAAGTGAGTTTGTCTTGTAAACAGAACAGTTTCCAAATTTTTTGTGTCGCACAACATCTCAAACCACATTTTACCAACATTTTTTTCTGAATGTGTTTTTATCTCTGCCTAAACCTGTCAGTCTGTCAGTCTATCATCAGATGTACATTTGCATTGTACAAATGATTGTGCCCTTCAGAAAAGAGATTCCCTGCCACTGTAAAATGCTAATATGGAAAAACACACACTTTATCACATATCCATTCCCATATTTAGCTCACCTAAGAACATGTGCAGTAATGCAACATCCCAGTTTGGCTTCCAATGTGTATGTGCCGCTCACTAATCAGCAGGATGGATTCTGTAAACAGAAAAGACACAGCTAAATGTGGAACTAACACTGCTGGACAACTCTGTAGCTCTGGGCATGATGGGGGAGGGCTGTGCCCTGGAATAAATACTTTTTGCCAGGGTGGCTTTACTTCACCTTCAAATAAAGGTCTAACAAAATAATGCAAATGTGAGTTAAAAAAATGTTTTATGTAGGCAATAAACTATTTTTATATAGAAAAAGAATATTTACTATTTTTCTTGTTTATAAACCTATTGTTCATCATTTCTGATTATACACTAGGGATGTAGCGAACTGTTCGCCGGCGAACTAGTTTGCGCGAACTTCGACTGTTCGCGTCCGCCGCAAGTTCGCGAACGTCGCGCGACGTTCGCCAATAGGCGTTCGCGTCAAAATAATTCGACCATTCGACCATTCGATCGCTAAAATCGAACGATTTTCGTTCGTTTCGAACGAAAATCGTTCGATCGAACGATTAAAATCCTTCGATCGTTCGAATCGAACGATTTTCGGATGTTCGAAGTTCGCGAACAGTTCGCGAACTGTTCGCATTTTTTGCCGGTGTTCGCGAACGGCGTTCGCGAACACATACTCGGCGGTTCGCTACATCCCTATACAGGGCTTGCACCCTGACAATAGACTGTTAATCCCAATGAATATGGTGATTGTTCCTCCATACTGCACCTAAATTGGGGTGAATCAATATTGAAGTTAACATTGCAGTGCTGAGGGCAGAAATAAAAGTTACACTGAGCTATACTCCATTTGAAAGAATGTTGGCAGAAAATGTAATTAAAAAAATTAGTTTTCTTCACTGTTTTTGTTGTTTTAATGGCATATGCACAAAAGTGTCTGTAAACTGTCCTTTCTTTAACCAAAAAAAAACAGTAGAGGTTGAGTCTGTATTTTAGTGGATTTCTGTTTGTAAATTTGGAGATTGCATTTACACCATTTTAAACACCCCTTTTACTCCACTTTTGTGAATTCCCCTAATTGAGTTGGTAAATGTCTGGAGAATAGAAGGCATGGTGCAACCCAGCATAATCTGCAACATAGGACCCTCTTACAAGGCACTTGAGAGAAGAGTAGTGTCCTGATTTCTCCATACAAATGCTTCATGGAAACCTAATTCTGAAATAAGCTTATTACTTGGAAAAGATAATCTCTATGTGAATTCCCCTCATTGAGTTGGTAAATGTCTGGAGAATAGAAGGCATGGTGCAACCCAACCTAATCTGCAACATAGGACCCTCTTGCGAGGCAATGTGGAGGGAAGAGTAGTGTCCTGATTTCGCCATACAAATGCTTCATATAACCTAGTTCTGAAATAAGTTTATTACTTGGAAAAGATAATCTTTATGTGAATTCCCCTCATTGAATTGGTAAATGTCTGGAGAATGGAAGGCATGGTGCAACCCAACGTAATCTGCAACATAGGACCCTCTTGAGAGGCACTTGAGAGAAGAGTAGTGTCCTGATTTCTCCATACAAATGCTTCATGGAAACCTAATTCTGAAATAAGCTTATTACTTGGAAAAGATCATCTCTGTGTGTGACCTGTGTAAAATTGCTCTTGTTTTTAAAGCAAGAGGGATTAAGTATGTCTGTTGACCAAATACTCATGGGCTCTTGATCTGCTGATTGTCAGGCAGAATTCTTGTACATCAATATAGATTTTAGCCTGAAGCTACAAAAATCAACCTTATATACAGACTGAGCCACAGATACATTTGTTGTCAAAGAACTGTATGGTTTCTGTGAGTTGTTTGACCTTTTCAACAATGAGGAACTTAGTAGACGTCAGAACCCTTATGACATTGTGGGAAGTGTTTCTTTGTTTTCAGGCTCTAATAAGGTCGCTCATAAACCATTCAATTTAGATATGTGATTTATTTGCTTACTAGTTGACCTATGTTCCTTCATAACAGGTTGTTATACATACTTTTGTATATATATATATATATATATATATATATATATATATATATATATATATATATATATATATATATATATATATACACAATACACTGACAATAAGAGAACATTTTTATTACCCATGTTATTGGCTGCATACTACAAATACTGTATAAACGATGGTGCTGATGGAATCAAGCATGACATTTGATTCTCCTGAGCTAGAATAATGAGCAAAACATGAGTCTACACTGGCTGTCTGAGAAGTCTGATACGTATTCTCCTATGTATTCCACAGTACTTTACAAACATGATTGAACTATTAATAACTTCTACTAAAACAAAACAATGCAAAAAATATCACTATATAACACCAGGAGATATTTAGCCCATGGCACCTTGTGCACAATGATGACCTGCTTTTAATCTTTCAGCACATGTAATAGATGAGAGCACCAATATGTTAAATAATATATAATATAAACTAGCAGTGAATTGCTTAATAGGACAATGGGGAGTGTGAGGTTCTATAAGTCATTCTACAGTGGTTGGATCTTAAAGATAAATTTAGTTTTATTACAATATACAAAAGCATGGAATGCACTAAGTTTCAGGTTATTCAAAAGTAAAATTGATCTTTTAGGGAAAATACCCACCCCCTATTTTTGACATGAGCTTATTCATTGTAGAAAAGGTGCATAAATAATATCTAAACTTCCAGAAATACTCAAACATACATTATTTCACAAACCGAAAGGAAGCCATGTTACTCGCAAGACACACATCCCAACCCCCTTCCTCACCTTGTTCCATAGTGAAGTGGTCGATTCTGAAACTTGAAGTCTCTAGTACTTCCATAATGGGTGGTGCACAGAGGAACTTCAAATCCATTAATTCACAATGGAAAGGGGCGAGAGAGGTGTTGGATCACACTGTGAGCTAGGCCCTGCAGCACAGGCATATTATTATGGCTTCAACTCGCAGTCCTGTGTTTGTACTGGAAAGTCCTGATTTCTCTGCACTGAACAGGCAAAAAAGATACAATGTTTCTTACTTGATTGGCTCTTGGCAGAGAGCCCAGAATAGAAACTTAAGATACATTTGTAACAGGGTTGTCCCTTGGGAGAAGTTAGACTCACAGTTTAAAGGGCAATTCACCTTCATTAGTAAAACTGTAATAAAACATAAAAACTACAGAAATATGTTGAAACTTTCATAACCTGGCAAATTTTGTAAAATTGGCATGGTAATTAGGGGGTGTGGCTTCAAAAGGGCCGCGCTACGTATGGGGAATTTTTTGGACCCTCTTTCCGTTTCCAGAATGTTGGAAGTGATGACATTTCACAAAATATGCAAAATGGAGGAGGGTGGGTGGGTTCTTTCTACCTGCTCAGAAGATAAGGAAGTGAACTGCTTCTTCCCCTGACATCACATCCCTGTCTTACTTCACCCCAGGGCCCGGCCATCAGCTTTAACACATTCCTTCTCATCTAAACACAGCTACATGTGATTCTGCCCATTTCAGTATAATTTGGCTGTTGGTCATTCCGATCCCTTGTCATGCAGCTCCTGTGTTCATAGCTCCAGAGCTTTCCTTGCATGTTTATATAAATCTTGGACTCACTAACCTTTGTTACTGCTAATATTGTACAACTATAGCACACACACTACATATGTGTTACCATTTGCTGGCAATTATGAGAAGTGAAAGATGCTTTATAGCAAAAATGGACACCCCATGTAGAGCTATAATTAACTGATGCTTTTTAAAGTGCCCACTTAAGCATTAATTAACACTTTTACAGCTAGAAACCTATAGAGCAGTTTAATATAAAAAATCAAAACACTAGCAATTAACGTCTTCCTTGCCAGAGAAACTAATTAGCTCTTTTTGTGTTTATTCCTATTAAGAAGTCCTGAATTCAGCACATCTATGAAACGGTGAAACACTAATTAACCCCCTTATCTCATTATTCTTCTTACATTGTGGTGCTTATAGAGCAGTGTTAATGCTGGAGAAGGCTGGAGAAATCTTTTCCACTGGTACACCATTTCTGTCATGGCAATCATATGCACAGACACATACAAGATTCATTTTTGTAACAAAATCTCACATTCACCATTTAGTTGTATTTATTTGTGTAGGTGCAATGATGTTATGTTCATTGCTAGTTTGCATCATGTTGTGTTGTTTACAAATATATATGCCTTTGCTGCAGCTTCCCAAAGGGAAATAGACAGGGTTGTGTTTATATATAGGGACCCCAGGGTTTGTGCCACAGGAGACTTTCTGCTTGGAGATGTGGGGGTGAGGGGTACAGAGCTCTTTGCCAAAAGCTGGAAGTGATGTATTCCAGAAGTGATGTCACACCATGGTGTGACTTCTGGCATACGTCACTTGAACCACACAGTCCAGTTAAATATATGCTGCGCAGCTGTGTAAAGACAATGTATGTTTTGGGTGTTGTCAGGTTATTGCATTTGCATTAGCAAAACATGGCAACAAATGCAAATTAACATTATCCCACCCTGTGCATCTTCACCTTGCAGATTTTGATATAATTCAGTACTGAGTATATTCAAGCACAGACTGTCCTCAGCGGCCTCCTTTTCTTCCAGTATATACTGTAATGTGAAGGTGCTGGCATAAATGCATGGAATACACTCCCTCACAAAAGTAGAAGTAAAATCAATCAAATTTTCTCCTGATTATTAGATATTGTTTTTAGGTACAGGTAAATAGTTTGTCAGCATCCCTTTAATATGTATTCAAGTTCATGTTTTTCCCAAGTAATATTATATTTTCCCAGGCAAATTATATTTTTATTCCTTGACTTAATACCCTATTTTATTCAAGCCAGTACTTTATTGCATTAGTAGTAGTGACTCTGCCCAGTTTATTATCAACAAAAATCCCTGAATCCTTCTCTTATCTTTAATGATGCCTCCAACATACTCATTCAGTGTATAAATTACATTTATGTTATTACATTTATGTTCTACCAAAGTGCATAACCTTGAATTTATCTACATTGAACCTCTTTTGTCAGTTTGCTGCCCAGTTTTCCAATTTAGTTAAATCATTCTGAAAGTGGCAGTATCCTAAATGGAGCTTATAATTTTTCACAATTTCGTATCATCAGCAAAAATAAATATAGTACTTACAATGGCCACCTCCAAGTTATTGATAAACACATTAAAATGCAAAGGACTAATGACAGACCCCTGTGGTACTCCACTAGCAACATGAGTTCAATAAGAAAATGCTCCATTTACCACAACTCTTTTTAGTCTATCCTTCAGCCAATTCTCTATCCAAGAACAAATACAATGTCAGGCCAATATTCCTTAATTTAAACAATAAGCATCTGTACTGCATCAAATGCTTTAGAAAAGTCTAAGTAAATCATATCCACCGTCACCAGAGTCTAGGTTTCTGCACACCTTGCCATAGAAAGCAATTTGATTATTCTGACAAGAACTATTATGCATAAAACCATGCTGGCACAAACCCATTGTATTATTGTGATTTTTAATGTTTGCAAGTATCTAATCAAGTATTAGCCTTCCTATCTCTGATATCAAACTAACAGACCTATAGTTTTCATGTTGGAAGCAGGAACCCTTTTTGAAAAGCAGTAACACCCAGTCTCTCAGCACCAAGCCAGACCTCATAGAATTCTGAAAGATTAAGTGATCACTTTTTTTGTCTCGAGATGAGGTGGAAGATTATGCTTGGAAACAGCCAAGGACACAGCTCAAATCAAACATAAGGTGTTAAACAAAGTCATAGTGAATAATCAGGCAATGATCAGGGCTGTCAGCCAGTGGTGCAACTACTAGGGGAGCAGTGGTTGCTGATAAACGATCTGATTGTAAGTGTGTGCACGTGGCATGTATCCTCCCAGCAGAGGGACAGACGGGTGGGGACTCAAGTGCAGTTTTTGCACAAGGGCCCATCATTGCAGTCAAAAATGTCAGACTTAAAAATCCAAATAATAGTACACTTACCATCTAGTATGTCATTGTCTCAGTTGAGCTTAACAGGCCTTCATAAAGTCCATAACATTCAGTCTTTTTTTCAGGTCAGAGGAACTCTACTCACTATTGTCATGTCAGGACCACATGAACTTTTTAGGATAAAAGTATGATCAAGGAGGAAGATGATACTTGAGAACAGACGGGTTAAAGTCATAGTCGTAAGTCATAATCATTAATCAGTCAATGGTCCTGGCCTTCAAGAATCAGGAAGTGACCATAAAACTCGTTAAGCATGCAGCCCTTAAGATGTTTGAGGCATGTGATTATGACTTTTAATGATTTTGCAATAAATTTCTTCTTTTAATCCACAAATGTTGGCTTCCCCTGTGCTCCGTTCTTGTTGAACTTTTTGCTGAAATTGACTGTTGGGATCACAGTGGATATGCAGCATGTCAGAGCTGAGCAGTGACCGGTAAGTGCTCCCATTATTATACATTGTTGGACAGGTTAAAGTCACAGCCGTAAGTCATAATCATTAATCAGTCAATGGTCCTGGCCTGCAAGAATCAGTATAGTCAGAAACATACTGGAAAGTCAGAGATAAAATGATGAAAGTTAAAATAATTTAGAATGGTTAGATTTTGCAACCCTGCCAAACAAAGTACAGACGCGCCTCTCATTTAAGTCATCTGTAAATGTCTAAAAGATATAAAAATAAATGTTTTTTAAGAACCCCCTGCTTTTAAGGAAATAAAAAAAAACCAAAACACTCGCTGCACCAGTGATGCAGCCCCCCTAGTCTTGCTCTGACGCTAAAGTTCTAAGCATGGAGCAGGAAAGGGGGCCAGTATTCGGAAATTACAGATGAATGATTGCCTGCAAAATTTGTACCTTATTTGTACACTTTATTTACATTTTTGATGCATCACCAGACTCTCATACACATCTCAACACACTGTTAAATCGTACACTTACAGAAACTGTGGATATTTAATTTAATATTAACAGCAATTCAAGTTCCATTTCTGACACACAGCTTCTCAATCTTCATCTTGACCTTCACTGTCTTATCTCAATATCCATAAAATTCTATAGATGAAACCCTTAGAAGATAAGTAATTTCTGCAACATTAGCTATGGTTACTAATCCACCTGTGCTGCTTTATGGAAATTTAGAAAACATGATCTGCTGTTGAGCAGGCTGAGGATGGAATTAAAAATATATGCCTTAGTGTACACTTTTCAGTTTAAACAGCCAACTTGCTCCCACAGTTTAAAGGCTTAGTCATGCTTAATCAAAAAAGTAAGCCTGCTTTGGTGTCTTTTAAAGTAAGCAGGACTTGCTACATTATGAACTGAATGAAGCTTTGACTGAAGTAAAAAAATATCATACAATTTTCTTTATAGAAATGGAAAGAAAAGCAGCATTTTGGTCTAGTAACCCTCATTAAACAGCAAACAAGTAGTAAAATAATAAGAATTGGAAAAGTAAAAATAGAAGGCCTGGTAATGGGCCCATAAAGTTTCAACTCCCGTTAGAGCATGTGTTACATAGCACTGTGTTTCAGGTAACACAGTAACATAGTAACATAGTAAGTAAGGTTGAAAAAAGACACATGTCCATCGAGTTCAACCTTTTTTTTTTTTTTTTTTAAATTAACTACCTATCTGCCAGTTGATCCAGAGGAAGGCAAAAAAAAACCCATCTGAAGCCTCTCTAATTTGCCCCAGAGGGGGAAAAATTCCTTCCTGACTCCAAAATGGCAATCGGGCCAGTCCCTGGATCACTATTAACAGTTTTTTGGCACTCCCACTACTATGATACCACAATGTATGTTTAAATAAAGCCAGATATTGATATTATCCTACCGTCTCCCGTGGATACGTTTTCCAGCGCTGCCAGCGGTAATTTGGTCAGTCCCTGGATCAACTTGGACTATGAGCTATTTCCCATAACCCTGTATTCCCTTACTTGCTAAAAAGCTATCCAACCCCTTCTTAAAGCTATCTAATGTATCAGCCTGTACAACTGATTCAGGAAGAGAATTCCACATCTTCACAGCTCTCACTGTAAAAAAACCCTTCCGAATATTTAGGCTGAACCTCTTTTCTTCTAATCGGAATGGGTGACCTTGTGTCAGCTGGAAAGACTTACTGGTAAATAAAGCATTAGAGAGATTATTATATGATCCCCTTATATATTTATACATTGTCATCATATCACCCCTTAAGCGCCTCTTCTCCAGCGTGAACATCCCCAATTTGACCAGTCTTTCCTCATAGCTAAGATTTTCAATACCTTTTACCAGCTTAGTTGCCCTTCTCTGTACCCTCTCTAATACAATAATGTCCTGTTTGCATGATGGAGACCAAAATTGTACGGCATATGTACGGCTAAGGTGGATCCTCGGTTAAAGTTTGGAGCTTTTCCACTTTTTTTTGGATTTGAAGGAGTTTGCCCTAAGATAATTTAAAACCTTAGTAAAGTTAGGACAAGGGACCAGGTGAATAAGGTGAAGTGAGTGATAAGATTGCTACTTTAATAGCACACTTTAGGAGTTGTGAGATTAGATGGCATGAGCTAGTAACATCAGATTTGTACTCCACTGAGGAGACTGTAGTGGCGGGTAGTTTCCCAGGTGATATCTGCCAGACTTAACAGAATTTAGTTGGTTGGGCTAAGGGACAGCATTAAAATCCCTTGCAGCAAATTGGTACATTGGGGACAGACACCTGTGATGTCCCCAAATTATGCATTATATGATATTATGCCCTTGAATATTAGATGTACAAATCAAGTGCCATTAACAAATCTACTCTTCCTGGTTAAGAACCACTGGTGCCCAAGTCTCTTTATAAGACTGAACTCTCTGAAATTGAGGGTTATAGTTAAGCTTGGAGACCCTTCCTCCAATACTTCTGCAAGGGCCCAGCTGGGGTAAGGACTAACAGCGTAATTGTGTTCTATCCCTGAAAACAGCTGGAGTTTGGTATTATACCCCCCCCAACAGTTTGCACTTGCAAGTTTGCAAAAAAAATGAACGAAAGTTTTATTAAAAAACATTTAACTGTTTATTTGATGAAACTTCCCAACATAATTTTTATCAACAATCTGTTTGTGAAAATGTAATTAAATGTTGCAAAATCTCATAAGATGCTAGGTTACTGTACCTGAGAAAAAATAGTGGCATATCTATCCTGCTGTGTAAAAAATGGTGATGAAATACACCACACTTACCATATGCATTTACATTTTTGGGGGAAAGTTTTACGTGTAAAATTCCAGTGTAAAAGCAGCAGCTACTTGTAAATACTTTTTAAAGAAAAGGAATCATCTAGCAAGAAAGACTAATTTTTTACTTAGTTACTCCAGTGATCCCCAACCGGTGGCTTGTGAGCAATAGGGATGTAGCGAACTGTTCGCCGGCGAACTTGTTTGCGCGAACTTCGACCGTTCGCGTCCGCCGAATGTTCGCGAACGTCGCGCGACGTTCGCATTTTGAGTTCGCGTTCGATTCGAATACAAATCGTTCGACCATTCGACCATTCGAATTCCTTCGACCGCTAAAAATCGAACGATTTCCATTCATTCGAACGATTGTAAGCATTCGATCGAATGAAAAGCATTCGATCGAATGCTTCGATCGTTCGATTCGAATGAAAATCGTTCGATCGAACGATTAAAATCCTTCGATCGTTCGAATCGAACGTTCGCATTTTTTGCCGGTGTTCGTGAACGGCGTTCGCGAACACCAAATCGGCAGTTCGCTACATCCCTAGTGAGCAACAGTTGCTCATCAACCCATTGCCAAAATGTTGCCATTGTAGGACAAATACCTGACCAGTACCCAGGGCATCTTGCTTTGCACACTATGTACTTAACCCATGTGACCCACACCCAACACAAATGGTCACCCAAATTTCAACCCAAGGCTAGATCCTGCATCTGTACTCGCAAAAAAAGTGGGTACCCTGAGAAATGAGGGTAACATTTTTTAGGTGCAGGTATAGATGCGGTGTGTGGGTTGCGGGTCGGGTTGCTGGTCTCATCTAAATTTCTTATCTTATGTTATATTGTCTATATTTTAGTCCTTTTAAAATTTTAAAACTTGTTTCTGTCCCGCCCAGTTTTGATGATGTAATTTGTTGTTTGCAGCAACATCACTTCCTATTTGATGGGGGTGATCAGGTTGCGTCTTGGGTTCCGGACAAGGCAGTTGCGTGTCTGGGTCGGGTAGCAGATCAAAGTGGGTAAATACACGGGTTGCTGTTCCGGTCGTGGGATGCGGGTTGCGGGTTTGGGTTGGTACCAGGTCTTTTAAATTGGTTTGACGCAGGATTTTACCCAAGGCCGCCTAACAAGTGATCAACCCACAGGTCACTGCAACAATAACAAAATATTTTTATATTGTGTAATGGTGTTACAAATTGTATGCAAAATACAAATATCCAGTCAAACATGTCAGGCTACAGCATATACTATGTATAATAAATAAATAGTATATGGATAATGTAGGAACTATAGGATTTTGAAAATTACAAAAGGAACATAAATTATTTAATTAGAATAAAAATATGTAGGGGTTACAATACGCAGATTAATATTAATATGGTGGGCATTGGATATTGCAGAAATATTTGAAAGATGTGGTTAAGAGATACAGAGATGAGAAATGTAAATGATGAAATGATGAAGAGGAGAGGTCAGCTAACTGGGCTGGACCTGGATGCAGTTCTGCAAGCTAGGTCAAAGAGCTGCCAAATATCACAGGGTAACAGAGGTCCAATCTTTTGTTACTTGATGACAGGTCAAATGAATTGTAAACAAGAGATATAGTTACAAGTAAATATTGTCACATACTGTCATATTAAAGACATCATTGCAGATTTAGACTTCTTTTAACTCCTTTGTGTCTTGGAAGGGAATGTTATGTATACCTGCAAGTTTGCGATATGAATTAATATTTGTCATGTGTGCGGTAATATTGTTTTCCAGCTAGCTGTCAGTGTGTCATAATAATCCTGAACCAGTTCTAGAGGGAAGGAAATGCACGTCTTATTACCTTGTTTGCATGCTTTTCTGTACATGTGCGTATGAAGTTGTCACATTTTAAAAAAAAGTGGAATGTTGAAACATAAATGTTTGTAAATGATACAGGCCTATTAAAATGAATTTAAAAGTCTTCTGAAGGTCCACAATTCCCTTGCACCTGATATCCCTTAAATATAGGGATGGATAAATAATATATCTGCAGAATTAAGAACAGCATTGTGGGGATAAACAAATGAGCATTTTATTCTGGTGCCAGCTTGGATCTTAATGAGCTGCTGTATATCAGAGCACTGAACTTGTTATCCCCTATTTGTAACATGTTCATGTCACAGAACGGACTGCTGGACAGTTTTTATTTTAGGATTTGCGACAACCACGGCAAAATATAGAACAAGCTTATTTGAGAAACAAGACACAGAGAAGCAAGCAATTGAAGGCAAAGCTGATATAAGGATGGATAAGGTTGACAATGCAGTTTTCATCAACTGAAAATCCAAAGATCGTTGAACAAACCATATATGTGGCTTTAAAAATATTTTTTTTTTGTATTATTAAAAACCTACTCTGACTAAATCTATAAATTGCTTTATAGAGTTATCACATGCCTTACATGATATCTGACCATGAAGACAATTATAAGACAATATAAGGGGTCATTTACAAACACAAGTGCAGTGGGCTTAGTGCAACTTGGAGTGCAATCATACCTATGATTCCAGCATCACTGTGGTCGCCATGGGGAGATATGCCTGGAGTAATTATTGCCAATGGGATTCAGCTAGCGGTAGTTAAAAAGTTCTAAAAAAAGGGCTTTCTGATATTGTGGGTTTTTTGATAACTCCTCTACTGTCAATTCTTTTCGCAGTACCACAGTCAACAAGCCATGAATAAACCTTTGAATTAAACTGGGCTTGTGCCTGATTTAACTCTATAGAATTTTACACGTTTGTTGGACTGCTGCATGGCTGATTACTATATTTAGTATGGAACACAGAGAGTAAAAACCAACGCCAGCTATTGGCTAACAATAAATAAGTCATTTAAGTGGGTGGCGACTTTAGAATAAGTAATTGTGTTATTATTGCTCTGTGTCTTCCCACACCATAGAATAATACTTGCAAATAGATGTAAGCCCATTGAATTTAATGGAGTAGAAAAACACTTTTGACATCCCTTTACAGAAGAAAAATGAGTCAATTGTTCTTAGTTGTGACTCACAAAATTGGTTTTATTTGCATACTCACAGTTTTGGGCTTCAATAATTGAAGGCAGAGAGTTTTGCCTTTTGGCAAATGTTTATATTGGGGGGAATCATCTATAAACCAGCAATTACATTTGGGGATTTTGTCAGTATTTAAGACTCAGCTGAGGTAAATATATTAGAAGGCATGTTATGTTTACAAAAGTAGAGCAAATAGATTGAGAACGACAAGCTCTCTCTGAATATAAATCCCTGATAGCAAAGAAAACGAGTCCAAATCAATCTTTCTGGTTTTCCCACTCCAGATGTCTATGTCACAATACACAGCTGCCATTTAATTCTAGCTAAATGAAGTGTTTATTTGTAGGATAGAAACTATACCGGCCCCTCTATTTGTTCAGTTTGACTCTTAAAACATAAGATCAACAATTGTTTGCATTTCATTTACATACACTCCAAAGCCTTTAATTAATTATACTAAAGTTAATTGCAAAAGTAAAATTTTTATTATCATTCTGGCAAGGTGGATTTAAAATAAATATTTACATTTTACTTCATTAATTGCATATTCATTAAGCCTAACCTCCTATGGTACCCACTATCACTTTCCTATCATACATTATATTTCTTTTGGGAGGAACAATAAATCAGACTTTTTTCTGTAAGTATTTTATAGAAAGTATTATTATTAAAAAACATGTTGTTCCAGCATGGAAAATAATGGTTTGAGGGGTGGCAATGCTCAATGCTAGCGATGGGCGAATAAATTCGCCAGGCACGAATTTGCAGCGAATTTCCTCATTTCACTGCCGGCAAATTAATTTGCCAAACTGCGGTGAAAATTTGCTGGAAAAAAATCCTCCACGACAAAAAAAAATGGTTGCGTATCAAAATAGTCGCGTGCATAAAATTGTCGTGCGTCAAAATTACTTGAACGCCCATTTTAATGCATTTGGAGAAAATAGTTGTGCATATAATTGTCGATCGCTTCAAAATTATTTTGATGCCCATTGACTTCAATGCGTTTCACAAACAGTACAGATTCGACCATCACTACTCAATGCTTCTGCTGAGCTGTGCTAAATATTGACACCCCCAAAACTGACTGACACCCACAGAGCTGCTCTGAGACACCCACAATGATTTTTTCTTGACAGGAAAGTGTAGTTGAATAGGAAATAAATCAAATTGCCTTGATAAATTCTGTATTCTCTACTTTCATCTTCAAAGGAGAAGGAAAGGTAACATTAATATGGGGGGAGAGTTGTGCAAAGTTATTAGGCACCCCACAGTGAATGTAGTTGCGTATTCACTACATCTGGCTAGTGCATCTCTTATACGCACATACGCACCAGCTCATGGTCCTGACTGAGGAGGACAGCACTGCCATGTTTTTCCAGTTTCCCAAGAGTGCCTGCACCACCTTGGGTAAGTGTCTGCACAGTACAGAAGATCTTTACTAATTTCGATACTGCACCCAGTTTTCACAGACCTTCCTGCCTTTTCTACTGCTTACTCCTGTCTCCACTCCCAGTAAGTAAAATAAAAAGCATACATATGAATGAAAAAAATTTAATTGCCTGCATTATTTTTAAACAAAAACATTTCATTTGTGGAGATCCATTCTTTACTTTTACGAATCTAAAAATAAAGTATTTCAATACAATAATTTAAATGTACAATAGTTGGTGTATTAGTTAAAATCCTCATTTATTGAATATAGTTAAAAACATAAATATAGCTCATATGAATGTTATGCTTTTGAGGAAGTGGCGAGAGGCCACGAAACGCGTCAAGCGTGGGATATTGATCACATTCATATGAGCTATATTTATGTTTTTAACTATATTCAATAAATGAAGATTTTAACTAATACACCAAGGGGCAGATTTACCAAGGTTTGAATATCGAGGGTTAATTAACCCTCGATATTCGACTGCCGAATGTAAATACTTTGACTTCGAATATCGAAGTCGAAGGATTTACCGTAAATAGTTCGATCGATTTTAATCCATCGATCGAAGGATTTTTCTTCGACCTAAAAATATATATATACAATAACAATGATACTGCTATCATCATTTATATTGGGCTTAATCTTCAGTGGTAAAGTTATTACCTGAATCTTAGCTATTCATTTCATCATAGCATGGTGGTTGCAGAAATTCTGCATTGCTTATTTGGCAAAAATATATAGAATTAGTATTCTCGACATTCTGTGCCTATTAATAACTTGCAAATACTGTACCAGTTCCCCCCCAAAATCTTGCCACCTTTATGTATGCAGTTATGAGCATGAGATTGGCATCCCTCAGGACCTTCTCTGCAAATGAAATAAAATAATAATTTATCCTCTTGCCTACATATTCATTAATCTTAATAAAGCACTTTGAGGAAATAATAGGTAAATAATTTTAAACAGGGAACTCTTAAGACACAATGAAAGCAGGGCCGGATTTACATAGCAGGTGCCCCAACTTCTGCTGTTGTTCGCTGCCCCTGTCCCCTCCTTTTTATTCACTCAAATTTTCATCATTGGGACCAGACCAATGGGGATTGTGCACATGGAATTTTAAAAACTATTGTATCTCCAGAATAGGGATGGGCGGATTTTTTCATCTCGTTTTGCCGAAAAAATGACGCCCATAGACTTGTATGGCAGCGTGCATCAAAAAAAAAAAGATTCGCTTCAAAACAATTTTGCCACGCAACAATTTTTTTCTGATGCCCATAGACTTTAATGGGCGTCTACGACATTTCACTGGCGGCGAATTTTTGGCAAAACGAAATGGGTCAAATTCACCCATCCCTGCTCCAGAACATCAATCAGTGATTCTGTGTCAGCACACAACTCCTCCACTGTTTCTGGTGTACGTTCAATGGTGGCCACCCCACACTGTAGAAGATTCAATGTAGACAAGAACAGCACCTTCTTAATGTAATAAAAGGCCTTTATTCAAACACGGCACAGACCAATTGTAGCAACGTTTCAAGCCATCTCTGGCTCTTTATCAATGGTCCAGAACAGTCTCTGAACCAATGTGGGTGTGGTTGAGCAGCATGCAGCGTGTGGTTGAGCAGCATGCAGCCCCCTAAAATCCTGCCTCCCTCGGCCTGGGCCTTGGTGGCCTCTCCACAAATCTGGGCCTGGATGAAAGGGGACATACTTGCAACAAGTATGTTCTGTTGGGTTGGATGTGGAATTGAGGGCAACTAGTGGGACCCTAAATGATCGAAAGAAATTTGTAAAACAGGTAATTGTTGTTGCAGGGGTTCCTAAAATGATTTTAAAGAGACACCCAGAATGTAATGCTTATAGCACAGCCTCCACCCTCTATCCATTATATATAAGGTCATATGGCATTGATCGTTCAGTCAGTTCATCGCAAAGCATTGACTGGTAGGAAGCTAATGATATCACAGGCCATGTGGCTTATATTAAATTCTGAAAAACAAAACTTTTAAAAGGATCCTGACCAGATGGATTCCTCCTAGTAAAAGTGCCCTTGAAGAAGAAAGAGATACATGGGAATTTTGTGTTGTGATAGTGGTCTTTAGTAATATGGCTTGTATTGTGTGTGTTTTACTTATTCTTCCTACTGTTTCTTACTAGTGCCAAGGTAAGATTGCTTGACTATTAATAAGAACTTATTGCCAAGTTGCTTTATTAGAACCTTTACTGTATGTGATTGGAAGTTTGGTATTTTGTTGTCCAAGTTATGTTAGTTCTTAGTATATTTGTTGCTAGGGAAATCATTTACATGATTGCAGCCTCTGGGGCTCTGCCTTCTTATATTGGCAAACACCCTGGGATACTCATTAGGCAATAATTTCTTTTTCTGATTATTACAGTTTTATACAATAGCAGTTTATGTGATATTCTTTTTTTATTGCAATGTGTACATGTTGCTTACAACTCATGAATTCTTAATACTCACATGGATTCAAAGCAAATTTAATTTATCTGTGTATCAGTTCATCATAATAATATCTACACATGAATATTAATAGCAAGTCAAGTTCATTGCAATTTACTTTATTTGTTTTATTTACTTTATTTGTTTTAGTAGGTCTATCTTTCTGGGACTGTAGATGTTCTGAGTTTTCTTTTTGTCCTTCAGAAATTTCAAGCTCTAGGGCCCCTTAGCAAATTTTAGCTGTATTTGCTTCTGAATGTCTAAGGAACACAGCGAATAAATTAGTGAAAATGTGGTGAAAATACATCCACGAAAAATATGTGCAACAAAACAAAATTGTCGAGTCAGAATTGTCATGTGCCAAAATGATGCGCACACCCTTTGACTTACTGTAAATGAATTTGGACAAAATAATCCGGTGTTTAAAGATTGTCGTTCACGTCAAAATTGACGCTCGTCAAAATTATTCTGATGCCCATTGACTTCAATGTGTTTCGCCCATCACTACACCACTCTGTTGCTGGCATTTACACCAACCTAAAAGCTTTGGCAGTGTGTCTGTGAAGTTTTAAACACATGAATCCAAAATCACCTGCTGTTCCTCTTCTGATCACAAACAGGGAAGCTTCCAGTACAAAATCAGACAGATATTCTCAATCTCATTAAACTGAGACAATGAGCACCCCCTTCGTGTCCAGTAAAAGTAAATTGCTCTTTATGCTCCTGCCAGCACTTGGTTTTTTATTGCATTTATTTGTATTTCAGTGTATTCTAAGGCCTTTGTGGCATGACTTATAACTGATACACTATGGGTAATTTTAGTTGATTATTCAATCATATTATTTTGTGTAAGGAATTGATACACTGATGGATTTGTGGCTGTTTCCTCTTGTGCAAAAATGTGTCACAAAAGTGTTTGCCAACTTTATGTTTAGAGAACTAAAACCTTATAACAAATAAGGGCAGAAATGTTGTATTTTATCCACGGAATATACTGCACTAGCTAAAGTTTTAAAAAACAGTAACAGTAAAGCTTTAAAAAAACAGTAATTCAGACCTTTGAAGTTGGGCAAAGGGGTCACGATCTTGGAATTTGCGAGATGTGTCAGTGACACTGCACTGGGAAGCTGCTAAGAAGCAAACGTTCAAGTAGAAAATGAGATAAGCATATTCTATAAGTTGATGATACAGAACTGATTATTACATTTTGATGTTACTTGCATTGGTTTCTGAGCTGACATCAACTGTAAATGAGCAAAATAATTAGATCGGGAGCTTCTGGGGGTATTTTTAGTGGCACAGATCATCCTTTTTAAAGGGCTGTAGGTAGTTGCCTTGGGCTGGTAAAGGATACCAAACACATTGTGCAGCATTTCTATCCTAATTTTATATACTAGTTCTCCTTTAAATACATTCTGATAAAAGTTTCTTGTTGCTAGGTATGTCCGAATGAGTACCATCCATTTTCTCACTATAAATAATAGAGAAAATGGCATAATGGGTTATGTCCTGTGTGTCAATAGCTTTTACTAGAACATGCTGTGAAATATTTATATTGTATTTATATACATTTCTATGAAATATATACTGTACACTGTGTAAGACATACAGAAAGAATGTCTCTCTTTCTTACCTTTTGGTGTGCCAGTCATTGGTACACATGCATTCTCTTTGCGCATCTTGACACTGTTGTGCATTTTGAAGCCAGAATAGAATTGTATGTGGCCACTTTGAATTTCCCTTTCATCCTTTATAGGTCAGTTCTACATAGAACTCTTGCCCAAGCTGGCTTCTGATTCTCACTTCCTGCTCAAAACTTGTCTTCATACATTAGAAGATCTGCTCACTTCCCAGGTCACCAAATGAGCGGATCTCTCCCTCCCTAGAGCCAAACCATCAGATTACAATGACTGGAATATGTGGCCGATATGGTCCTTGATACAACTTGAAATTTAAAGCTGCCTAATTGACATCTGGCTCAATTCTGGCCAGGTATTGGTTGAGTAGGTTCATCAGAGAGCCCATAAACTGCCAAGTTGATCTAAAGGCCTCCTTTTGTGTGCTTAATATGGTTTGACCCTCTGCCTGTTTTTATTATGTATATTGCCTCTCATCCTTAACTTTGGCCTGTTCCTGACTACATTGTTGTTTGATCCTCATATGTGTTCTGTTATTTCATATCTTGTAGAGGAAGAGCTCTCACACACCCGTAATCTACTGATAAAGTAAAGAAGATTGATGCCCAGTGATAAATAATTTACCCAGGGTTCCCATATAACAGACTATTACATACCATATATTATTATATTATTTATTCTGAAGTTAGCTCATATTTTGTTACCTAATCAAGTAATGGACTGTATTATTCAAAAATATGTTGCTGTTGTTTTTTGACCTCCCTTAAAAATAGTTTTGTAATATTTTGAGTGGCTCTAAATACTTTTTAATCGCAGCTTAGCTCTGCACACAAAGTTTGTTCTTTCTCTAGAGAAATTGAGATCCTGGCACATCATTCTGTTCAAATACATTCTTATTCACCAAAGATGAAACTCGTATCAAGAGAAGATAAAAGCACTGTACCATACTTCAAAAGAAAGTCATTTTGTTAGCAAACTATTGTTTTATTTTGGTTTTGTTCTGGGGTTTTTTTCCCCAGTCGTGTGCAAAAAATAAAATTCTCCCAGGTTTGTTATAGATTATTAGTAAGGAAGTTTTGTTTCTAGAGAACAGATATTTATGAGGTTACACTAATTGTATCTCATACTCTGATATTTTATGCATGAGCAAAGGAATGAATTTCATGAAAAATTCAAAAAGATAATGTCAGACAAAGACTAATGCTGACTTATGTGCATAGTGCTGTTTGAAAGCCCATGCAGATTAAGATATGCAAATCAAATATAGGTTTTAGAGAACACGTTGTTTCCCTCTAGGACAAATCATCTACTCACCATGCTAAAAACAATCTCTTGGAATATGTTCAGAAACCGATATACTTTATTATTCTTTGCATGAAGCTAACAGCATACTATCCAAACTTTAGGAACATCAAAAGTATCTATGTCCAGTTTCCCCCACCATATCAATCAATGGCACACATAACTCATTTCAACTATGCAACTCCAGGAGCCACCGGCTACTATACCAGTATTTATTGAAAAAGAGAAATAGATTTTTTCCTCAAGACACCTTTGTATGTTAAGCTTCATAAATTATTCTAGGAATAGAAGAAAGACATTTGTGTAATCAGCAAATAAAATTAAATGAATGTATACAGTATGAATATCTGTATATATCGGTATAGGAACTACTTTCTGGAATGCTTGGGACCTAAGGTTTTCTGTATAAGGTATCTTTCTCTAATTAAGATCTCCATACCTTACTGGGCAGATTTATTATGTGTTGTAAAAATATTATGGAATAATTCACAACATATCGCCAGGCATTGCTGCGTAAATAACGGCACAAAAATGGTGTAATTGTTTATGCCCTTTTCTTTGAACAACTTCTACCAGAACTTACTTACAAAGGTCTGAAGCAGTGTAAAAGAACAGAGGCGTTTGCATGACATAAAATAACACATACCTTGATAAATTTGCCATTTATTTTACAGTTTGTACACCATTTTATCAGTGATTTTCATTGCACACAGCTTATAAATAGGCCCCTACATCTGCTAAAAAATTTTTGCAACATATAACTACACCCAATATAAATATTTTGCCACCAATATGGATTTGTGCAGCCTAGTTACCATCAAGCACAAGCTACTGTTGAATTGTTATTACAGACAAAAAGCAAATCATTTTTAAACATTAGAATTATATGCATAAAATGGACTCTATTGGAGATGGCCTTCCTATAATGCAGAGCTTTCTGGATAAAGTTTTTTTGTTTTGAACCCATATTAGCAATGGTGAGTTCCAACCATCACAATCTTCAAAAGATGAAACAATATGGATGCAAAACAGTATGCATTTTGCTGAACCACTTACAGGTTTGGATGTACTAAAATTTCCACAATATATTTGTTAGAATGTGTGGGCCACTTAACATTGTATTTGCAGTGAATTACAGGATAATCACAGTAAAAAGAATTGGTAAAAATGGTTAAACTACTTGCGTGAAAGGAATCTGCAAATATTAAAGGAACATTTTTGTGTAAAAATAAAAACTGGGTAAATAGGCTTTGCAAAATAAAAAGTGTTTCTAATATAGTTAGTCAGCCAAAAATGTAATGTATAAAGACTGGATGTCTGACATAACAGAACAGAAACCAACTTCCTGCTTTTCAGCTCTCTAACTTTGAGTTAGTCAGTGACTACATGGAGGGCCACATGAGCCATAACCTTTCAATGAGTTTGCATTTGACCCTTAGCATTCAGCTCAAAATCAAAATCAACAGTTATGACCCATGTGGTCACCCCTCAAGTCACTGATTGGTTGCTGCCTGGTACAATCAGTGGAAACCAAGGGGTAAATTCACCAACCTCCATAAATTCGCCAGCGACAGCTTCACTCACAGTGCAACACTTCGCCAGGTGTAGATTCGCCAGGACAACGCTAATTCACTAAAATCCGAAGTTGTGTCCAAATGCTGGCGAAGTACCGCTAGCATTACTGTGCCAAGTGAAGCAAAGTTCCACTAGCGTTGCCTAATTTGCATACGGCGGGAAGTTAAAGTTGAATGGACGTATATGTTGCAGCAAATACATTACACTACACAAGCCCGGGAAACCTTAATAAAATAAACTAAATTTGTTATATTGCCCTACACATGAGCCCACTGTATAGTTTATGTGCCATATGTTATGAAATGTAGGGGGGAAGCGGTTACCCCAAAAAATAATTACGCTCTTTTGCAGCCTATCACCCTGAAAAAAGGAAAAGACACCAGCGTTTTTTGGGACTTAGAAAAATGTTCAAGTCTTTTTTGAGGAAGTCCTATCTACTCTATTGCACTTCGCCTGGTCTGAGGTGGCGAAGGCAAGTCTGGTGCAAGAGGTAACATTCAGCAAAATCCGCATCTTAGTGAATTTGCATAGTCCTATCCATTTGCAAGAGCGCAAATTCACCAGGCGTTAGGGAGCAAAGTACCGCTAGAGTCTATCTCCTCTGCTAGCGCAGTTACGCCGGCGACCGTTAGTAAATCTGCAAAGTTCCGAAACGACGTCACACTGGCGAATTTTCGCCAGCATTAGTCACTTCACCCTTTAGTAAATTTGTCCCCAAGAGAGCTGCAAAGCAGGAAGTAGTGTTCTGTTCTGTTATGTTAGACATCCAGTCACTCCAGCTTTTATACATTACATTTTTGGCTGACTAACTATATTGGAAACATGCAATTAGTTACTATGGGTTAATGGGTATGGAAAATGTTCCTTATGTTACTACATAAATGTATTTGAAAGCTTTGTTGCTAAATGGTTTTCTTTATATGGACTTAAGTCCTACAGGAATCCTGGAATGGTAATTATGCTTCTCTTAAATTGTTTCTTAAGAGACTCCATTTTCCTGCCTTCTCAGAAGCAGAATGAAGCGTTATGATGGAATCACCTTGTGCTAGAATTAAGGGGCAGATTAACTCGAGAGTGAAAATTCGCCAGTGACCACTTCGCACCCATCGCTACACTTCGCCAGGTGAAAATGCACTCAGATAACGATAATTCACTGGAATGCGGAGTTTTGTCGTGGACGCTGAATGCTGGCGACGTTTCGTTAGTGTTACTTCGACAATGCGAGCAATTGAAAGCAATTGAAAATAGAGTTGTTATAATGCCCTACACATGAGCCCACTGTATAGTTGATGTTCCATATGTTATGAAATGTATGGGGGAATCCGGTTACCCCCAAAAAAATGTAAGGACTTTTGAAGTCTATCACTCTGAAAATTGGAAAAGAAACCAGTGTTTTTTGGACTTTGAAGCTTTTTCCACTAAAAAATATGATGTAAGTAACAGAAGACTGAGGAATATCTCTGCATTTCGTCTGGTCTGAGCTGGAGAAGGAAAGTCTGGCGAAAGATGTAACGTTCAGTAAATTTCGCGTTTCATTGAATTTGCAGAGTAACGTCCATTCTCCAGAGCAAATTGTCACCTGGTGATAGAGTGCGAATGACCACTAGTGTCTATCTCTTTCACTAACAAAGTGACGCCTGCACCCGTTAGTAAAATGTTGATGTCCCTGCAGGCGGTAACACTAGCGAATTGATGCTAGCCACTTTGCCCTCGAGTAAATCTGCCACTATGTATTAGCCCTTCTCCTGTCTATCTAAGGAGCTGTGAGGGGGCCATTTTTGGAGTGTTGGAGTGTTCTAGTAAGAACAGTTGTAGCATGTGGAAATGAGGTAGGGCAATGCATATGCTGTTGTTGAGATACCACTTTTTTAAATGCAATGCCATTTTGCCTTCCAATACATTACAGTAAAATGTTGCCATTTCACAAGCTAGTTATTTTTATCACAAATGGAGCCAGAAAATATAAGGGTTCGTTAAATGCTTTCACAATGGTCTTGGAAACCCTAGTAGGCTAACTAAATTACCACTGAGATATTTTTTTTGTATGAATATAATTTGATTGAGGCAGTTTTGTAAAATGTATTTTGCCCAAAGCTTGATAAATTGGCTCTCTAGGGTCACCAAATTCACTTACTTTATATACCTCCGTCAGGATGGGACTTTAATTAACTAGAATTGAAAAGATACAGTACATATGTTATGCATTGATTTTTGGGGCAGTTAAATAGATTACGAGTTTCATATCCAGTAATTTAAAGTAACCAGCCTCTTGCAATGAAATGTGGACGAACCCTCGGATATATTATATATATTATATTATATGATGGTGGTGGGCAGCAGCTACCCACAATTTGCTCAATAATTCAGAAGCTGCCAGATTACTGCATTATTATTGAAAAGGTATTGTATTTGGTGGGTTGAAAAACAGATCATTTGTTGTGTTTTTCATATTAATATTTCATGTATTGAGTTTTGACAGTTTGAGGGCATTGTGCCTGAGATGCTCTCTAACTTTCTAAATAACCAATACACCTTAATTACGGTAATTTGTACCAATCACATAGCTTTAGGGGGAACAGGTTTATTGTAAAATAATGATGTACCACAATAATATATATATTTAATTTTTAATACAAAAGTTCTTTCCTAAGGATGAGGCAGTTTTGTGCTCAGAGTATTAGTGACTTTAGAACAATGTTATTTGTCCAAGGTCACTTGTCCAAGGAAACTGATACCATTGTCTTTCTCCAAACTCCTATTCATTACAGTATAAAAGCTTATGTTAGCTCCTGATAAAAATAAACTACATTTGTTATGTCAAGAATATATATAATTTATCTTTTTATTTGGAAACAAAAAGTACATTTTAGAGATAACTTCCATTAAGACGCAATCCTAAAGAAAATGAGACTTAAAACAAAGAGAAATAAAATAAAAATACAATATACTCTTACATTATGCACTTATAATGTAATTTAACACAGTATAAATGCTGGTTTAATAAGATATGTATATCTAACTCGTATCAGATTAAACGGGAATCAGTTAACCACCAGGTAACCATACAAATATAATATGAACTGTATTGAAGGAGCTACTGCAAATATAACATTCTTTATATTTCTCATGTGAACTTGGTGCATGGTTGCAGTCCCCTATATTTATTACACTAATAACACATTTAAAGAATATATATGCCTATTAATCACAGGCTAAAAAGCATGGTTTGTTGGTTTCTCACCCCCTGTAGCAATAATGTGAAGAAAACTACCAGCCAAATTCCACATGTTTAGAATAGTCTGTTCCATTCAACAAAAAAATGTTGGGTAATAAAACTCCAACTAATGATGAGCAGATCTGTCCCATTTGGCTTAGCCAAATACATTTGTAAAATCACAGGAAAATTAGCACAGGAAATAATTAAAAAATATAGAATTATTTACCTAAAATGCAGATGAACTTCCCATAATTTGGAGCTTTTTGGATAAAGGGTTTTCAGGTAAGGGATAACTTACCTGCACTGTAGTTTCTTATTGCACAGTGAACAATCTAATTGTAATCATGCATATCTAGGATTTATTTTAATTCACACACTTAGGGGGTTATTTACTAAACTCTGAATGCAAAAATCCCCAAAAAAATTTGTGCCTTTTTTAGTATAAAATCTGACTTTTAAAAAAAATCCCACATTTTTCAGAATTTATTGTACCCCGAGGATGGAAAAGTTTGAATCTGAAAATCCACCATCTCAGACCTGTCAAGGTTGCATATAAGTCAATGGGAGAAGTCCCAATGATTTTTTGATGTGCGCTGGGTTTTTTGTAATACCCCAAAGTTTTTGGGCAAAAAGCATAAGAAATCTGAGTTTTCGGGTGAAAAATCTTGAAAATTAGATTTTTTTCCCCACAAAACAAATATTCGGGAAAATCTAACCAGTGCGGATTAGATTGTGGCTGGAAATGTTGAGACAAATTCAGACTTTGATAAATAACCCCCTAAGTTCCCATGTATATGATCAAGGATACATCGTAAGGAATATTGTTGCCGTTTCCTTCTATATTACATTTCCACCGCCAGCTTCAGTTTCTTTCTTACTTTGCTGCCAGCATTGATGGATAACTATTTTCCATTACAAAGCTAGGAAACTGCAATTTTTATATACAGATATGTGATCTATAATTCAGATTGCTCTGGCCCTTGGCTTTTCAAGGCAAATTGTTTTTTTCATATTGTAGAAAACTACGTCTTATTGCAACTAAAAACATTTAAACATTAACACATCCCAATAGGATTGTTTTGCTATCTTTATAGATTCATGCAGCTTAGTTGCCATCATGTACATAGTACTGTCTTATTATTACAGAGAAAAAAACGAATCAATAAAAAAAAAAGAAAAATTGTTTGTTTAAATAGAATGCCATGGCAAATGCCATTGCTATATTTCATCTTTCTGGATAAAGAGTTGCTGGAAAATCAGTACCTTACGTGTACACAAATTCAAATTGCAATTATGGGTGTCTAAAAGGAGAAGCATAGCAGAGATGGAATTTTTCTCTTAATAACCATTATAATTGGACAATATCTGAAAATTCAGTCAACTAAATTGCAATAATATACAATACATTATTCCAATAAATCTGTAATGTATATTGTAGTAACAGAAGTAAATATGTGCCATTGCAAAGCAGTCAGAGATCGATTAAAATACCACCTGACGCGTTTCATTCGCTAAACCATATCACTGGCTGCACTCTAATTAAGAAATAAGGAATGATGAGAATGTTTTGCATTAGAGGTTTTCAGGGTTTTTACACTTAACAAATCTTGAATTTTTAAAACTTTTAAGAAATACAAGAAAACCATGAATTTTTTTAAGGTTCGTGGAAAAATTGCAATTTGTTTGTAAATAAATGGGGAATGTAATATGTTAAGGGGGAATGTAATATGTTTCGTTATCTCAACATTTTTTTGCAACGATTGCGCCTTTTAGTGACCATGTTTGCGCCATTTTTGACGAATGTTAGCAGTTTATGTAATAAATTACGCAATCGCAAACCATTTTTTTTCGACAAAATATTTAACGAAACTCCAGAGCAGGTGTTAAAGGTTTGCAATGAGCAATTGGGATTCGCAATGCGCAATTGAGATATGCAATGCAATAAAAGCCTAATGAAAAATA
The DNA here is from genome assembly GCF_017654675.1 of Xenopus laevis. NCBI lineage: Eukaryota > Metazoa > Chordata > Amphibia > Anura > Pipidae > Xenopus > Xenopus laevis. The sequence continues at coordinate 123,158,772 of NC_054374.1, read as the reverse complement.
TTACATAGCAACGGGCAAATTCTTATTCGCAAAGTGATGGGCGAATTATTTTGCCAGACATGGATTCACAGTGAATTTACGCATTCTGCCACAAGCAAAACTGTGGCAAAAATTTTAGCCCGTAAAAAATACGCCGCAACAAAAAAAAATTGTCGTTGCACACCCATTGAATTTAATGCATTTGGACAAAATAGTCGCGCGTTTAAAATTGTCGCTCATGTCAAAATTATCTTGGCGCCTGCTGACTTCAATTTGTTTCGTAAATTTTTCACAGTTTCACAAATTGTTGGCGAAACAAAACGCCACAGATTCGCCCATCAATACTCTTTGTGAATTTTATTACATTCCCCCTATAGTATTTTACTTTTAGCTTTTCGTTTGAGCCTCTGCACTGGGAAACAAAGGAGCTGATGGATAACACTTTGAATGAAAATTATGGTGGAACGGTTCAACACACCTTTTCTATAAAGAAACACTGACTATGAGGTTTCCAGCACTTGTTTGGGGGAAAATAATTATGCATCCATGCTGAATACAATTCTAAAATAGCTCTTTATTACTGTTCAATTAAAACAACCACTCACCCTAGACTGGATAGATGCCAGCCTCACAGCATGCCTAAATACTGTAGAAATACAAACATCATTCTGATTATTACAGAAACATTATAGTGTTTAGCCCAATACCTCAGGCAAATATATCAAAGATTAAAACATTCTGTACTATTTCTAGAGGGAAATAAACTCATTATACATTATTTTACTGCTTGTTGTGCTTTTTCTTTTGCATTTAGATACTTTATGACTATGTTTTACTAAATAAGATAAGTATGGTATTTAAAAATTATCCACAATAAAAGCATAGAGCATTTATTAATGGATTAGGCTTACACCTCATTTAAGATTCTGGTTGATAGATGCTTCATTAAGATCTGCTTTATCTGAAATGACATAATGATTTATTTAACTATACCATCAAAATAATTGTATTATTAATAATACAGTGTGCATTACGATTCAGTTTTTATCCATATCATGTACCTTGTAACACTTGGGGGCAAATTTACTTATGGTCGAATATCGAGGGTTAATTAACCCTTGATAATCGACTGCCGAATGGAAATCCTTCAACTTCGAATATCAAAGTCGAAGGATTTACCACAATCCGTGCAATCGAGCGATCGAAAGAAAAATCGTTCGATCGAATGATTAAATCCTTCGAATCGTTCGATTCGAAGGATTTTAATCCATCAATCGAACGATTTTTGTTCGACCCAAAAAAGCTTGCAAAGCCTATGGGGACCTTCCCCATAGGCTAACATTGACTTTGGTAGGTTTTAGGTGGCGAACTAGAGCACTAGAGCAACAAATTGCAACACTGCGGTCGATTGACAATCTTGAAAGGAGTCTTTTGCTCACTGAGCAGGACCTAGCGGGGTCAGATAGTTTGGGGGGAACAGAACAGCAGCAGGATGTTGAGGCAGCTAGCTGGGTGACAGTTAGAAAATCTAAGGTGGGCAAAAGGAAAATGGAGGCTGATCCGGAGATTATACATCGCAACAAATTTGCCAGATTGTGTGAAGATGATGGGAGTATGAACTCTGGATTGGCAATTCTAGATGGGGCTGATCTCTCTAACAGCCGGGAGACCAGTTTCTCTAGTAGTGGTGGGGGGGAGAGTAGAGTCAGGCCTAAGCAGATTGTGGTTGTAGGGGACTCAATTATTAGGAAAGTGGATAGGGTAATTTGTCGTCCGGATCGCTACAACCGAACAGTTTGCTGTCTACCTGGTGCCAGGGTTCGGCATGTGGTTGATCGGATAGACAAATTATTGGGTGGGGCTGGGCACGACCCAGCTGTCTTAGTGCATATCGGTACTAATGACAAAATAAATGGTAGATGGAAGACCTTAAAGAATGATTTCAGGGATCTAGGCTCTAAGATCAAGGAAAGGTCTTCCAATGTAATCTTTTCTGAAATTTTGCCTGTGCCACGTGCAAGTTTAGGAAAACAGCGGGAGATTAGGGAGCTTAATGCGTGGCTCAAGTCTTGGTGCAGGAAGGAAGGGTTTGGGTTCCTAGAGCACTGGGCTGACTTTTCGTTGGGGTACAACCTATATAGCCGTGACGGTTTTGCACCTCAATGGAAGGGGGTCCGCGGTGCTAGGGGAAAGAATGGCTAAGAGGTTGGAGGAGTGTTTAAACTAGGCAAGAGGGGGGTGGGTGAGATAAAGGATTATGGGGAAGCTAGTGTAGACGGGGTAGTGGGGTTAGTAAGGGGTCATGGGGGAGGAGTGAGGGGGGCATACAGTTTACCAGCTAAGGAGGTCCCTCTGTTACAAGGAAAACAGAATAATACTAACTTAACGTATAATTCTTCACTAAGTAATGCACATTTCAAAAGTAAAAGTAGTAACCTCCGCTGTATGCTGGCAAATGCACGGAGTTTGTCAGGTAAAATGGGAGACCTAGAATTAATTGCATGCTCTAAAAATTATGATATAATTGGTATCACTGAGACCTGGTGGGATGAAACATGTGACTGGATTGTGAATTTAAATGGTTACACCCTTTTTAGGAGGGACAGAGGGATTAAAAAGGGTGGAGGAGTGGGTTTGTATGTAAAGCCTGAATTAAAGCCATGCGCTAAAGAAATAAAAATAGCTGGCACTGGTGAGGGTGTAGAATCACTCTGGGTAGAGATTTCGACTGGGCAAAAGGTATCAAAAAGAATTATCATTGGTGTATGCTATAAACCACCTCGTATAAGTGTCGAGTATGAAGCCCAGCTACTCTTGCAGATACAAGCGGCTTCACAGCTGGGTCAAGTTGTTGCTATGGGTGACTTCAATTATCCAGACATTGACTGGGGTAATGGGGTTGCTAAGACAGAAAAAGCTAGTAGGTTTGTAAATATGCTGAATGACAACTTTTTATTCCAGCTCGTTCAAGAACCTACTAGGAATAACTCTCTTTTGGACCTTGTAATAACTAACAATACTGAACTCATCTCTAACATTTGTGTGGGTGAGCATTTAGGGAATAGTGATCATAACATGGTCTCCTTTGAGATTCTGTTGCAGAAGCAATTCTATAAGGGAGTAACTAAAACACTAAATTTCAGACGTGCAAACTTTGACAGTATAAGGGCATCTCTGCAACATATTAAGTGGGAAATGCTTTTCACAGGGTTAAACACAGAACAAAAATGGGAAGTCTTTAAAATGCTGCTTAATAAATATACTTGTCAGTATATTCCACTTGTAAGCAAGGAACGTCGTTGCAAAGCAAAACCTTTTTGGTTCAATAGAAGCGTTGGTGTTGAGGTGGGTAAGAAAAGACGTGCTTTTAAGGCTTTCAAGTTAGCTGGTACAGCCGAAACATTTATAAGGTACAAGGAGGCCAATAAATCATGCAAAGAAGCTATAAGGCAAGCTAAAATTGCTATAGAAAAGGATATTGCAGCAAGCAGTAAAAAAAATCCCAAATTATTTTTTAAATATGTCAATAGTAAAAAAATGAAGCAGGAAGGGGTGGGACCCTTACTATCAGAGGGGGATCAGCTGGTTGATGAAGACAAAATAAAAGCGCAGATTCTGAACTCGTATTTTTCATCTGTTTACACAAATGAAGAACCAGTAAGTGAAGGTTTCCTTCTTAACACTCCCAATTCTAGTAATACAACTAATGATGCATGGTTCACACAAGAAGAAATTCAAAAGAGACTTGAACAGGTTAAGATTAACAAAGGTCCAGGGCCAGATGGTATTCATCCCAGGGTAATTAGCGAGCTTAGCTCTGTGATTGCCAAACCTCTTTACTTAATTTTTCAGGATTCATTGAGATCTGGTATTGTGCCAAGAGACTGGCGAATTGCTAATGTGGTGCCTCTATTCAAAAAAGGATCCCGTTCTCAGCCTCAAAACTATAGGCCAGTTAGTCTGACGTCAGTATTAGGAAAGCTTTTCGAAGGGTTAATAAAGGATAAGATACTGGACTTCATAGCAAATCATAATACTATGAGTTTGTGCCAGCATGGTTTTATGCGTAATAGATCTTGCCAGACTAACTTAATTTCTTTTTACGAGAATGTAAGTAGAGACCTCGATTCTGGGATGGCAGTGGATGTGATTTACTTAGACTTTGCTAAAGCATTTGATACAGTGCCACACAAAAGGTTACTGGTTAAATTAAGGAATGTTGGCCTGGAACATAGTATTTGTACCTGGATAGCGAACTGGCTAAAAGATAGACTACAAAGAGTGGTGGTAAATGGAACATTTTCTAATTGGACCAGTGTTGTTAGTGGAGTACCGCAGGGCTCTGTACTAGGTCCCTTGCTTTTCAACTTGTTTATTAATGACCTGGAGGTGGGCATTGAAAGTACTGTTTCTATTTTTGCAGATGATACTAAATTGTGCAGAACTATAGGTTCCATGCAGGAGGCTGCCACTTTGCAAAGTGATCTGTCTAAACTGGAAAACTGGGCAGCAAACTGGAAAATGAGGTTCAATGTTGATAAATGCAAGGTTATGCACTTTGGCAAAAATAATATAAATGCAAGTTATACACTAAATGGCAATGTGTTGGGAGTTTCCTTAAATGAAAAGGATCTAGGGGTCTTTGTAGATAACACGTTGTCTAATTCTGGGCAGTGTCATTCTGTGGCTACTAAAGCAAATAAAGTTCTGTCTTGCATAAAAAAGGGCATTAACTCAAGGGATGAAAACATAATTATGCCTCTTTATAGGTCCCTGGTAAGGCCTCATCTGGAGTATGCAGTTCAGTTTTGGACTCCAGTCCTTAAGAGGGATATAAATGAGCTGGAGAGAGTGCAGAGACGTGCAACTAAATTGGTTAGAGGGACGGAAGACTTAAATTATGAGGGTAGACTGTCAAGGTTGGGGTTGTTTTCTCTGGAAAAAAGGCGCTTGCGAGGGGACATGATTACACTTTACAAGTACATTAGAGGACATTATAGACAAATGGCAGGGGACCTTTTTACCCATAAAGTGGATCACCGTACCAGAGGCCACCCCTTTAGACTAGAAGAAAAGAACTTTCATTTGAAGCAACGTAGAGGGTTCTTCACAGTCAGGACAGTGAGGTTGTGGAATGCACTGCCGGGTGATGTTGTGATGGCTGATTCAGTTAATGCCTTTAAGAATGGCTTGGATGATTTTTTGGACAGACATAATATTAAAGGCTATTGTGATACTAAACTCTATAGTTAATATAGGTATGGGTATATAGAATTTTAATTAAAAGTAGGGAGGGGTGTGTGTAGGGATGCTGGGTTTTCATTTGGAGGGGTTGAACTTGATGGACTTTGTCTTTTTTCAACCCAATTTAACTATGTAACTATGTAACTATGTAACTATGTAACTAGGGGGTCAAAGTTTTTTTTTAAAGAGACAGTACTTCGACTATTGAATGGTCGAAAAAGTCGAACGATTTTTAGTTCGAATCGTATGATTCGAAGTCAAAGTCGTAGTCGATGGTCGAAGTAGCCAAAAAAAACATTCGAAATTCGAATTTTTTTTTTATTCTATTCCTTCACTCGAGCTAAGTAAATGGGCCCCTTGAAATAATATATTTATATAATACTATTTCTACAAGAAGGCAGCTGAGACTTTTATGCAGGTATGGGAATAACTTTGATGGAAACCTGACATCAAGAAAGCTCCAGATTATGAGGAGGACACCTCCCATAGATTTTTACAATTAAATTTAAATATTTCATACTTATAAAAAAATATATATATACACTGTATATGTATATATATATAAAAAAGACAAGTATTTAGCAGCACTCACTGTATCTTCAGCTTAACAGGTGTGGTTGGTGCAGTGCCTTTAGGGAGACTTCCGTAGGCTTCCCATACAAATACAGAGTAGACAAGAAAAAAGGCAGCACTCGTTGTATCAAAAAGTGAAAAAAGTGTATTTAAGTTAAAAGTTCATTACATGACCTGTTAGTGGCAGAACATCTCTCCGCCTGCGACGTTTCGGGCCTGCAGCGTGCCCTTATATATATATATATATATGTAAATTTAGTAGAGAATGGAGGCACTCACGGGTCTTAATGGTAAAGAGTTTATTGGATTTTTCACCTATTCCCCTACATCAACCATCGTCAGTATAAACGCAGAAGTGATCAACACATAAAATACTACAAACCCACAAATCAGTGGATGGAAGTAATTAAGGGGCAGATTTATCAAAGGTCAAGGTGAATTTTCGAATGAAAAAATTTCGAATTTCGAGCTATTTTTATTCGACTAGGGAATAGTCCAAATTCGATTAGAATTTGAAAAAAAATCAAAAATTTGAATATCGAAATTTATCATATACTGTCTCTTTAAAAAGAGACAGTATATGATAAGAGACAGTATATGATTCCCCATCTAAAATCTGCTGAATTGCTGTTTTAGCCTATGGGGGACCTCCTAGAACCCATCAGGAGTCAATTGGTGGACTATGAAAAATCAAAGTTTTTTTGGGAAAATTTTTGAATCAAATTCGATCTAATACGCTATTAAGTAGATTCAAACTATTCGAATTCGGCTGAATACAGACCTATTTGACCCCCAAAAAAACCCTACTTTTTTTATACCTGACCCTAAGGGGCCAATTCACCAAGCTCGAGTGAAGGATTCGAAGTAAAAAAACTTCGAATTTCAAAGTGTTTTTTGGGCTACTTCGACCATTGAATGGGCTACTTCGACCTTCGACTACGACTTTGAATCGAAGGATTCGAACTTGAAATCGCTCGACTATTCGACCATTCGATAGTCGAAGTACTGTCTCTTTAAGAAAAAACTTCGACCCCCTAGTTCGCCATCTAAAACCTACCGAACCCAATGTTAACCTATGGGGAAGGTCCCCATAGGCTTGCCTAAGTTTTTTTGGTCGAAGGATAATCCTTCGATCGTTGGATTAAAATACTTCGAATCGTTCGATTCGAAGGATTTAATCGTTCGATTCGAAGGATTTAATCGTTCGATCGAATGATTATTCCTTTGATCGTTCATAGTTACATAGTTACATAGTTACATAGTTAAATTGGGTTGAAAAAAGACAAAGTCCATCAAGTTCAACCCCTCCAAATGAAAACCCAGCATCCATACACACACCCCTCCCTACTTTTAATTAAAATTCTATATACCCATACCTATATTAACTATAGAGTTTAGTATCACAATAGCCTTTAATATTATGTCTGTCCAAAAAATCATCCAAGCCATTCTTAAAGGCATTAACTGAATCAGCCATCACAACATCACCCGGCAGTGCATTCCACAACCTCACTGTCCTGACTGTGAAGAACCCTCTACGTTGCTTCAAATGAAAGTTCTTTTCTTCTAGTCTAAAGGGGTGGCCTCTGGTACGGTGATCCACTTTATGGGTAAAAAGGTCCCCTGCCATTTGTCTATAATGTCCTCTAATGTACTTGTAAAGTGTAATCATGTCCCCTCGCAAGCGCCTTTTTTCCAGAGAAAACAACCCCAACCTTGACAGTCTACCCTCATAATTTAAGTCTTCCGTCCCTCTAACCAATTTAGTTGCACGTCTCTGCACTCTCTCCAGCTCATTTATATCCCTCTTAAGGACTGGAGTCCAAAACTGAACTGCATACTCCAGATGAGGCCTTACCAGGGACCTATAAAGAGGCATAATTATGTTTTCATCCCTTGAGTTAATGCCCTTTTTTATGCAAGACAGAACTTTATTTGCTTTAGTAGCCACAGAATGACACTGCCCAGAATTAGACAACGTGTTATCTACAAAGACCCCTAGATCCTTTTCATTTAAGGAAACTCCCAACACATTGCCATTTAGTGTATAACTTGCATTTATATTATTTTTGCCAAAGTGCATAACCTTGCATTTATCAACATTGAACCTCATTTTCCAGTTTGCTGCCCAGTTTTCCAGTTTAGACAGATCACTTTGCAAAGTGGCAGCATCCTGCATGGAACCTATAGTTCTGCACAATTTAGTATCATCTGCAAAAATAGAAACAGTACTTTCAATGCCCACCTCCAGGTCATTAATAAACAAGTTGAAAAGCAAGGGACCTAGTACAGAGCCCTGCGGTACTCCACTAACAACACTGGTCCAATTAGAAAATGTTCCATTTACCACCACTCTTTGTAGTCTATCTTTTAGCCAGTTCGCTATCCAGGTACAAATACTATGTTCCAGGCCAACATTCCTTAATTTAACCAGTAACCTTTTGTGTGGCACTGTATCAAATGCTTTAGCAAAGTCTAAGTAAATCACATCCACTGCCATCCCAGAATCGAGGTCTCTACTTACATTCTCGTAAAAAGAAATTAAGTTAGTCTGGCAAGATCTATTACGCATAAAACCATGCTGGCACAAACTCATAGTATTATGATTTGCTATGAAGTCCAGTATCTTATCCTTTATTAACCCTTCGAAAAGCTTTCCTAATACTGACGTCAGACTAACTGGCCTATAGTTTTGAGGCTGAGAACGGGATCCTTTTTTGAATAGAGGCACCACATTAGCAATTCGCCAGTCTCTTGGCACAATACCAGATCTCAATGAATCCTGAAAAATTAAGTAAAGAGGTTTGGCAATCACAGAGCTAAGCTCGCTAATTACCCTGGGATGAATACCATCTGGCCCTGGACCTTTGTTAATCTTAACCTGTTCAAGTCTCTTTTGAATTTCTTCTTGTGTGAACCATGCATCATTAGTTGTATTACTAGAATTGGGAGTGTTAAGAAGGAAACCTTCACTTACTGGTTCTTCATTTGTGTAAACAGATGAAAAATACGAGTTCAGAATCTGCGCTTTTATTTTGTTTTCATCAACCAGCTGATCCCCCTCTGATAGTAAGGGTCCCACCCCTTCCTGCTTCATTTTTTTACTATTGACATATTTAAAAAATAATTTGGGATTTTTTTTACTGCTTGCTGCAATATCCTTTTCTATAGCAATTTTAGCTTGCCTTATAGCTTCTTTGCATGATTTATTGGCCTCCTTGTACCTTATAAATGTTTCGGCTGTACCAGCTAACTTGAAAGCCTTAAAAGCACGTCTTTTCTTACCCACCTCAACACCAACGCTTCTATTGAACCAAAAAGGTTTTGCTTTGCAACGACGTTCCTTGCTTACAAGTGGAATATACTGACAAGTATATTTATTAAGCAGCATTTTAAAGACTTCCCATTTTTGTTCTGTGTTTAACCCTGTGAAAAGCATTTCCCACTTAATATGTTGCAGAGATGCCCTTATACTGTCAAAGTTTGCACGTCTGAAATTTAGTGTTTTAGTTACTCCCTTATAGAATTGCTTCTGCAACAGAATCTCAAAGGAGACCATGTTATGATCACTATTCCCTAAATGCTCACCCACACAAATGTTAGAGATGAGTTTAGTATTGTTAGTTATTACAAGGTCCAAAAGAGAGTTATTCCTAGTAGGTTCTTGAACGAGCTGGAATAAAAAGTTGTCATTCAGCATATTTACAAACCTACTAGCTTTTTCTGTCTTAGCAACCCCATTACCCCAGTCAATGTCTGGATAATTGAAGTCACCCATAGCAACAACTTGACCCAGCTGTGAAGCCGCTTGTATCTGCAAGAGTAGCTGGGCTTCATACTCGACACTTATACGAGGTGGTTTATAGCATACACCAATGATAATTCTTTTTGATACCTTTTGCCCAGTCGAAATCTCTACCCAGAGTGATTCTACACCCTCACCAGTGCCAGCTATTTTTATTTCTTTAGCGCATGGCTTTAATTCAGGCTTTACATACAAACCCACTCCTCCACCCTTTTTAATCCCTCTGTCCCTCCTAAAAAGGGTGTAACCATTTAAATTCACAATCCAGTCACATGTTTCATCCCACCAGGTCTCAGTGATACCAATTATATCATAATTTTTAGAGCATGCAATTAATTCTAGGTCTCCCATTTTACCTGACAAACTCCGTGCATTTGCCAGCATACAGCGGAGGTTACTACTTTTACTTTTGAAATGTGCATTACTTAGTGAAGAATTATACGTTAAGTTAGTATTATTCTGTTTTCCTTGTAACAGAGGGACCTCCTTAGCTGGTAAACTGTATGCCCCCCTCACTCCTCCCCCATGACCCCTTACTAACCCCACTACCCCGTCTACACTAGCTTCCCCATAATCCTTTATCTCACCCACCCCCCTCTTGCCTAGTTTAAACACTCCTCCAACCTCTTAGCCATTCTTTCCCCTAGCACCGCGGACCCCCTTCCATTGAGGTGCAAACCGTCACGGCTATATAGGTTGTACCCCAACGAAAAGTCAGCCCAGTGCTCTAGGAACCCAAACCCTTCCTTCCTGCACCAAGACTTGAGCCACGCATTAAGCTCCCTAATCTCCCGCTGTTTTCCTAAACTTGCACGTGGCACAGGCAAAATTTCAGAAAAGATTACATTGGAAGACCTTTCCTTGATCTTAGAGCCTAGATCCCTGAAATCATTCTTTAAGGTCTTCCATCTACCATTTATTTTGTCATTAGTACCGATATGCACTAAGACAGCTGGGTCGTGCCCAGCCCCACCCAATAATTTGTCTATCCGATCAACCACATGCCGAACCCTGGCACCAGGTAGACAGCAAACTGTTCGGTTGTAGCGATCCGGACGACAAATTACCCTATCCACTTTCCTAATAATTGAGTCCCCTACAACCACAATCTGCTTAGGCCTGACTCTACTCTCCCCCCCACCACTACTAGAGAAACTGGTCTCCCGGCTGTTAGAGAGATCAGCCCCATCTAGAATTGCCAATCCAGAGTTCATACTCCCATCATCTTCACACAATCTGGCAAATTTGTTGCGATGTATAATCTCCGGATCAGCCTCCATTTTCCTTTTGCCCACCTTAGATTTTCTAACTGTCACCCAGCTAGCTGCCTCAACATCCTGCTGCTGTTCTGTTCCCCCCAAACTATCTGACCCCGCTAGGTCCTGCTCAGTGAGGAAAAAGACTCCTTTCAAGATTGTCAATCGACCGCAGTGTTGCAATTTGTTGCTCTAGTGCTCTAACTTGAGCCTCCAAAGTGGCAATTTGCTCACAACCACCACAGAGGTAAGCATTTTGGATCTCTTGTTCCAAATCTGCATACATATGGCAGACTGTGCACTGAGTCAGACCTTCAATCTTGCTAGCACTCATTATCCCAGTTACAGATCAAAACAGGAAAAAATATAAATAAATATATAGAAAAAAAATGAGGGTTTAGAACAAACTTTTGACCTACAGTAGTTTGAACCTCCTTTAGTTTTCAACTCCGGTGTTTGTAACTCCACTTACAGATCCCCCACTTAACGAGCAAACACTTAAGAGAAGCTAACACTAGAGCAAGCTCCACTGGAGTCCCAGGGGTTCTATTTATACAGTCTGTTCAGGTGCAACTAATCAAAACCCACCCCCTCAAACGGAGGGAAAACTGCAAAGTAAAGCAGGTTGTGACAAACTTGCTGTAAGCACACTAGCACACCAAACTTTGCTGTTTAGCACCCAAGACAGAAAAAAAAAAAAAAAAAATAGTTCGATCGAACTATTTGCGCTAAAATCCTTCGACTTCGATATTCGAAGTCGAAGGATTTTAATTCCCAGTCGAATATCGAGGGTTAATTAACCCTCGATATTCGACCCTTGGTGAATTTGCCCCTTAGTGTTTTAACAAATTTGCATATTAATGTTAAAAGTTCCACTGGTAATACAATACAACAGGTGCATATTAAAAAAACTTGTGTGATAAAATGTATCGTAAAGTGTATATCAAAAGATATATATTTCACATATTTTCAAATTATATAAAAAAAATTATCAAAAAGACATATCAAGAGTAGAAACACGTTTGTACATCTTTTGATACGTCCTTTTGATACATTTTTTATATAATTTTAACTTATGTTTAATATATGTCCTTTGATATGTAATTCTGAATTTCAAGACTAAAAGAAACAAGATTGAAATATTTTTTATAGTTTAATTAAAATTTAATTTGCTTGCCTAACATCATAACGCAGGATTTGGAATTATTTCTTAGGGTGACAGGTCCCATTTGGCAAATTGTAATGGAAGGCTTCATTTTCAAGCTAGCAAACACTACATAGTAATTGTGTCTATGTTTTTTTTAGAAAGACTTTTGTAAAAATTCGAAAGATTCGAAAATGTGTTTTTCAGTACAAACGCGGGTCTGCGGGTTGAGCTGTCAAAAGAGGGACTGTCCCGCTTAAAATGGGACAGTTGGGAGTTATGGGACATGAATGGACGTGATTGTAAACAAAGAATGGAGATACAATTATGATTGCTCTTTATCAGCATTTCTGTGTGCTCCTGTTGGTACAGGCACTATTGATAAGTCAATTCCTGTGTTGCCATGTATTGGTACACCTAAAAAGGCCACTGGAAAGTAAGAGACCTATACTCCAGAAACTCTGCAGAACATTCCTTACTTCTTACCTCATTTATTACACTTTTTACTGTTTAGAATTTTGTTATTTACCTTATGTCTTTTCTATGAATCTTACACCCTTTATTATTATTATACAATAATAATACTAATAATAATAATATTTACTTCAGTTTCTGTAATCTTTGCCTAGAGTACAGAAAGCGGCAACACACTATATAAAGGTGTTAAATGTGTTTAGTGAACTTTTCAACACTTTTGTATATTTGAAACTTAAGAAAACGTCCTTCAGACGTTGTCATGGTTATCAATATTATCAAAGGGCTGCCGTATTAAATCAAGCCATACTTGACCTCATGAACAGAGCTGTCATCTCCACTCAACATAGTGTAATAGATGAAGGACATCAACAACAAGGAGATCATTTCTTATTTAATGACAGACTTAAAAAAAAAGGCCAGGTTTTAAGAGACTAAAAAAATGAGGTAGCATGTCTCAGTACGAATACATCCCAGAGGAACTTTAGCTGATTGTTTTGTTGTGTGAAGAATAAAGGGGAAAAAAATCAAGCCACAAGCATCATTTTTCCTCCAACTCTGTCATTTCTCAGAAGGCTGCTTATCTGGCACATTGCATGAATCGTCACATTGTTTTGGCACTTTTACCGCACAGAGGAAACTTAGATCCATCCTCTGTGTAGTGAGACACACGTTAACTGCTAAATGGCCATAACCAACATTTTACAGTTACATTTCTCTGTAATTTCACAGTTTGAAATTCCAAACACAATACCAGATGAAGGATTTCAACTTTTGTTTCCCAGTAGAACTGTCAAGCTGCACACAAGAAAGGGCCTCTCTTTTGTTTATGAAGTGAATAACTAATCAGTATCTTGTCAGAAACACCTGTTATAACAGCAGTAATGACACTCAATCTGCTGGGTCTGACTATTGGATTTAAGATACCAGACAGGAAAAGGAAAAGTTATATGAATCGCTGGCAAATAAATGAACAGTGACAAGGCATGTCAGTGTGTCAGACTCGAGAAGATCACACTGGCATCGCGCTCAGAAATGGATATTTTTGTGTAGACTCTGCTACAATGTGCATTTCTTATATTTGCTTTCAAAAATGTTTGAGACGATGGGCTGAAAGGGAAATGAGTAATCACTGGTTTGTCATTTCAAATGCTATTTATCAAACCTATGGGGATACAGTAGGTGTAGAAATTCTTTAGCATATACCGGTACCTTTCATTTTCCAAGGAACTATAAGCTCTATAAGTGTTGAAATTAAAAGAAATATATTGGAAATATAGGGTGGTCAATAAGATTAAAATATTTGAGCTGCATAATTAGTTAAAAGACAATACTAATGTTGCAGACCAAAACGAAACTCGTCGCCCTGTCGCTGTTTCTGAAGAGGAGCGCAAGCGGAGAATCGGTAAGTTATTTCTTAATACAGACTTTGTGAATGTAAAGTTAAATGTGTCTTGGTGTTTTAAGTACAAACTAATTTATTTTACATTTTTTTTATGTTACTAGTCCTTTAAGAAAAAGTGTTCCAAACAAGTTATTGTAAAAGATGCTATCATGACATAGAGAGCCTATCAAATGGGGACTACAGTACGGGGGTTATTTACTAAAATCCCAATGCAGAAATCACGATTGAAATCAGACTTTTAAAAAAACCCAAATTTTTTGGAAATTTATTAAACTCAGAGGATGGAAAAGTCCTAATCAGAAAATCCGGCATCTCCATATAAGTCAATGGGAGAAGTTACGATGATTTTTTGAAGTGCGCTGGGTTTAGTGCAATACCCTGACGTTTTCTGAGTTTTCGGGCAACAAACATAAGAAATCTGAGTTTTTGGGTGAAAAACCTGAAAAAATCATGAAAGCAAATTTTTGGGAAAATGTAATAATAAATAAGCGTAAAAAACCCAAGCAAATTTGTTAGGAGTTTGCAGCAGCAAATGTTGAGCTAAAATCGGACTTTGATGAATAACCCCCTACATCTATATGCCCTATTAATTTTTTTTTACTTTTACAATCACTTGTTTAAAACAAATTTTCTTTGGGTTTCCATATTTTTGAGTTTGCAAATGTCTACCTCGTACTTTCATGACAAAATTAAGTGGCCCATTTATCAAGATTCTCAATTTTGTGGTTTTAGAGGTTTTTGAAACCATGACTAAATTCACAAACTCACAAACCACGAATGCCATGGGATTTATTAAAATATCAGAATATAATAAGTAAGAACAAAAAAATCTGGGTTTTTCAGGCAATTTATAGCAAAACAAAAAATCTGAAAACCTCTAAAAGTCTAAAAAAAACACTCCAATAACCTCAGCTCCGAATTCTATAGCACGTTTACTATATTAGAGGTTTTTGTGGTTTTTACACTTGATAAATCTCAAATTATTAGAGCTATTAAGAAATATCTGAAAAACCCCAACTTGATTGTTAGTAAATGGGCTCCTTAATGTAATACAGAAATTGATCATTTGCCTTAAATTGTAGCAAGCCCACTATCATATTTCATTTTTCTTCATAACCATTTAATTCCCCAGGCCAGTGCTCCTATCAGCAGAAAACTGCACCGGCCCGGGATTATACCAGTGAGCACCACGGATCGATCTTCTACTGTCTTTCCTCTGTCTTCGCGGAAAGTTGAACTTTAACTAAAAAGTCAGCTATTTCGTTCAACTGGGCTTGCGTTTGCCCTCGGAAATTTGAAGAAAGAAGAAGAAGACAGAAGTGGATCACTCTGTGGTGCTCACTAGTACAACCCTGGGCCGGTGCAGTTTTCTGCTGAAAGGAGAACTGGCCTGGGGTTTCAAGTAAGTCAATACAATCACTTGGGGATGCCTAACATTTGGCACCCCCAAGTGCACCAAGCCTTTCCTTCTCCTTTAAGGGGGTTTTCACCTTTGAGTCAACATTAGTATGTAGAGAGTGATATTTCGAGATAGTTTACAAATGGTTTTCATTTTTTATTATTTGTGGTTTTTGAGTAATTTAGCTTTTTTTCAGCTGCAATTTCGGCAGTCTCAATGCTAGGGTCCAAATTACCATAGTAACCTTGCACTGATTTGAATAAAAGACTGTATTAGGAACAGAAGGGGGCCTTAACTAAAAAATTTGTAATAAACAGTAACAATAACAATAAATTTCGAGTTTTAAGGTGGCCATAGACGCAGATTTACTTTCATATCGCACGAACAATCGTTTGGTGCCATCTACCGACCTGCCTCCAACCATTCAAATCAAATAAAGTAGTAAAAGAACAGATCAGATGATGTTCTGCCCTGACAGCAATCGTACGAAAGTTATGTCCCAAGCTGGTGACAGACTCCCACTGATATCGTCAGATCAGCAAAACATGCAGAGATATTATCGGAAGCCAACAGAAATCAGTGAACCCCTATTGAAAGCTGGAAAGAGACATGAATAAATATAATATAAAATATATTATATATAAAAAATATTTAGAAAATATAATGAAGACCAACAGAAAAGTTGCTTAGAATTGTCATTTCTATAAAATACTAAAAGTTAACTTAAAATTGAACCACCACTTAAAAACATTGTTAAAATAAAAGCTAGATTTCTTCTGTATGTATCACACTTACTCGTAAAAATAGTAGAATAGTAAATTACATTGAAAAAATCTATGATTAAGGGAGTTAATCCCGAAAAGCGTTAGGTGTATTATCAGCAGAGCTACAATAAAGCCTTATACCAGAAGTGCCGTCCAATATGCTGAGTTTGTCATGTTGATACAGTGGGGACACTGAGGATTGTGCACCTGGCTGAAGGCAATTGGTGAATTGGAGCGGTCTCCCACGATTTGTGATTACATTGAAAAAAGACACACGTCCAAGTTTAACCTTTTAAGTCTATAAATAACCTGCCTTACTGCTAGTTAATCAAGAGGAGGGCAAAAACCCAGTTTAAAGCCTCTCAAATTTGCCACAGAGGGGAAGAAATGTCTTCCTGACTCCAACTTGGATCAACTTATACTACATAACACTGTATTCCCTCATTTGCTAAAATTCATCCAACCCATTCTTTAAGCTTTCTAATATAGCTAATATCTAATCAGCCTGTACAACTCATTCAGCGAGAGAATTCCACATCTTCACAGATTTTTAAAGAGAACCTCCTTTTTTCTAGTCAGAGTAGGTACTTCCACATGTCAGCTGGAAGGACCTACTGGTAAATAAAGCATTAGAGAGATTATTATATGATCCCCTTATATATTTATAGATAGTTATCATATCACCCCTCAAGTGCCAATGCGAACAACCCCAACTTGGCCAGTCTTTTGTTTCCTCCATACCTTTTACCAGCCTAGTTGCCCTTCTCTGGACCCTCTCTAATTCAATAACATCTTGGTTGAGCACTGGAGACTAAAGCTGTACAGCATATTCTAGATAGGGCCTTATGAGCACTCTCTACAGTGGAATAATAACCCCTCCAGCCAATCTAGAGTGTATGCTGCTTTTAATAGAGCTTAAGACCTTATTTGCCCTTGATGCTGCTGACTGGCATTGCTTGCTACAACCAAGTTTATCATCTACAAGGACTCCAAGGTCCCTTTCCATAATGGATTTGCCTAGTGCAGTCCCATTAAGGGTATACGTGGCTTGGATATTTTTACATCCCAGGTGCATGATTTTACATTCATTAACGTTGAATCTCATTTGCCACTTAGATGTCCAGATTGCCTTTTTGTAAAAATCCTGTTGAAAAGATGTTGCATCCTGGATGGAATTAATTGGGCTGCATAATTTTGTATCATCTGCAAACACTTATACATTACAATAGTTAAATAAAAGTGGACCCAATACAGAGCCCTGAGGGACTCCACTAAAAACCTTACCTTACTCCAAGTAGAGAATGTACTCTACCGTAAAACAACCGCACTCTATACCCAATCCTGTAGCATGTTTATGAGTAAATGTGATATGCACCAAACACATTAAGCTTTTAGTTTATTATTTTGTCTTGTCCAGTGTTTAAATATTTAATTATTGTTATCTGTAGGAATGCTTAGATCCTAAGACTTGAACAGTGAATTTAATAAAACATCTTACTGAAAAAAATTGTTGTGTTTGTGCCAATAGATTATGCCACCTACAAGCACCTCTAAATGTACGCAATACACAATTTAAATTCACAATGTAATAAAAGACAAATTAAGAATTTTATATTGCAAAATGTGATTTTTTAATCATATTTTTGCAAATTTGTATTCACTCTGAGAATTTTATTACATTTCCCCCTAAAAAATATCTGGAGTGCTTTCACCAAAAATGATTTTGGCAAATTAACTTTGAATTGTTGACATTTTCTTTGCATTAGCATGAATTAAAATGTTTCCTCTAGATAAAATCTCTCCGGTGAATATTTACCAAGCACAATTATTTATTTATTTATTTCTACTTCACCTTGTGCCCATTCATTTCAGTAACTAGATCCCAATATAAACAGCTTATATTACTCTGTGGTGCATATTTATTAACGCCTCGCTTCGCTGTGTAAAAAATACATTTTTTTCTTTGAGTGAATGTAAAATAACGGTGGCAAATATGGCACTCGTGTGGCGTAGAATTACACATACTGTC